>NW_023416307.1:80550864-81162650 GCF_014176215.1 Rousettus aegyptiacus
TATATCTTTATGGATAAATGTTTTCCATTTGGGGGGTATTTACTGAAAAGAAGGAATGCTGGGTCATATGAAAATTATATTCTTAATTTTTTTGAGGAACTTCATACTGTTTTCCATAGCGCTGACACCAATTTACAATTGTACCAACTGTTCATGAGAATTTTCTTTTCTATGTATCCTCACCAACACTTGTTATTATTTGTCTTGTTGATTATAACCATTCTAACAGGTATGAGGTGGTATCTCATTGTGTTTTTATTTGCAATTCCCTGATGGCTAGTGCATTTGAACTTTTTTTCATATGTCTGTTGGCCATTTGTATGTCTTAGGGAGAAGTGTCTGTTCAGGTTCTCTGCCCATTTTTTAATTGAATTGTTTATTTTTTTGATCATTGAGTTGTATAAGTTCTTTGCATATTTTGGATATTAGCCCCTTGTCAGAAGCATCCTTTGCAAATATCTGGGCTCATTCAGTTGATTGCCTCTGTCTTATTGATGGTTTCTTTTGCTATGCAGGAGCTTTTTTAGTTCAATATAGTCCCATTGATTTATTTTTGCTTTTACTTCCTTTAGCTTTGAGGTCAAATTCATAAAATCCTCCAAACCCAAAGTCTTTGTTTAGTAGTCTTGTTTTTTTTTGTTTTTGTTTTTTCCTATGCGACTTATTGTTTCAGGTTTATACTTAGGTCTTTAATCCATTTAGAGATAATTTTGGTGTATGATGATTGATAGTAGTTTTGGTGTATGATGATTGATAGTAGTTTTGCATGTGGCTTTTCAATTTTCCCAGCACTATTTATTGAATAGATTTCTTTCTCTTCCAACTGTGATGTTGATTAAGTTTTATAAATAAGTGACCTAAGAAAATCTATCTCCTCTATTTATGCAACCTCTACACAAATTTATGACTTATTCACAATTAGTATTTTTTGCACATGTTTTTGGCTCCTTTGTGAAAATTATGTGTCCCTACATATGAGGGTTTATTTCTGAACTCTGAATTCTGCTTCATTGATCTGTCTGTTTTTCTGCCAATACCATGCTGTTTTGGTCTCAAATATACTTTATTGATGAATGGTTAAACTAGCTGTGGTACATCCATATCATGAGATAATAATCAGCAATACAGAGAAAACTATTAACACATACAACTTGCATGAAACTCAAAGAATTATGATGACTGAAAAAAAAACTAATTTAAAAGACTACATATTGCATGATTCAATTTATATAACATGCAAATATACATGGCATCATCATAAAGGTGAAAAACAAATTAGTGGTTATTAGAGGTTTGAAATGAGGGACATAAATCTACAGCAGTAGCATGTTGAAGTCTTGGAATGAAGAGTCAGTAATTAATTTAATTTGGAGTATGATTACATGAAGCCTCACTTGTGATAAAATTGAATAATGCTACACATACACACACACACAAACACAAAAGTGTGCGCATGTATAACTGGTAAATTCTGGATATATCTATGCTAGGTACCAATGTCCATTTTTCTGGTTTTGACATTTCACCATATAGTTCTGCAAAATGTTAACATTGGATTAAGCTGAAACAGAAACATAGCTATCAATTAAATTTTACTTGCCTCAAAGTAAATTTTTTTTTTAAATTTTATTTTCTTAAATTCCTGGATTATTATTGTATCATTACATTATTCCTAGGTGGCATTGGATGACTCTATTTGCTAGCCTCCTATAAATTAGTCATAATTTAACTTTCACTCCTTCATTTCAGGGGAAGTGATACATTTTAGTAAAATTTATTCGGAAAGCCCTAACTGCAAAAACACAAAGTATTTTTTTCCCACCTTAAAAACATAGGTATATGATCAGAATTTAAAAATAATTTTAAATGTACTATTTGTCTATTATCTTGTAGAAATTACTTCTGTCATACTTCTTAAATATCATGTTAAATTCAGTATCCATCGATCACCATTTTCAGTGAACTTTACAAGTGATAAAAATTATTAAAGACAGTATTTATTTTGTCCTATAGATGGATCAATACAATGGAGATAGAAACTTCAATATTTTATTTATCTTCCCACAATAAACACAGAAAATCAGAAATATTATGTGGACCACTTCTCCAACTGTGAAATTGATTAAGTTTTAGAAAGAAGTGACCTAAGAAAATCTATCTCCTCTTCTTTTGCAAACTCTATACAAATTTATGACTTATTCACAATTAATATTTTTGCATACTTGTATATTCTCCATTAAGCTATGACTTTATTACTCATTATCTTTAAAAAATATGTCCATATAAGTTTTTTTAATGTGTTGATTATTTGTTTAATGTGAGGGATAATAAAAATATTAGCCATAAGTTTACATTATAATTTCAAAGACCCTTAAGAAATTTGAGTCTCATTGTAGGCCCCAGGAAATGTTAGAAAAGTCTTATTGAGCATGTCATTTGGCTTACTAAAGTTCATCGAAGTATAGATGCAGAACTTAAATGTGATTAATTGTAACTATCAGATTCTGGATAGAAAAGTTTTCTAATGACTTCTGTAAACTGAATTTACAAAATGCTTATTTTATTTTGCAATATGTACTGGTATTTCAAAGAAAAAAAATGATAGATGCTTGTATCTTTTTTTGATTCCGAGTTCTTGTGGCAGAGGGTGGGGTGTGTGTGTGTGTGTGTGTGTGTGTGTGTGTGTGTGTGTGTTTAGATATAAGAGGTAGATCTATAAACAAAAATCATATTCAGAGCCCTTTGGAAATTCAGCGTTTAAAATTTCAGTGTTTAAAATTATAATACTGTTCAAACAAGTCAATGCTATCTAAAATTCAGTTGGAGAAGTGGCCCACATAATATTTCTAACTTTCTTTGTTTATTGTGGGAAGATAAGATGATTGTGAACCTACTTTTCCTGCAAGCTTTTTATTTATTTATTTATTTTTTTACAATATTGACCACATATTATTGACTTTACATCCAGTGTTCAAAATTTGTGTGAAGTGGGTTTAGGAGCAATCACAATGCATTAAATGATTTAACCACCCTGAAATAAGTATATACTGCTTTGAATATGCATAAATATATCTCTGATATCCATAATTATTGATGATAAAATCCAAAGAAGACAGTATGAAGAAAAAAGGGTTTGTCTAATATGCCTCTTAAGTAAAATCTCCAGAAAGGAAAATAAATACCTTCTACAGAGAAAAACAATATATATTTTTTTCTATAGTGTTGTTCAAATTGCAAAAGAAGAAAATGCTGTTTATACTGGTTCTAAATAATATAAGCATCGCATTGAAAATTTAGAAAAAAATAGCAACATTAATAAACACTTTAAATGAATAGAGAAGCTTTAGGTAATTGATTATGAGTATGTTTTCTTCATTCATTTTGTAATTTCTTTATTAGGATGATCAGATATTACTTTTAAAAATATAGACGTTTTCTAAGTGTGTACAAATGTAGAGAGAAAAGCATCATCATATGTTGAACCTATCATTCAAGTTCAACAATTATGCCGGCTTTGAAATACTGTTCTATGTATATGCCTGTTATTACCTACTTACAAATTATTTAAAGATAATTATAAATATCATATGATTTTTATGTTATAGTTCCACTATATAACATAAAAATGTTTTAAAATAACAAATTCACTAATAATAGTAAATATCTGGTTTGTGTTCACATTTCTCTGCTTATCTGAAAATTTTTTTGTTCGAATTTGAATACGAGTCTCACCTATAACATTTCATTATATGTTTCTTAACTTTCTTTTCATCTATATGTCCATCATCCCCATTTCCATCACTTCTTTATACAAGTTATTTTTAAAGTCATATGTATTATATGACAAATTACCTCTGCCTTAAATGTACTAAATGTCATTTTTTTTAGGTAAGCTTTCTCACTCAAATCTTCTTTTGTAGTGATACAACTGTTCCCCTTAGAACAATCCCAATGGATATTTTTGTCCAGAAAGTACATTTTCCACGCTTAGTAAGTACATATTAATGATAATCTGAGATATTTAAAATAGCCAATCAAAATTTCACACTATTTTTACAGTTGACTTCATCTAAAATTATATTTGTAGTTTTGAAAAGTATAAATAAATAGTTAAGAATTTCTTATACATTCATTTATAATTTTTAAATATATTTCAAAGATAGTTCTCATTTTTAGAAGGCATGAGTCAATAAGAGGAACTACAGTTTACTTTCTTTTTATTCTAAAGACTAGATTTTCATTAGAAATTTTATCATCATACTTCATAAGTTCTATACACTTAACACAAAACACCGAGTATAAATTTCAGTAACTTGTTTTTACAGGACCACATTAGGCCGCATAAGTATAAATCACAGTTCAGATAAAGAGAATCTTGCACTGGTACATTAACATAATCCATTTGTAAATTTCAGGGTACTCTTCAGTATTTCTGTCTATAGAACACCACCTGACATTTCTGTAAACAATTATAATACTATACAAACAAGTCAATGCTATCTAAAATTGCACCTAAGACTTTAATATATTTTCCCTATGTACAGAATCATAAAATGTTAGAGGCTAGAGAAGAAAGAGACTTCTAGACCATCCTGTCTCTCTCTGTTCCAATGCGAGATTTTTCAAGGCAACATATTCTTAAAGATTCTAACAGATTTTAAATGATTTGAGTAAAAGAGTTTCTGCTACTCCCCATGGGATCTCATTCTGCAATCCCAACCAACAGTGCATAAGAGTTCACTTTTTTCCACATTCTCATCAATACTTGCTATTTGTTGATTTATTGATGATAGCCATTCTGACAGTTGTAAGGTGATATCTCATTGTAATTTTGATTTGCATATAACCGAAGATTAGTGATCTTGACCATCCTCTCATATGCCTATTGGTCATCTGTATTTCTCTTTGGAGAAATACTAATTCAGTTCTGCCCATTTTTTAATTGGATTTTTTTTTGAGTTATATGACTTCTTTATATATTTTGGATATTAAGCCCATATCAGATGTATAATTAAGAAAATATCTTCTCCCATTCAATAGATTGTCTTGTTTTTTTTTTTATGGTTTCCTTCATTATGCAAAACTTTAGTTTGACATAGTCCCATTTGTTTATTTTTTTTGTTTCCCTTGCCCCAGGAGACATATACAAAAAAATATTACTAAGAGGTGTCAAAGTGTTTACTGCCTGTTTTTTTCTTCTAGGAGTTTTATGGCTTCAGGTCTTACATTTAAGTCTTTAATTCATTTTGAGTTTATTTTTGTATATAGTGTAAAAAAATGATCCAGTTTCATTCTTTCGTGTGTATCTGTCAAGTTTTTCCAACCTCATTTATCCCATGGTGTATTCTTGCCTCTTTTGTCATAGATTAATTGACCATATAGATCTGAGTTTATTTCTGAGATATCTATTCTGTTTCATTGATCTATGTGCATATTTTTTCTGCCAGTACCATGATATTGTTGATTACTATAGCCTTGTAGTATAGTTTGATATCAGGTAGTATTATACCTCCAACTTTGTTCTTTCTCAAGATTGCTTTGACTATATGGGGTCTTTTGTTCTTTCATATGAATTTTAGAAATATTTGTTTTAGTTAGGGGAAATGCCATTGGTATTTTGATAGTGATTACATTTAATACATAGACTGCATTGGGTATGGCCACCTTAATGGTGTTAATTGTTTCTATCAGCACAATTTATGATTTGATTTATTTGTATCTTCAATTTCTTTTTTCCAGGTCTTTTACCTCCTTGGTTAAGTTTATCCCTGGGCATTTTATTCTTTTTGATGTGATTGTAAATGTGATTGTTTTCTTAATTTCTCTGGTAGTTGGAGTATAAAAATGCAACAGATTTCTGAATATTAATTTTGTATCCCGCTACTTTACTGGATTCATTTATAAATTCTAGTAGATTTTGGTAGAATTTTTAAGGTTCTCCTTATGTGATATGTCAATTGCAACTAATGACAGTTTTACTTCTTTCCAAATATGGATTCCCTTTTTCTGTTCTTGCCTGATTGCCACGGCTAGGACTTCCAATACTATGTTGAATTAAAAAAAAGTGAGAAGTAGATATTTTCATGTTGTTCCTGATCTTAAAGAGAAAGCTTTTCTCTTTTCATCATTAAATTTGAGGTTAGCCGTGGGTTTGCAATCTAATTTCTTAAAATAGATGGTAGTTTGTCCAATTTCGGCTGAAACTATTTTTTCGAAAAAATAAATATTTTATTCTCCTTTATCATAGCCAAAGTAGATACTACAGGCTAATCAGGGGGAAAAACTTATATATATTATTTTTAATTAAGTACAGTGGATACATTCGCATTTATTTTTATTAGACTTTAGGCTAATCAGTGCTTCTATGAGTATCAGCCTATCTCAAATATTTAAATGCTCTGATCATAGAAGGTTTCAATAAAGAAATAATTTCTCCTGCTTTTAACAAAAATTTTTAATATTAACTTTTTTTTATTTTACACTTAGTTTCACATGCTAAAAACTCACGGATATATAAATGATAGATACTTAGATAATTACAAGAACATTTATTGCAACACATATTTTAAGGAAAAAAAAATCTCGGTATCCCTTTTCATAATATTAATGATATTTGTGTTTTAAAAATATATGCAAAATATTTCAGTTATTTTATCTTCTATCTAAATTAAAATGTAATTTTTTTTCCCAGAAAATATTGAAGTGAAAGCCTGAATGACCAGGTTTAAGTTCTAATTCTGCTGGTAAATAGCAGGGTAACCAACCAAATTTTAGATGTTTGCTGATTTGTGATTTCATATTTAAAACAAGATGCTTGAGTATCCACTAAATTTTCTGTAACTCTAATTGCTGTCTTTATAATTGCTGTTTTTCAAATATACACAACTTGGTTAGTGCTTTATTAACTGTGATTTTAATATTTAGAGGGGTTTGGGATATTTTATTTTTTACCATTCTCCATGAAACATTTCTTTTTTATTTTGTAGCAAAATTTATGTTAATAACTGTTGACTTCCTGTAAACTGATTAATCGGTAACAATCTATCTCTCAGTCGATCATTCGCGTTTATATAACACACCACTTGTTCACACTTTTAAAGTGTTTTACAGATCAGAACAAATTAAGTAAACACTGAGATTAAATCAAAGTGTTTAAGTAGGGTTTAAATTGTGAAAGGGACTATGAGAATTTAATCCTGAGCAGAATTGAGACTGGCAATGATTATACAAACACTAGTCTTTTTAACAGCTAACCTAGTTCTAAACATGAGGCAATTAAAATCAAAATCCCGGAAAAAAAATAAGAGGACAATTATAATCCATCAAACATGGAAGTTTATTCTGAGGAACTAAAACCATGACAGTTGTTCAGTTATAGTGTGTATATTCCAGAAGAAAATATTGCCAAATAAAAGTTTGAGACAAGGCATGCAAAATACTAGAATCATATAACAAATAAACTATCAATATTGGAATAAGGACTTCTGCTGTCAGTATTATATTAATTAAATCTCTGCAAAGTACATACTCTGCTAAACACAGCACAGCCTTCTGAAAATTTGTGAAGAGTGTTAGGTTTCTTTGTGTTTTTTTTTTACATATGTAGATTTTTTTTTTTTTTTTGATACCAGGCTCAGGTTTTATAGCTCTGTAAGTTGAGTTGGAAGAAAAATTATTGAGAATGATAATAAAGAAGTATATATCTAATATCATAGAAACTAATAAAGTACTACGTATAGCCTAGAAAACCGGAATCAAGTGATTTAAGTAACGTAGCTATTAATTTTGAATTTCCTTTTGTATTCCTCTAATTGATAACTATGTTAGTATATCCTTATCTTAGTTATCAAAGCATCAATTAAAATATGCATTTAAATTGTGTCCTACTTAGAAATAATATGCACTGTATAATCTTTTGCAAATAAGTAAATAAAATTTCCTAATCATCACTGAGTAAAAACTACCATTAGTCCAGTTTTTTTAGTCATTCAGTTCTGTACATTTGCCTATGTACAGCCAAAAATTTAACACTTAACTTGTTTACAAACAGTATCTTCTACTGTTCACTGGTCTGCCTCTGTACTGTGCTTTATAAATTAAACATATCACTTTGTCATTGAATCTTGCTTGGCAACATGACTCTAACTCTTAATAACTTTATACAATTCTATTACAAGCATATACCAATATAATAGATACTTTTTTCTACCAAGGGTTATTTCTTTATATCAGCTATCTTTAATTATAAATTGATAACCAGATATTCAAAGATATTTATTTAGCACAAATTCCCAGAAAAATAACTGTTATAAATTGTTTAAATATATTTTAAGAGTTGGCAATTATATAAAATATATTTTCAGAGAAAAGGTTAACACACATGTAAATAGAATCAATGAATATTTAGAATGCTATTAATTTAATTTTATTTTTTAAGAGCAGATGGGATAAATTATATTAAAAGATTTTATAATTTTTTTTGTTATAATAAACTCTCATTGAACATGGTGGATATTGTTAACTGTTTATTAATTCATCTATTTTATTCTCATTTTAAGTAAATATTCATATTTAAAACATCTAACTTTTGTGTTTATTTCGTTTAGTCTAGCATAGAAAACTAAGCTATTAGTGCATGATTATATATATTAGGTACATTTTTTTCACATTAATAAAAATATAGTACAAAGTATATTAGAAACATTTTATCTTAAATTAAAAGAGCACAATATGAAAATAGACTTTTGATTACACTGAAAATTTTTTCTTAAGCTTCTGTAGTAATTGGTCTAATAAGATTTTTACCATTTTTCTTTCAGGCATTTTAACTTGCATTTTCCAAGAAAATAATTTATTTCATGAAAAAGAAATTGACTATAGAGGTACAAAATTGTCTAGTGTAGTTTTAAAAAACTACAGACTAAAAAAAAATACAAATAAGATAAAACCATTGTCTATTTTTACTTATGTACTATTTTTTCTTCTCAACTTTTTTTTGTAATTTCTCCTACTTTTTATCAAACTTTTTATTTTTTTGCTATTTTGTGTTTATTCTCCCAAAATCAGAATTTGGATTTATTAAGTAATACATAGATTCTAAAATTGGTCCTTATTCCTTAATTTGTTTTTAATCTTAATTTATTAATTCTCTTTCTTAGGTTTATGTTTGTTTTTTCCTTTTTTCTGCTTTAGTATTTCACAGAATTTCTATTCACTTTAATTCTTTTAGTTTAACTTCAAGGTGTTTTAGGCTATAGATGTGGTTCTAATCGCAGATTTGACTACAATTCTTTTGATTTGAGTTCATGAGCATATTTTCATATATTAGTTTTCCACATGCACTATTATGAGTACCACTTTAACTTTAGAAATAATAAAAAAGAATTTCTTCCTTCAAAATTTCTGTTGGTTTATTTACCTTTTTGATCTTTTAAAAACATACTGCTTGCTTTATTTTATAAAAATAAGGAATGTAAGCAGAACAATTTTTATTTTTTGGATACAAGTAAGCTTTTTTTGTGTCTTAGTTAAAATGAATTTTCTGTAAATTAGGCAGAATATTCGATATACAGTAAGTCAAAACATTAAATATATTAGATATATATTTAAGTATAAAATTATTTTATTTATTAAATATTCAAGTTTTTAAAACAAGAGATGTCCATTAAAATCTGTAATCTAAGTTGTTATCAATTTCCTCTTATATTCAAAACATTTTCTTTATATATACATATGTTTTTTGTGTATATAGAAATCCTTGACTATATTGTTAGTTAACTAAAACTCTTGAATATAAAATCTCCTTCATATTGTTTAGGCATTTTTTTATCTGATATTAAACTTTTTTTTAAATTGATTTTTTAATAACTCATATAATAATGTATTTTAATTTGTCAAGTGTTCTAAACTGTGTATTTTGTTAGTAGAACAACTGTGTTTAACATTCTTTGTGAAGAAACTCTGTGATTTATGTAGTTTGAATTATTTTATAACTAAAGGAAACGATAGCCTCCTTCTAGAGAGTACAAAATATTTTTTCATTACTGCCTGCATTTTTTTCACGTTGAACTGGGATCGAAATGCGTAGCTAGGACGCATGCTGCTAGGATCAGAAACACTTCTCTCTGCAGCATTCTTTACTGCAAATGAAAAGAATTGTTTATTTCTGGGGGAAAAAAACTCAGAACATACTTTTCTACTAGAAACAATGTCTAAATGATTGTTTAGTTTGTAGGCTAGTAAGTGACCTTTCAAGTAAAGAGGCAGATGTCTGAGACAGTGCAAAGAAAGAATTTAATAGACTTGGAAATTTAAGGGCAATGTGAAAACTAAGAAAAGAAGAATAAGATGGTATTTCTTAACACAATGTTTTAATTTTAAAAGCAAAAATCTTTATAAAAGTCTGATTTGACTGATGAAGGACAGAGGGGTGGTAATGTCAGTTATTTTGTTCTCTTTTTTCTTATTAAATTCATTGGGATGACATTGGCTAATAAAATTATATAGATTTCAAGTATATGATTTAATAATACATCATATTTGTAACACATTGTGTGGTCACTAACCAAAGTTAAATTTCCTTCCGTCACCATATATTCGGCTCCCTTTTCCCTTATTTACCTCCCCCTTCCCCTTTTCCCTTTGGTAACCACTAAAATGTTGTCCATATTCATGAGTCTCTGTTTCGTTTGTTTCTCTCAATTTTATGTCCCACATATAAGTAGTTATTTTGTTCTTAAACATTACTAGTTTAAAAAGAATGTTCCAACAGATGCTTAAATTTACTTTAGAATCTATCGAATGTTCTTCAACTGATGAATAAACAAAATATGTCAAATCTATACAATGGAAACATTTGGCAATCTAAAAAAAAATTAAACAAAATATCAAAGCGTGCTATGACATCAATGAACATCAAAAAACATTATACACAATGAAAAAGCTACTTAAAAATATTAAATTTTCTATTAGTCTATTTTGTAATAAGTCTAGAAAAGTCACATTTATAGAGATAGTAATAGGATCAGTGATTTTCTGGGACTAGGAGGTTGTGAGTGGGAATTGATCGAAAATGAATTTGGAGATATTTTAGGGATAATAAAAACATTTTAAGACTGGGTTATAATTATATGTGCATAATTCTATAAATTTACTTAAAAACCTAATTGTATACTCACAATGGATAAATTGTATGTTGGTAAATCATAATATGATAAAACCATAACAATATTTTTAAATCCTATTTTTTCTCTGACTCATTGATCAAACAATATTGAATTGTTATTCTTTCTCTTTTTCAAAGGTTTAAATTTGATGTCATTTTTTTTATTGATCAGCCATTCTACATATAAGATCTTTACCAATTTTAGTGTTTTATATTTTTTTAAATGAGAGATGGATTGTGAACACACACTAAACATATTATTAAAATGTACACTTGAAACCTATAAATTTATTACCCAATGTCACCTCCAAAAGCTAAAAAAAAATTGAAAAATGTGTAAAGAGAACCTAACTTTCCTTTTTATCTACTTGGCCAACATCAGGGCTTTTTCTGTCTTTTGTCATTTAATAGATTTGATGGGATAGTCTAATATTCCTATGGCTTTCATACACTTAATACGCTAATAAGGTTTCCAAAAAACTTGTTAAACTCTTCTCAGACTAAGTGTACTTATATCCTTTCTTTTAGTCAGGTACATTTAAATGAGTCATAGTTATTTTAAATTCATCATATTCAAAACTTTTACACTAAATGTGTTCATTGTTCTACTTTCTATTTAGTGGCATTTTTCAATAAGGCCTTAAGACAGAAACTCAGATGGCATGTTTAACTCCAACTACTAACTTGTACTGATACCTGTTTGATACCTAATGTCAACTTAACTAACAAATAAATGAAGAGCCTATTTGAAACTTTCAGTGATATCCTTTGTAACCATCCAACTAATTGTCTGTGCAAATATGAACAATTTGCCAATTTCATATAAAAATTTACATTAATAAATATTATGACAAAACAGGAAAACAGAGTACAATAATAAAGTACACAGAAATTACTATTTTCCACCTACAATTGAGGACTGATGATAATTAATATCTAAATTTGTTAGAAGTATACAAAATGTACAATGATGCATTATGTGTTGAAATAAATAGGTCAGTTTCTCTCTCTCTCTCTTTCTCTTTCCCTTCTCTCATTTTCTCCCATATCTGTCTATTGGAATTGAGAGAACATTTTCTTCTATGAATCATCACATGTAGGTGTTTAATAGCTTCAAATGACCATTGCTTTCTGAATAAATTTTAAAATCTTTACCAGATCCCATGAGAACCTACAATATTTGACCTCCATATTATTTATTTTATTATCCCTACTGACATCTTCACTGTAGTAATTGTGAATTACTTCCATCTCTGAAGATTACACATGTTAAATGGCTGTTTTATAAACTGCACCTTTTTCACTAATTTTTGACTTGTTCTTCCAGATTAACTTTGGGTATTCTTTGATGAGTGTACCCTAACTCTTCTTTCTTTCCCAGCAATTCTAAAAATTGATGCTCTCATGTCATCTTTATTTCACTGTTTATATTATGTTGTATTACATTTGGACAATTATTTCTTTTTTCTTGCTGGAATGTGCAGTCCTTGAGAGCAAGGAAATCTATTTATTTATCTCTGTAGCCTCAAAATCAAGCACAGAACAAAGTACACCATAGGACTTAAAATATATTTGATAGTTGAAATAATGCATGTATATTATAAAAAATACACTAATTAACATGTAGTAAACATATTTTACCTTCCTTTTTTAAGAAGAAAAATGATTCTCCATTCATCTGATTCTCCATTACCACACCAGTGGGAGCCTAGCAATGAGTTTGTTCTCCAGTACTCTGCTGGCTTATCAGGAAAAGCTATAAGAACCCTATCTGATACTATGCTGGTATATGAACACCCTTAAACAAATGTCCTAGGGACATTACCTTGGTGACTCCACCTCTATGTTCCTCCTGAATGCTCTATAAAAGCGTAGACTGGAATGGGGAAGTGTTGCTCTCCTGGAGTCTCTCTCATGGTGTGATCAGTCATGACCAAAGAGAGTATACTTCCTCCATGGACTGATGACAGATTAAAAGACTGTGTGCTTTTGACCAAGTCTTTATTCCTAACTTTTATAAAAAATTTATGTGCAGATTACCCCCAGAAGTGGAATTCTAAATCATCAAAAAGCATAATAAAATATATTCAACTTTAGATAAAATTAAAACTATAAGTTAAAGCTATGATATGATGGCATTATTTGCTTTAAAAATGGTAAGAAGTTTCATAATCATTTTCTACTATAATCACTAAATATTGCATAGCCTGTTTGTCAGTACTATAGTGTTTTATACCATGCTATGCCTGATTATTCAGGGGATCATATTATATTAAGTACTTGGGGTTCCATGTCATTTTTCACACCAAATACTGATGTTTTTAATTTAGTAGAAATTGTTATACACAAACATGAATTACAAATTCATGCAAATATATTTGAATGCTTTATTTTTTAATTTTTTTTACTAAATTTAATGGGGTGACATTGGTTAATAAAATTATATAGGTTTCAAGAGTACAATTTGTGTTCATCACCCAAAGTCAAATTTTTTATTGCCATATATTTAAACCTTTTTACCCTTATCTACCTCTTCTTCTCCCCACTTCCCTCTGGTAACCACTAAACTGTTGTCTGTGTCTCTGAGTTTTCATTCGTCTTATTGCTTTCAGTTTTATATCCTGCATATGAGTGAAATCATGGTTCTCAGCTTTTTTCCCTGACTTTTTTCACTTAGTATGATAATCTCAAGATCTATCCAAATTTTAGCACATGGCAGTATTTCATCTTATGGCTGAGTTTTTTTTTTTTAATATACATGAAGAGAATTTATCTGTTATTCAATTTTGTAATTCATAGGTATATTAGTTGAAACATCTGGAATTGACATTTTTATAGGTCATAATGGGAAAATATTGGCAAGTATGTAGGTTTTGATGCGACAGAACACAGTATATTTTATTCTCTTTAATATTAATTATCCAATGATTCCCAAATATAAATATTTTATTCCACAAGCTAGCAACCCGTATTATTAATTAGTAAATTAATGTAATGAATGATTTTCAGATCTAAAACTCATAGTATGATCTATAATTCATCTAAAACCATCCCTTTCTAAGAATTTCTCAAAACATGTATCTATATAAGCAATTTTGCTATGGTTTTATTAAAACTTAACTAATTCTACACTAAAATATTTGAAGGGAAGTGGGTCTTATTGTTATATTACAACTTATCTCTTCAAAATTAAAACATGAAAACATTTTTGAATGGTATATGTACTCTTGTCCAATCAATAAAATAAACCTGTTTAATGCTAATCATAAAATTTGCAATCTATTCTTTAACCAGAATTTTTATATCTTATTAAGTTCATATTTTATGTATCATGTTTAGACATTTTAAAATTGTTTTTTGTTTATAATTTATATTACTAAGGTTTTTTGTATCATTAATAAAGTTATGAGAGACGCTGTATTCCATAAGTCCTCACATTTTTCAGACATTACTAAGTAGAATCAGATTCTTGGGTCCACGTTATCTTTCTTCACACTTCTAAACACTTCTACTATTCTAAGAATTAATTCTGATGTTTTTAAAGCTAAGTTGCTATCTTAAATCAATAAATTTTACTGATATAGAGATTATCTCTGTTTCTCTTGCTCTTGTTTACTCCTATAGACTTCCTTATGTAATAGATAACTGGTTGAATTCATTATGTGTTTCTCACTTTTAATAGCAGTATCAAAATCATGTGTTTAGTCTAAAGGGATGAATACCAACCCTTCAATTAGTATCCCCTTCTACTATTATATATATTTTGTGTATCTTTACAATACATAGAAATATGTGGTTACTCTGGATGAAGATGAAGTTTTCTCTTTTATCAAACATTTAATTGTTAGTTCAAGTTGCAAGATAAATTAAAATAGCTGTATTGTATATATTTTTTTTGTTATAAATTCTATGAATGTGTTTGAACCCTCACAAAATTTTAAAAATAAAAGTCAGCTTAAGAAACTAGTTTTTATTTTATACATATGGACAGAAAATGAAGTTAAATGTTTTTAATGCACATATGTTCTTAGTAGAAATATTTAAGACTGCAAGTGTTTTTGGTTTGCAAATATTGAAAATGTAATTTCCTGTTATGCAGTTTTTCATTTCATAAAATCTCTAGGTTAGCTTATTCTCAATTGAGCGTAACCACTTTAACATTCGTTAAATCTTAAAAATTTGTAATTTATTATTTTTAAAAATTCAAAGGAACACAAGGTAGAGACATATTTGGCAAAATAAGCCAAAGAGGAATCTACAAAATCAAAGCCAAATAAATATCTCTGTAAAGAATATAGGCAAATATTCCAAGAACTAAGGAACAGAACATTTAACTACCTAGAAACTTACAAGTTTTTACTTTTTAACTGTAAATGACTGTTTACAATGATTTAGATTACTGGATAAGTTCCTATAACTTCCTTTTTTTTTTTTTTAAAACCTGGGAGGAAATAGTTTTCTCTACACTCAAATAAATCCCTATCTAAGTAAGCAAAAATAAACCAAAAGCAAAAGAGATATTTTAAAAAGTAGTGTTATGAACTATTCATTTAAAGAGGCATCCAACTGAGAACACAATGTTATTTTTTTTCTGTTTGAAGTTTCAGATATGCACGGTCTTTAAAAAGAGAAAGTATAGGATTTTCCTTGTCATAAAATGTCAGTAGCTTTTGCTCTTCTAACAGTCTCAGATATTTCAGAAACAATGTTTTTCACCACTTTAGATTACCGCAATACAAAACAATTTTTTTTTTCTTTTGTCAGTGTGACAAATACTATTCACCACTAGGGATTAGCAGACTATATCTTATTTATAAAAACAAAATAGCATGAAGACATAGTTCTTCAATTTCCCCCAGAACAGGCAAATATTTTGCAGCTTAACAATATTTCTTTGTCTTTGTGGTCATATTGGTAATATAATTGATTTTCAACAAACTTTTTTTGATCATCTATACATTTGAGGGGCAAATCTTAACTAGAATAGCATTTAGCTTCTTCTAATATATACTGTTTCTGAATCAAATTCTTCCAGTTACTATATAGTATTTATCTTCTTTCGATGACAGTTTGAAATAAAAATTTAGGTTGAAATATCAACTTACTTTGATATTTAGTCATATTTCTGGTGATTACTTCTTTGTCTGCTACGAGTGAGGCTTGATAATAATTTAAATAATTTTTAATTAAATATATTGGGTTGATATTGATTAATAAAATTATATAAGTTTCAAGTGTACAGTTCTATAATACAGCATCTATATATTGCATTGTATGTTCACCACCCAATGTTAAATTTCTTATATTTCTTACATTCAGAATATTGATTAGGAATTATTTTTAAATTATTTTAATAAATTTATATAAAGTCACAAGATTAAAGGAGTGCTTGACTATATATGATACCACTTTAAAATTCAAGTTATAATATGTAAGTTTACATTTGTAACAAATGTTCCAAAAAACAACTTGCCAAGAAAAAGCATATTTAGACAAGCATATTGCTAGTGAGAATCCTAATATAAATGAAAAGGTGATTATCATTATTCCACTTATTAGATAGTTTGTGTAATTTTACCATATTTATTTTATTTTTTTCCTCAAGGTCAAGATTTCTAAACTAATTACCTACCTGACTCATGGAGGTAAAAGAAAAATGGTATTTCTGGAAAAGACTGCATCTTATAACTCTGGAAATACACTGCCTAGGTTTTATTGGTTTCTTCAGTAGCATTACATTGATTGTTAGTATTCTAAACCTATCTATAGTATCTAATTTTCTTAATTTTACATGCTAAAACGTAGATTCTGAAATATGATTGCTTGAATTTAAAAATGGAATAATGATGATAACATTATATCTTCTTCACTGACCTCTAAATATCACTAAGGGTATTGGTTATAGTCACCAATAGCTGAAATCTAAGTTGAGAAGATTACTTATGAAAAGTATTAAGCTATAGATGATTTAAGCTATAAAAATTAATTACCATTTTGTGTATTAGAAAATTTTTTCTTAAAAATAATGTCACAATACATTTTAGTTGCAGAACCATCTAATCAAGAGAAAATTAAATATTTCATTAATTATTTTATTATTTGTAAAGTAATGAATTTCATTGAAAATATTTGTACAATATATAAAACTATAAAATAAAGTTAAAATTTACAAATTAAGTTTCTACCATAGAAAACCTCTCTTAAAATTCTAATGTATAAAAAATGGAATCTTACTCACTGTTTCATTTTTAAATTTATCACTGTAACAATTATACATTCCTTAAAATCTTGATTCTAAAAGTTCCATATTATACTTTTTCAATGTCCATAATTTATGTAGACATCATTTTATTATTAGATTATTGTCAACTAACTGATATTCAGTTTATTTTCAATTTACCTATTAGACAGTAAACCAAATAATATATTAAAAATGGAGGTCTTGAACATTTCTATTTTTTAATCTTGTTCTTAGAATTTGAACGTTTTAAGAAACTTAATACATTTAGTAAATATTGGCATTATGCATTGCATTTCAAAGATTTAAAATTGCACAATTCAGTTCAAAGTTGTTTTTTATTGTATTTATCTGATTACATCTTTTATGTTTTAAGTAATCTCAAGTTATTATTTAATAATTCCATGAATTAAAAACATAACCTCAGAAAACCATTGAATTATCAAGATTTCTCTGTTACTTTGAAATGCAACTTTTACTAATGAATGAAAAATTGACAGATTTGAAACTCTTCTTGTATCTTAGAAATCAGTGCATTGATTAACTTGTTTTTTTGGTATTATATAGTCTTTTTAGTTTTAGATTATTTTATTGAAAAAATAGTGCTAGTACAAGTCTCGGTGTTTTACTTAAAAATGACAAATTTTAATAATGTCATTTATAATTAGACATTTAAAAAATTGTCTTAGTCATATGATCATAATCGAATTAAACCTATTAGCTAATTGTGTATTTTGTCATTCTATTAGCTAGTGTACTTTAATAATGCTGCCAACAAACAATCACAACAATCTCAGAGGCTTCCCACAATAACAACAAAAAAATACCCACTCATTTGTTTTATTTTCACCATTTAAGTAATTTCACTTAACTTCTGTATACATTTTTGATTGGTTTATTTACTTTTCTTTTAATTCTCATAGGACATTTTAAAAATGTCTTTTTCTTATCTTCTTTTTTCTTTAGTAATTATTTTCCCATACTTATGAAATTATGTACCTATTATCGGAAAATGTGTGAGGCGTTTGTAGATCCTTCCTGAAATATTTTAAGTTCAAATGAAAAGAGAAAAAAGAGCTAAGGTAAGATTTTTTACATCTCGCCTTTGCCAATTCAGGAATATAGCAAACTGGCAATATTAAAGACAGAAAGAATAACAAAAGGTATCTTTCTTTTAATTAGAAGAGTAGCATTCTTACTGCTCTCACTCTTTTTTTAATGAGTTGTACATAATTAAGGTATGCAATTTCATGTTTTTATATACATTTACATTGTGAAATTATTACTATAATTAAGCTAACATGTCCAAAGCCTTATATAGTTACCTTTTCATATGTGGGTAATGAGAAAGCTTAAGGTCTATTCTCTTAGTAAAGTTCATGTTCTGTATACAATACGTAATTAACTATAATCATCATGTTGTACATTAGCTCAGTAGAATTTATCCACATAACTGAAATGTTGTACCACTTTACCAACATGACACCATTTTTCCCACCCTTGACTTCTAGTAACCATTCTAATCTCTGCCTCTATGAGTTCAATAGAAACTATAAATTTATTAGATTCCGTATATTATTGAGATCATAGAGTGTTTTTCTTTCTGTTTGGCTATTGCAATTAATATAATGCGCTCTAGGTTCATCCATGTTATTGCAAATGCCAGATCATTTTAATACTGAAAACCGTTCCATGTGTATGTGTATATATAGATTTAAATTGATATGTATATCATAATTTATTCATCTGTCAGCAGACATTTAGGTTATTTCTATACATTGGCTATTGTAAACAATACTGCAATGTACATGATAGAGATGTCTTTCAGATACTAATTTTATTGCCTTTGGATATATGTCTAGTAGTGGGATTGCTGGATCATATGATCCTTCTAATTTTATTTTTTGAAAAGCCTTCCTACAATTTTCCATATTGTCCATACCAATTTACGTTCCCACTGAAGATATACAAGGGTTTCTTTTTTTCACATTCTTATCAATATTTGTAATCTATTATCTTTTTGATAATAGCCATCCTAGAAGATCTGTAATCTCCGATTATAGATTTGATTTGCATTTCCCTGATAATTAATAATATTGAGTATCTATACATATACCTATATGACATTTATATGTCTTTGGGGGATAAAATGTCTATGTAGGTTTTTTGACTATTTTTCATGTGATCGTTGTATTTATTTATTTACTTACTTATTTATTTAGCTAGCTACCTAGTAACTGAGTTGTTGTAGTTCCTTATATATTTTGAATATTAAATCCTTATCAGAATTATGATTTCCAATATTTTCTTCCAATCTTAATTTGCTTTTTCATTTTGTTGACTGTTTCCTTTGCTGTGCAGCTCATTCAGTTTTAGATAGTCTCAGTTATTCTTCCTCTTTCTCAACTTTTGGTGTCATTTCTATAAAATCACTGCCAAGTCCAATGTCAAGGAGTTTTTTTCTGTTTCTTCTAGAAGTTTTATGGTTTCAGGTTTTATTTTAAGTCAGTCTATATTAAGTTTATATTTCTGCCTGTCGTAAGGTAAGAGCCAACATCATATTTTTTTGTGTGTAGATACTTAGTTTTCCTAGGAATTGAAGAGACTATGTTTCCCCTTTGTTTTCTTGGCACCCTTGTTGAAGATTTGTCGACTTTATAGGTATGCTTTATTTCCAGGCCCTATATTCTGCACCTTTGATCTATGTGTCTGTTTTTATGCCAAAATACCCAGCATTGATGGCTATAGTTTTGTAATATAATTTGAAATCAGGAAGTATGATGCCTCAAACTTTATTCTTTTTACTCAGTATTGCTTTGGCTATTGAGTATCTGGTGGCTGCATACAAATATCAAAACAGTTTTTTTTCTTCTTCTATTTATGTAAAAGATCCATTGGAATTTGATAACGTTTGCATTGAATTTGTATATAACTTTGAGTAATATTTAACGATATAAATTCTTCCAATTTATGAACACACGATATATTGCCATTATTTGTGTATTAATCAATAGCTTTCCTTACTGTTTTGTAGTTTTCAGTGTAAAAAGTTTTTACTTGCTTAAATATATTCCTAAATATTTGATTATTTTGACGATATTGTAGATGGGACCTTTTTATTATTTATTTTTTGGATAGTTCTTTGTTGATGATAATAAATGCTAATAATCTTTGTGTTTAAATATGTAATCTGGAACTTTACTGAATTTCTGAATTCTAACTTTTTTTAATGGATTCTGGAGTTTTCTATATATAGGATTACATCATTTACAAATAGAGATAATTTTATGTCTCCCTTTCAGTTTTGGATTACTTTTTATTTTTATTTCATTTTATTTTGTTATTTTTTATTTTATTTTTTGGTCTAATTGACCTGGCTAAGACTGAGTTGGACTTCCAGTACTAAGTTTTATTTTATCTCCATTGATTGTGATATCTGTGGACTTTTCATAAATAGGATTTCTCTTGTTAATATAAGTTCTTTATTTTGTTGAGAGTTTTTATCAAGAAAGGTTATTGATTTGAGTCAGATACTTTTTGTGCATCTATTTAGATGGTCATGTAGTTTTATCTTTTATTCTCTTAATGTAGTGTATCACATTGATTAACTTGCATATTTTGAATTAATATATGTACTGTTGAATTTGGATACCAGAATTTTGTTGAAGATTTTTGCATCAGTATTTCCCAATGATATTGACCTATAGTTTTCTTTTTTGTGTGTGGTTTCTTTGTTTGCTTTCATATCAGGATGATGCTGTTCTCATAAAGTAAATTTGGAGGATTTATCTTTTATTATATTTTTGGAAGAGTTTAAAAAAAATGTTATTAATTATTTGACTGTGGTAGAATTTCACCCATAAAACCAATTTTGCTAGGCTTTTTTTTTTTTTTTTTTTTGATAGGAAGTTTTTGATTACTAAATCAATATCCTTAATTGTTTTTTTCTCTTTTTAAGAATTTTATGTCTGCTTTATTTAGTTATGGTAAGTTGTATCTTTCTAAGAATTTATCAATTTCTTCTAGGTTATCTAATTTGTTGCCTTGCACCTAAAGATCCATTATAATCCAGTTTATTTCTGAGTCATTCATTGCAATGTTTCCTTTTTCATTTCAGATTTCATTTGAGTCATTCTTTTTTTTTTTTTTCATTGTTTAGCTGAGGGCTTGTAGATTCTACTTATTTTTTAAAAGAAATAGCTGTTAGCTTTGTTGATTTTTTTTCTATTCTCTAATTCTCTATTATATTTATTTCTACTCTAATATTTATTTCCTTTATTCTAGTAACTTTGGGCTTATTTTATTTTTCTCTAACTCCTTGAGGGATAAAGTTAGGTTGTTTATTCAAGATCTTGTGTGTGTGTGGGGTGGCGGGGAAGAGGTGTTTATTGTTATAACCTGCCCTCTAAGTACGACTTTTACTGTATACCATAAGTTTTGGAATGGTATGTTTTTTTTGTTTCAATTCTCTTGATATAATTTTAAATTCCCTTTTGATTTTTTTATTTGACCCAGTGATTATTCAAGAGGGTTTATTTTTTAATTTCCACATATTTATTATTTTTCCCATTTCTCACTGTTATTAATTTATAGAATCATTACATTGTGGTCTATAAAAATATTTGGAATAATTTCTATCTTCTTAAATTAATTGAGATCTTACATTTGTAGAGATTTGTTTTATGACCTAACTTATAATCTATCCCAAAAATATTCCTTGAGTATTTGTGGAAAAAATTGTACATTTTTTACTTATTGTGTGGAAAGTTCTAAATATATCTTTAAGGTTCTTTGAATATATACTGTTGAGAAAGACCACTTTTTCTTTATTGATTTTCTTCTCTTAAAGTTTAACCCATTATTGAAAGTACAGTTATAAAGTCTTCTTTCATTATTGTATTGCTGTTAATATCTCTCTTCAGAATTGTAAGTATTTGCTTTATATATTTAGGGGCTCTGATATTGGGTGCATAAATATTTATAATTGTTTTATCTTCTGGTTGAATTGACTCTTTTATCATTATATAATAACCTTCATTTTTAAGACAGAGAGACTTAAAGTCTATCTTGTCTAATATAAATATAGTTACCTCAGCTTTCTTTGGGTTATCATTTGCATAGAATTTTTTTTTAATTTTTTCACTTTCAGTATATGTGTATTATTAAATAAAAAGTGTCTCTTCTAGATAACAAGTCAATGGATCTTTTTTTGAGGAGGATGGATGGAATTTAAACCATTTATATTGAAAGTTATTATTGATAGGTAAGAACATACTACTGCAAGTTTATAGTTTTCTCTCTGTTTGCTGTTTATTTTTCTTCTGCCTCTTGCTGTTTTTCTTTGTTATTCAATTATTTTTGGTGATGATTTGCTTCTTATATTTTGAATATTGTGATAGTTTTTTTTCTTTGTAGTTATCATGAGGCTTGCATAAAACATCTTATAGTTAAAATCATCTATTTTAAGGTGATAACAACTTGACTTTAGTTGCATACAAAACCTCTAGACTTTTACTCTCCATCCACATATTTTGTTTTTCTGTTATATTGTATCTATTAATCAATTTTTGTGATTATATTTATTTTAACTATTTTTTTTAATTTTTAAATGAGGATTAAAATAATTTATATACCACCATTATAGTAATTCTGTGTTGACTATATAATTACCTTAATCCTTGATGTTTGTTTTCCTGTGCTTTCATGCTGCTGTTTATCCTATTTTCATTTCAATTTGAATAACTCCCTTAAGCATTTTCGTAAAGCAGGACTATTGGCGAACAACTCTCTCAGTTTTTGTTTATCTGAGAAAGAATTTTTCTCTCCCTGATTTTTAAAGGATAATATACCAGGTATGCAATTTGGGGTTGATAAGTATTTTTTGTTTGTTTGTTTTTTCTTTTTTCTTTCAGAACTTTGAATACCTCATCCTATGTATTACAGAGTCTGTTATGACAACTACTCATAATCTTATGTGTAGTTATGCTTTTTTCTTGCTGCTTTTAAAATTCTCGTTGTACTTGACTTTTACTTGATTATAATGTGTACTGGTATAGACTTATTTGGGTTGATCTTGTTCAAGGACTTTTAAAATTTATTAAACTGAATGTTGATTTCCTTCCCCAGACTTGGGGAGTTTTTAGCCATTATTTTTTCAAATAAGTATTCTCCTTTATCTTCTCCATGGGGACTCCCATAAAATGTTTATTGATTCTCTTGAAGGCATCCCATAAACTCTATAGGTATTCTTTAATCTTTTTGTTTCTTTGTTTGTTTTTTCTTCTCTGGATTGTTTCAAATGATCTTTCTTTGAATTTGTTTATTCTCTTTTCTGCTTGATTGAGTCTATTGATGAAGTTTTCTGTTGTATTTTTTTTTATTTTAGACATTATTTTTTTTTTATAATTTCTGTCTCTGTTGAACTTCTCTTTTGTTAATGAACTGTTTTCCTAATTTTTTTTCCTTGTGTCTTTCACTGTTCTCAAGTAACACCGCCGAGCTTCTTTAAATTAATTGTTTTTAATTATTTGTCTGGAAATTCATAGATTTTTATTTTTCTGGGGTTGGTTACTTGAGCATTAATTTTTTACTTTGGAGTCATCATGTTTCTTTTTTAAATTTATTTTTGCCTTGTGTCATCTTCATATTTAAAGAAGCAATCAGCTCTTATAAATGTCACAAACTAGACTAGATCTAAAAAGACCAACTTTCATACATTGACGTGAGGACACCAGATGGGTCAGTTATGCTCTGGCTTCTGGTCAAAACAATGTCCAGGAAACTATGGAAACATGGGTTCAAGGTGTTTGTGGTGCCACAGCTATAGGGAAGAAGTCATAGTTTTTGTCTAGTGAGCAGTGGCTATAGTTATGGCAGGTGATTTAACTCATTAATATGCTTGTGGCAGGCACTGGTCCCCAAGCATAAAAGTGTAAGGTGGTGCTGGCAGGTACTAAGAGCAGTGCGTGGTTGTGTATTGTTGGCAGATGTTAGTACATGGGCTCATGCACATGCCATCTCAACAGGGCTCCTGTAGTTCATAAATAACGTTTCAGGGTGGGAGAGGTAGTGCTTGGTGGCTCCAGCTCCAAGAGATGCATGAGCTATGGCTCTGAAAATATAGCAGCTAGGGTTGACAGTAGTTAGGCTTCTGGGACCCTCTATGACAAAAGCTGCCTTGCTCTTAGTTCTTACTCTTACTCTTTCCTCTGGGGAAACTTGAAACCAATGGAATTCCTCAAGTGCTACAATGGTATTGGAAATGAGATGATATAAGTGAATATTTTCTATCAATTTCTATGCTGCCAACCTTTATCTTTGCACTCACCTATTGCGACAGCTCCTTAACTGCATTCTGGGTTCTTCCAGAACCATACTCATTGGTAAATAGTTGATAGTTGTTTGTTTGTTTGTTTATTTGTTTGTTTGTTTCAGAGTAAGCTGAGATCTCCTTGTCAGCCATCTTGCTATGTTAGTCCTCTTACTGCACTCACTCTTGCTTAAAATAAGCATCCAAACTATGTTGAAATAAGTAATAATTTTACCATAGAATCAGTTGGGAGGCAATTCTCACCATATACAATGAACGATTTTGGTGCTGCTTATTAAGTGTGACCCCAAATGCTATTTACAATTCATGAATCAATTTTCTCTTCCTTTTTATCACATGGTAAATGAATTATGTATGAATCAATAATTTTCTGTATTTTAGTACAATCTTAGATTTCATTTTTTTCATCTCTTCTGTTACTTGCCCCTTTAAAAGGAAATATTGACTGTCTTATAATGTGAATAAAAGTATTTAATTTCAGAAATTCAAATGAAATCAAGAAAATTGAGTAAAATACTATATAATTATTTTTAAAGAAATATGTATTTATTTATTTTTTAACTACAGTTGGCATACAGTATTATATTTGTTTCAGGTGTACAACATGGTAATTAGCCATTTATATAGCTTAGGAAGTGATCACCCTGATAAATCTAGAACCCATTTGACACCATACATAGTTATTACAATATTGTTAACTATATTTCTTATGCTATACTTTATATCACCATAACTATATTGTATCTACCAATTTGTATTTTTAATGTTTTTCCCTTTTTTACCCATTCCCCAACCCCCCTTCCATCTGACAACCAAAAAATGTTCTCTGTATCATGGGTTTGTTCCTGTTTTGTTTGTTGATTCTGTTCTTTAGATCTCATTTAACAATATTAAGTTAAGAGACTATTAGTATTTTGGTCATTCTTTTTTTAGTTTTAATTTTTAAATATTTGGAAATATTTCTACTTTCGTGCCTCATTTCCAGCATCTCAAACCTATTGTTTCATGGAAAATATTGATCCAGGCAGCATAAATTTAAGAGACCCACTGGTAACCTTCTTGAACTAAGCATTAAGTCAACTTAACAATTCTTGAACTATGTTGGCATATTTAACCAGAGTCCTGCCCTTCTAAAATTAAAGTGATTTTCTCCAAGATCACACTTTCTTATAGTCATCACAACTAGTGTCTATAAGTCTTCTAGTTTATACTTCCTCCAGCAGTAAAACAGACCATACTTAAATAATTTATATAACGTCAATCTATGTATGTCACAGGCATTTTAAAAAACTGAAGCAGCACATTATAACAGTTTTTATCATAGTATCTTTATTTATATTTAAATCACTAGCATTACTACCGCCATCAGAAAAAAAAATGATCAATTATATTTCTTACAAAAGATTTTTTTAAATGGTTTTCTATTATTTATAGCTCTTTGAAGCTTGAAAATACAATTTCACCAGATATTGATTTTATTCTGTTCTATTTAACAAGCACTGGGATGCATCAGGATTTATAGAACTAACTTCCCATGCAATAAGATGACAAATTACAAAATTCTGTTATTCTAGTGTTTATTATCCAAAAGCAAAATTTAAGTTGATTTTCTTATGCTTGTTTTCTAAATAATTTTTTGAGTTTCTCTATATTATACTTTGTTCATTGTTTTATTGACTATTGAAAATAATGTGTAATCAATATGAGTGCATATATCTTTTCAAATTAGTGTTTTGTATTTCCTTGGATAAATACTTAGAAGTAGAATTCTTGGGTCATATGGTAGTTCAATTATTTATTTTTGAGAAATATCCATACTTTTTTCTATAGTGCTGATATCAATTTACAATTCTACCAACTGTTCATGAGGGTTCCCTTTTCTATATATCCTCTCCAACACTTGTTATTTGTTGATTTATTGATAATAGTCATTCTGAAAAGTGTGAGGTGATATCTCACTATGGTTTTAATTTTCATTTCTCTGATGATTAGTGACATCGAGCATCTTTCCATATATCTCTTAGCCATCTGTATGTCCTCTTTGGAGAAATGTCTATTCAGGTCTTCTGCCCATTTTTAATCAGATTACCTCCTCACATTTAGTAGGTTACCTTTTGTTTTGTTGATTGTTTCCTTCACTGTGCCAAATATTTTAGTTTGAGATAGTCTCATTTTTTTCTTTCTATTTCCCTTGACTAAGGAGGCATGTGCAAAAAAATCTATTACTAAGAGCGATGTCAAAGAGTTTAATGTCTGTGGTTTCTTCTAGGAGTTTTATGGTTCCAAGTTTTACATTTTTAAATCTATTTTAGTTTATGCATGTATATGATGTAAGAAAGTGTCTAGTTTTATTTTGTTTACATATATCTGTTTTGTTTTTTCAAGACCAGTTTTTAAAAACACTATTTTTATCCCCGTGTTATATATGTGCCTTGTTTTTCATAGATTAATGGTTTCTGAGTTCTCTACTCAGTTCTATTGATCTATATGTCTGTTTTTGTTTTTTTTTTTTTTTTATGCCAGTACCATGCTGTTTTGATTACTGTAGGTTTGTAGTATTGTTTGATTTCAGGCAATATTACACTTCCCACTTTGTTCCTCTTATTCAAAATTTCTTTGGCTGTTTGGGATCTTTTGTGCACTTCCATATAAATTTTAGTATTATTTCTTCTAATTATGTAAAAAATGCCATTGGTATTTTGATAACGATTGCATTGAATCTACAGATTGCTTTTGGTACATTGGATGTTTTAATGATATTAATTTTTCCTATCCATTAAAATAATTTACCCTTCCATTTATTTGCACCTTTTTCAATTTTTTTCTTCAGTGTTTTATAATTTTCCAAGTATAAGTATTTACCTTCTTGGTTAAATTTATTTCTAAGTATTTTATTCTTTTGATGCAATTATAAATAAAATTATTTTCTTAATTTCTCTTTCTGATAGTTCATTATTGGTTTACAAAAATGCAGCCTATCTCTATTATTATTTTTGTATTCTGATACTTTACTGAATTCATTTATTAGTTATAATAGTTTTTGGTGGGAAATTTGGGGTTCTGAATATATAGTATCAGTATCATGTCATCTGGAAATAATGACAGTATTATTATTTTATTTTATTCTTCCTTTCCAATTAGATGTTGTTTATTTATTTTTCTTTGCAAATACTTTCATTTATTTGGTTGCTTTTCATTTTGTTTTCATTTATGGTTTCCTTTGCTGTACAGAAGCTTTTAGTTTGATGTAGTCCCACTTGTTTACTTTTGCTTTTGTTGTCAAATCCAAAGAATCATCACTAAGATCAATATCAAGGATTTTTTGTCTATGTTTTTCTAGGAATTTTATGGTTTCGGGTCTTACATTGAAATCTCTAATTCTCTTGAGTTAATATTTTGTATGGTATAATATGTTGGTCCAGTTTAATTATTTTGTATGTGGTCATGCATTTTCCCAGCACCATTTATTGAAGAGACTGCCCTTTCTCCATTATATATTATTGGCTTTTTTGTTGTAAAATAATTGATTAAATTATGAGCTCTCTGTTCTGTACCACTGACATGTTTCTGCTTTTATGCCAATACCATGCTGTGTCTTCTTTGGACCTTCCTGAGGAACATAATCATTTAGTGCATCTTTAGCCATATGCAGAATGTTCATTTCCTCAAATTTTTAGTCTCTTTCTGACTGCCTATATTCTGTCATTTTAACTCCATTCAGCTTAGGCCATTTTTCCCCCATTCTTTATAAAATAATCCTAGTAGCTAGTTTATGTTATCTCTTAAAGAGGTCACTCTGATAAAGAAAATGTTTATCCTTTATTATCTATCCCACCCTTTGATCAACTATTCTCAGCATCCAAGCCTATATATGATTTGCCAGTCCCAATTCCTACTTTTACATGCTGGTTATGTATTTCAGTTCCTTTTGGTAGAGTTCCATTCCTTCCTTATAAGCCCAGCACATTCTCTGCTAGGTTGTACTAACTCCCCACCCTAGTCATAAGTCCATTTTTCAAGAAAATATTTGGGTATAGATTAAATAGGGCATCTTTTGTCTTGTCAAAATGCAAAGAAAAGTCTCTGCTTTTTCTTCCAGCACAGGAGTACTGACAGCTCTTACAAGGGATCAAAGGATTCTTCTATATGTCCAGAAGCTTTAGAAGAGAATAGAGAGCCAACATCTTTGCATATTTTCATCCAGGTGCCTTCATTGTTGTGTCAAGGTTTCAGCATTCTATTCGGCTTAACTCTTATGCTTCGTTTGATTGTTTAATCATTTTTGAAGTTCAACTATTATTGACTATTAATTCTTGGAGTGTGGTCCTTTGCTCCTCCACTACCCTCCCCACCACCACCAATAGAGGGGACGATATTCGTGCAAATAAACAGGTCTTATGGTTTTCACATGAGGCCTTAAATTTCCTGTTTATGACTCTCGGCTATTTATTAATTTTTTCTGTCCTACATTAAATACACTTATTTTATTTTTATTTTTATACTATTACTTTTTCAAGTTCTCTAAATGCCTAATATATCACACTAGTTAGTGAATTACCTTCTGTAACTACATCTCCTCAAATCATTACCATTTATAGTATTAATAGTGAGACTTTCACTGAGAATTATGATCAATCTGTGCTGCATATAAGTTGGTCCTCATTTCCTGGTAAGCAGTGTGCTATCCTACTGTTCAACCACATTGTATCACCTGTTTTCTGGCCATTCCTGGTACCAACTATTTAAAATTGACTGTCAAGAAAACAGAAGCTGAGACAGAGGTTCGAGTGCAAAGTATTTAGTAGGCACCAATATCTATGAAAGAGAGAAAAGATTCAGAATTTTATATAGGACCGCACCAATTAATAATAACATGAACCATTCCGTCTTTGTCAACCTGGGAAAGCTCTGTACTGAGCAATGACCAATTTCATGGGGAGCTTTGTTGCAATGAGTACCTATCAGAGCTATCACACTGGCTTTTATGACCCTATCTTATTCAACCAGAAAGTTTGTGCTATCTAGAAATGTCATGATCCCAGTGAAGGTATCTCTCTACAGTGGAGGTAGATCACAAATTACCTGATAGCTGGGGACTCACTGCTGACTGCACTCCCTGCAGCTGGGTAGCAATGCCTTCTTTAAATGAGGCTCTAGGGAGCACATCTCTGTGTGTGTATCATTAGTAATTAAAGATTGTTTTTGGAGGATTTCAATACTAATCTCAAGTTTATTGCTTTCAAAAAGATCTTACAAGGCTCGACAAGGATAACATTTTTAGAGCAAAAAAAAAAAAAATCAAGAGCAACAATTAAAAAAAAACACATTGGGTGTTGTAAAGAATTTATTTTTAACAAATACAAGAAAATGTCTAGCCTTGCCATCTGTTTCTGGGAGATAATTATTAAGCTTTTGAAATGTCATGTCTAGTAGTAGTATATTTCTTTACCTGGGGCACTTGGGTTATGCCAGGTAATCTAACTATGTGATTTATGGTGGGATAGGCAGCACCAAATATTGTTTAGAATGGGGGTTGATCATGCCAGAAGACCAACATTGTGTAATGTCAGGGGGAGAGAATTTTTGTGTCACACAGGATCAATCAATCTCCAGAAAGGCTAGATACTGAGATCAGCCACATGAGCAATCACTTATGCCTGTTTAAAGAAGTCTCAGTAAAAAGCTCTGGACAACAAAGCTTTGGTGATTTCCCCTGGTTGGCAGTACTCTCTATTCATTATAGATACCAGGGCAGTAACACTGTCATGACTTCATGGGGAGGGGACCAATGGAAATTCTGTGTATAATATAATCCTGTGCTCTACTATGTATATATTTCTTCCCTTAGCTGATTTAATCTGTATCCTTCAGCTATAACTGCAACTGTGAATATAATAGACTCCAATGAGCTCTAGGAGTCCTTATAGTGAAATGTAAAACTTCTGCTTAGTTTTGAGAACTCTTTGAACTTTAATGTCAGAAATGAGGGCAATGTTCTGTATGGACAAATCTTTCTAGCATTCTCAGAAAGAGGATAAAGAATATAGGAACAGGTTTTTGAATCATTTCTCATCCAAAGCTGTACAGGAATATTTTCTCTCTAACAGTAAAAGATGCACATGAAATATCTCAACCCAAAGAAGCCGTTGGAGTCTTTCGTGGATGACATACAGGCACATTCTACTTTGCAATCGGCCATAGTAACCAATATTCAGGACACTAACAATAAAAACAGGTGGATATTATCAATGACAATGTCTGTGCAATGCAATACTGACAAGTTGATATGGCCTAAGCCATTGCTGTAGGTGTCAAGAACAAAATAATCAATCATTAACATAAATAGACATCCAAGGAAGTGGACAGGAGTCAATTATGTCTCTACCCAGGCTCCTTAGAGAATTAAAAGTCTGAGGAAAAAAAAAAAAAAAAAGGAAGCCTGCCGTGTTAACATTTTTTTCTCATAGATTCCTAAATTGATGAGTCCAGAATAAGAAGAAAATTATTCACTCACCCAGTCAATCATTTATTCTTTTATGTATATGTATCTGTGTTAGTTTACTAGGGCCGGTAAAACAAACTACAGGTGAACCTAATTTTATTGTGTTTGCTTTACCATGCTTTGTAGAGACTGTGTTTTTATAAATTGAACGTCTGTTACAACCTGCATCAAGCAAATCTATCATTGCCATTTTTCCAAAAGCCTCAGATGATGGTTAGCATTTTTATCAACAAACTATTCTATAATTAAGCTATGTACATTTTTTCTAGACATGTTATTGTACACTAAATAGACTACAGTATAGTGTAGATATAAGTTTTACATACACTAGGAAACCAAAACAGTATGTAACTTAATTTATTGCTATATTTATTTTATTGTGGTGGTCTGGAGCCAAACCCACAATATCTTCAAGTAAACCTATACTACAAATTGGGTGGTTTAAACCACAGAACTTATCTTCTCACATTTAAGGAGGCTAGCAATCTGAGATGAAGGTTATGCTAAGGTTAGTTTCTAATGAGATTTTTCTCTTTGGATTGTTAATGACCATCTTTTTGCTGTATTTCCATGTAGTCTTCCCTCTGCTTGTGTATCGTTATGTTATAAGAACATTAGTCATACTGAATCAGAGGCCCTCTTAGTGATCTTATTTCAGCTTATCTACCTCTTTAAAGTTTCTATTTCTAAATAAAGTCACATTATGAAGTACTGGTGTTAAGGGCTTCAACATAAAAATTTTAAGGGAACATGATTCACCCCATAATAAACACATTTTAATTAATATTTTGAGATTAAGTCATTTAGAAAAGTTTTCTTTTTATATTATTTGTTATTGTTTAAGTGGCAATAGAGCTTCAATGTTGTCATCACATCAAAATTAGTGCTACATAGAAATTATTCTTCAACCATGAACTTGTAATTCAGCCAATACACTTCATTTGATTTGCAGGCCATCTACAAAGAAAGGTTTTTCTGAATGAAAATTTAGGTTTTATTTTTACATCAACAATTTTATTTTAATTTTCCACTGTATGGGTAGGAGTTTCTTTAAAAGTACATGAACAAATTTAAAATTTTTAGTGTATTAAATGGATTTATATGAAATGCCTTGCCCCAATGTTTTTTTTTTTTTAAACTGTCGATTAGTTAACAGATATAGTCCAGTGCTTTTAGCAATGCCTGCTAAATAGAAGGTGCACAAAAATATTTGTTGAGTGAATAACCAAGTGAAAAATTCAGAGATTACTTCATCTCTCTAGAAAAGTAAACACTATGAGAAGAATTTTGGTTAGATTTTTTTAAATTTGCTTATGGGATATCTACTTTATCATTTACTATTTACTACAATAAACAGATTATGGGAGTGGCTCCATAGTGTAATGGTTAGCACATCTGCTTTGCATACAGAAGATCCAGGGTTCCCAGGTGGGAAAGGGCCCAGGTGCATCAGGTCCTGTATGCATGCCTCGAGTGTGTGGCGGGTAGATGCTCCACCTTCAGAGATCCAGTTCTTAGAAGGAAATGGCAACACCCATGGGTCAGTAGTGGAGGCGGAGGGAGGAATTAAAGAGGGGAAAAATCAATCAATAAATAAAATAAAATATACAGATTGTATACTTAATGAAAGTTATGTTCCCCCCCCCCCCGGTCTAAGAAAAAAAAGAACAAGACAACTAAAATTATATATTTCCCATATTTAATCAAAAATCCTGTTTCAAAATGATGTTTATGTATACAATTTGATGAATATTAATATTTCTATCAATATTGCAAGGTATATTTCAAGGTCCAGTTGGATCCTGTGACCTCATTATATTCTTTTTTGATGTACTAGCATTCAGTATGAACAACCGTTCAATTTTAGGTACTGATCTTTACAAAACTTTACTATGACATTTTTTATCTCAACTCTGTTATTTAAATAAATGCATATTTATCTGAGATATTTCAAAATTAGTTTTGAAGATTTTTTTCTTTATAAAACTGGTTGGCTATTAGAACACAGGAGAGATTAGATTTTACTTTTATTGGGTTGCAAAGAATCATAATGATAAGTCTCTAGTTCAGTCTTAGGAACAATCTTAGCTCTATTTTTTTTTATTAAGTTTATTGAGGTAACATTGGTTAATACAATTATATAATTTTCAGGTGTACATTATCATTTGTGATCTGTATATCCTATTGTGTGTTTACCAACCAAAATCCAGTTTTTTTCAGCTGCCATATATTTGAACCCCTTTACTCACTTCACCTTCCTCCTATCCCCCTATATTTGACCCCATTCTCCCATCTACCTCCCCTCTCTTTCCTCACCCCACTAGTAACCACTAGTCTATACTCCATGTCCATGAGCTTCTGTTTGTTTGTCCTATTTATTTGTTGCTTTTAGGTTTATATCTAACATATAAGTGATATCATGTGATTTTCAACTTTTTTTGTCTGGCTTATTTCACTTAGCATGATTATATCGAGGTCCATTCATGTTGTTGTAAATGGCAGTATTTCATCTCTTCTTATGGCTGAATAATATTCCATAGTATATATGTACCACAACTTTAGCCAATTATCTATCATAGAATACTTAGGTTGTTTCCATGTCCTGGCCACTCTGGATAATGCTGTTATGAACATCGGTGTGCACATATCTTTTCGAATATGGATATTCAAGCCTTTGGGGTAAATACACAGTAGAGAAACTGCTGGATCATATGGTAAATCAATTCTTAGTTTTTCAGGAAACCTCCATACTGTTATCCATAGTGGCTGTAACAATTTGCAGTCCCACCAGCAGAATATGAAAATTCCCTCTTCTCTGCATCCTCTCCAAAACTTGTTATTACTTGTCCTGTTAATTATAGCCACTCTGACAGGTGTGAGATGGTATCTCATTGTGATTTTGATTTGCATTTCCCTAATAGCTAGTGATGTTGAGTATCTTTTCATATATTTCTTGGCCATTTGTATGTCCTCTAAGGAGAAGTGTCTAGTCAGGTCCTCTGCCCATTTTCTGATTGTATCATTTTTTTTTTCTTTTTTTGTTATTAAGTTGTATGAGTTCTTTGAATATTTTGGGTATTAGGCCCTTATTGGATGTGTTACTTGAAAATATATTTTCCCATTCGGATGGTTGTCTCCTTACCTTGTTGACCATTTCTTTTGCTGAGCAGAAGCTTTTAATTTGATGTAGTCCCATTTATTTATTTTTGCTTTTACTCCCTTTGCCTTTGAGGTCAAATTCATAAAATCCTCTTTAAGTCCAAGGTCCTTTAGTGTAGTTCCTAAGTTTTTTCAATGCATTTTATTGATTCCGGTCTTATATTCAGGACCATAATCGATTTTGTGTTAATGTCGGTGTGTGGTGATAGACAGCAGTCTAGTTTCATTCTTTTGCAGGTGGCTTTCCAGTTTTCTCAGCACCATTTATCGAAGAGGCTTTTCTTTCTCCACTGTATGTTTTTGGCTTTTTGGTTGAAAATTATTTGGCCATATAAATATGGATTTACTTCTGGACTCTCAATTCTGTTCCACTGGTCTGTGTGTCTGTTTTGTTGCCAATACCATGCCATTTTGATTACTGTCACTTTGTAGTATAATTGGAAGTCAGTCAGAGTGATGCCTCCAGACTCATTCTTTTTTCTCAGGTTGGCTTTGGCAATTCAGGGTCTTTTGTGCTTCCATACAAATCTGAAGATTTTTTTGTTCCATTTTTTTTAAATGCTGATGAAGTTTTGATGAGTATTGCCTTAAATCTGTGTAATGCTTTAGATAATGTGGACATTTTAACTATGTTGATTCTTCCAATCCACGAACAAGAAATATCTTCCCATTTCTTTGTATTTTCTCTGATTAATTTTTAACAGGGTTTTGTAGTTACATAGGTCCTTCACTTATTTTGTTAAATTTATTTGTAGGTATTTTATTCTTTTTGCTGCAATTGCAAAAGGAATTATGTTTTTCACTTTTTTTCTGACATTACATTATTAGAATATAGGAATGCTGTAGATTTTTGAACATTGATTTTGTATCCAGAAACTTTACTGTATTTGCTTATTGTTTCTAGTAGTGTTCTTGTGGAGTCTTTAGGATTTTCTATACAGGGAATCATGTCATCCTCAAATAGTGACAGTTTAACTTCTTCATTTCCTATTTGGATGCCTTTTATATCTTTCTCTTGTCTGATTGCACTCACTAAGACCTTCAATATTACATTGAATAATTGGCAATAATGGACAGCCTTACTCTGTTTATGATCTCAGAGGGAAGGTTTTTAGTTTTTCACTATCAAGTATAATGTTGGCTGAGGGCTTGTCATATATGTCCTTTATTATATTAAGGTACTTTCCTTTTATACCAATTTTGTTAAGTTTTTGATCATAAATGGATGCTGTATCTTATCAAAAGCTTTTTCTGCATTTATTGATATGATGATATAATTTTTATTTTGTAATTTGTTCATATGGTGTATCACATTAATCGATTTCCATATGTTGAACCATCCCTATGCCCCTGAGATGAAGCACATTTAATTGTGGTGTCTAATTTTCTTAATAAGTTGCTGTATTAGGTTCGCTATTATCTTATTTAGAATTTTTGCATCTGTATTCATAAGAGATGTTTGTCTATAGTTTTGTTTTGTTTTGTTTTGTTTTTTCATGTTATCTTTACAGGTTTTGGTATCAGAGTAATATTGGCCTCATAAAATGAGTTAGGAAGTATCGCCTCCTCTTTGATTTTTTGGAAGAGTTTGAGAAGAATAGTTATTAAATCTTTGAATATTTGGTAATGGTAGAATTCACTGGTGAAGCCATCTCATCCTAAACATTTACTTTTTGGTAGGTTTTTGATGATTGTTTCAATTTCCATACTGTTGATCAATCTGTTTAGATTTTCCAGTTCTTGATTCAGTCTAGGAAGATTGTATTTTTCTAAGTACTGGTCCATTTTTTTCTAGGTTATTAAATTTGGTTATATACTTTTTCATAGTATTCTGGTATGATCCTATGTATTTCTGCGATATCCGTCGTAATTTCCCCTCTTTCATCACTGATTTTGTTTGTGTTCTTTCTCTCTCTCTTTTTAGTGAGTCTAGCCATGGTTTTGTCAATTTTATTAAGAACCTTCTCAAAGAATCAGCATTTGTTACATTTATTTTTTCTATTTTTTTCTTTTGTTTTCGATTTCATTTATTTCTGCTCTAATTTTGATGATTCTTTCCTTCTGCTGACTTTAGGCCTCATTTGTTCTTTCTTTTCTAGTTTTTTGTTTGTTTGTTTGTGTGTTTGTTTAAGATAAAGCATCGGGTTGTTTATTTGGGCTCATTCTTGTTTTTGGCGATAGACCTGTAATGATATGAACTTTCTTATGACCACTTCTGCCATGTCCCAAAAGTTTTGATATTGTATTAACATTATCATTCATTTCTATGTATCTGTTGATCTCTATTTCTTCTCTGACCAGTTATTCTTCAGTAACAAGTTGTTTAATCTTGATGTATTTGTAGTTCTTCCTGATTTCTTTTTGCAATCAATCTCTAGTTTCAAAGCATTATGATCAGAGAATATGGTTGGTATGATTTCAACCCTCTTGTATTTGTTGAGGCTTTCTCTGTGCCCCAGTATGTGGTCAATTCTTGAGAATAGTCCATGTATACTAGAGAAGAATGTATAGGTAGCCTTCTTTGGGATAGAAGGCTCTGTAAATGTCAATTATGTCCCATTGGTCTAATGTGTTACTTTAAGGACATTATTTTCTTATCGATTTTCTGTTTGGATGATCTGTCCATATCCAACAGTGGGGTATTTAGGTCTTCTACTATGACAGTATTTTGGTCTGTTTCTCCCTTTGGTTCTGTTAGTAATTGCTTTACATATTTCAGGGATCCCTGATTGGGAGCATAGATATTAATAAGTGTTATGTCTTCTTGGCGCATGATTCCCTTTGTCATTATAAAGTATTCTTCCATATCTTTCTTTACCTTTTTTATTTTGAAGTCATTTTCATCCAATATTAGTACTGTGACTCCCACTTTTCTCATAATGCCATGTGCTTGAAATACCATTTTCCACCCTTTCAATTTTAAGTCTATATTTGTCTTTGGATCTGAGGTATATCTCCTGGAGAAAGCATATGGTTGGGTTTTGTTTTTTCATCCATTCTGCAACTCTGCAATTTTATTGGTAAGTTCAGTCCATTTACATTTAGGGTGATTATTCTTATAGCCATTTTATCTTTGCTTTCTGGTAGCTCAGTGATGCCATTGCTTTCTTGTCCTTGGCTTTTGTGGGTTTTCTCTCTGGTCGTTCTTGTTTTATGTTATATACTTCAGTTCTGAATCTCTGGCATGTGGTTACCATTATAAATATGTAAAGATAGGTATGTGTGTGTGTGTGTGTGTGTGTGTGTGTGTGTGTACAGTCATCCATTTTTTTTCTGCATGTGTGATCTCCATTCCCCTTTGTGAATTTGGATCTTCGAATCCTCCCTTCTTCAGTCGTTGTTATCTCAGTTTGTTCCTATATATGCTGAACATTCATTACTATATTGTTATAACAATTCTCTTCTTATTATTTAAGCTTAAAATGTCTTGATCTTTGTAAGAGTTGCACTCCTCTGCTTCTATTTACCTAATAGTCACTTTACTCTTAATTATGTTTTTTTTTTTTTTTTTTGTCATTTTGTTTTGGGTGAACTGACCCCTTTCAGTATTTCTTGTAGTGCAGGCCTCGTTAGTAGAGAATTTCCTCAATTTTTGTATGTCTTGAAAAGTTTTAATTTCTCCTTCATATCTAAAGGAGAACTTAGCTGGATACATTTCTCTGAGCTGGTAATTCCTTGCACTTAATAGTTTAAATATTTGATTCCATTCCTTTCTGGCTTATAAGGTTTGTGCTGAGAAGTCTGAGGATAATCTAATAGGTTTACCTTTATAAGTTACTTTTTTTCCTCCCTGGCTGCCCTAAGATTTCTGTCTTTGTTGTTGATGTTAGATAATTTTAATACAATGTGTCTTGGTGAAGGCTTTTTTAGGTTGAGATAATTGGATATTCTGTTGACTTTTTGAATTCTAAGCTCATTCATTTGATTTGGGAAATCTCGTCAACTATTTGTCTGAAAATGCTTTCTACTCCCCCCTCTTTTTCCTCACCTTCGATAATGCCTGTTATTCTTGTGTTTCCTCTCCTGATAGTATCTGCTAGTTCTTGTATTTCTCTTTCATTATTTTTTATTCTTTGATTTCTCTCTTCTTTCTTCTGATTTTTTTCTACATTCTGTCTTCGATATTGCTGATCTTTTCCTCCATTTAGTCAACTCTATTTCCCAAGCTTGCTATTCATTTTTCAACTCTTGCAGTGTGTGTGTGCGCGTGCGTGTTTAATCTCCAGAAGATCTATTCTGTTCTTTTTGACGATTTAAATCTCTTTGTTCTTCTCATCCAGTTGTTTTTTTTTTCAATTCCTGAAATTGTTGATATGACTTTTTTAGGAACTCACTGAGTTTTTTCAGAAGTACCATCCTGAATATTCTGTCATTTAAATTGCACATTTCTATGTCTGTAGATTTATTTTCTGGATATTTTTTTCTTTATTTCTGAGATGCCTTGTCATCTTGGTTGTTCATGGTATTTAATGGACTATTTCTCTGCCTGGGCATTAATGGAAATGTATTCTGCTGTTTTTCCAGAACGAAGATTTATTATATAAAGGTCTCTGTTGCAAAGAAGGTGTTTTCTTTTGTTTTCCAGTAGGTGGCATCTAAGTCTCTTGGATCCCTGCTTTATATAAAGCTTTAAAAATTCCCTTTTTTATTCTGATAAATATTTAATCACGCTCGCCACCCTCAGTTTCAGTCCCTGTTAGTGCTGGCAACAGTTTTGGTAGTGTTTGCTCAGATTCCTCTGGGGCTCCACGGTGATCTCTCTTGGAGGGTATAGATGGAGGGACTCTCTGGGTTGGGGGCTGTGGCTCAGCCTAGGTTCTGCAATCACTGTTGGCAAAAATCAGCTGTTGTTTCTCTGCCTGCCACTTCTCTGTTTTCTGCTCTGATGTTTGAGCCATGGGGAGTTCACAACTTTCCCAGGCAGGGCTGTTCAGGGAACTTGCTTCAGGAACTCGCCTCTTCTCCCCTCTTCCTCCTCCTGCTGGGAGATCCTGCAGCTGTGAGAAGCAGCTTCTTTATTTCTCCAAGTCCACCGCCCCACACCTGGGGTTCTGACCTGTGATAGCCCTTATGCACAGATCCCACACTCAGACATGCTAGTGTGCAGTTTGGGTGTTTTTTGTTGGGTTTTAGATGTTCAGCTTATTGTTGTTTCAAGGGGAGAGGTCTGGGGACGGCTCGCACTCCACTATGTTTCCTCTCAGGAACCAGCTCTATTTTAATATTGTCATTTAAACTTCTATTCTAATTCTGTTCTAATTTTTGTGATTTTCTATTTTTTTATGTATTCTTTTGGTAATGAGTCAGCAAACATTTATATGCAAACAAAATCTTTAAAATGTTAGTCATATATTATTTTTACATTCTGTACTTAATGTATCAGAAAGGTTGGTTTCATATGTCTGATATGAAATTTTGTCATGACTCTATAAAATTCAACATTTAAATCTGAGATTCATTTAGAACACTAGAGTGAGAGTTTATTAAGAAAACTGGAACCTGTTTATTATAGCTATATTAGCTTTTAAAAATTACATCACACCTATTGAAGTCTACATTTATTTGACAATTGTCTTTAACCATTTTCACTTAAAGCCAAAGCAAGAAAAAGAAAAGCGCTACAGTTGATTAGTACCTACTTCTATTTGTGTATGTGTATGAATAGAAATGTGGAGTGTATATATAGTATAATATAAAAGTATATATATACACATATATGTGTGTGTATGTGTATATATATATACATGTATATATATGTATATATGTATATATATAAAATATTTTCTAGAAAGTAAGTACTTTCTGTATTACTTTCTGTATTATACCAATCTGGGCCTATAATCATTTTTTATAATATCTGATATACTTTTCTGTTTTTCATTAATTTAATTGGGATCAGAATGTCCCTTATTAGGCCACTTATTGACAATAGTCAGATAATTCTGACTAACATGATACATTATAAATTTTCTTGATATTATGAAATAAAATAATAAAATAAAGAGATCCTTTACATCTTTTCCTGAGCTGTGATTTGATTGTTAAGCTCTTTTAGAAATAAATGAGTTAATATATGAGAAATGAAAAGAATATTAAATTTAGAACTGACTTAAAGTGAATGTTACTAAAATAAATAACCTAATGTATAATGTCTTGAGCTCTTTTCAATTTTTAACACAAAAGTATGAAAATGTAATAGAAGTCTAATTTTTAGAGTAAAATCTTTTGAGAAAAGCAGAACAATATGCAATGAGAAATGGAAACACATTTTAGCAGTGGGATTTTTTGTACATAAGGTGAAATGATATTTTATACTCAATGGTTTGGTTTAGAATTATAGCTTGTAGAGGGTTACTGAAGATCAGAAAATAGAAGTTCAAACTGAGAAGTGCGACTTTGTTATGAGTGTAGAGAAATAAGAAAAGGTGTTACAACATACTTATACTTTCTGTACATGTTAGTCAGTTTAAAGGAATAGTTGGAAAATAAGTTGTAACCATCAGCTATAATTAAATAATAACACAAATTAGTGTTTGATAAAAATAAACATTTATTTCCATGGATCAGAAAGTTATATGCAATAAATCTGATCTAAGCTGTGCTTAGTTATCCTTGGCAACAAAATACAGGTTGGGTCCACAGTTAATCCACGTACCATCATCTTTAGACCAGCTAGCCAGTGTGTTATTTTCATGGTGATTGTAGAAGTACAAGAGTGCAAGTATAAATAGGTGATACAGCATAATATTTATGCTCAGAATTGGCACATTATAACTTTTACCTGCATTCAAATAGCCAAAGTCAGATTGAGATGGTTAGTATCAACTTGACTGGTCTAAGAATACCCAGAGAGATGGTAGAACACCATTTCTAAGTGTGCCTGTAAGAATGATTCTGGAATAAATTGGCACTTGAATCCATAGAATGAGGAAAGAAGATTGCCCTCACCAATTTAGGTGGGCATTATAAAATACTTATAATTTTTTTATAAGGGCAATATTGGGGTAAAACCTCACCATTTTGGTTGAGTTTCATCTAGTTGGAGTCAGAAATTATCTTTGGATAAAGTAAGTGATGGACCATAATAATGGCAAACATTTTCTTTTTTAAAATTATTTTTTAGATTTATTAATTTTTATTATAGTGATGGTTAATGAAATCTGAATTTAAGGCTGTACATTTTAACAGTAAGGCATATATATATTTACATTGTGTGTTCACCTCCCATAGTTAGGTTTCATTCTGTCATTGACCCCTTTTACCCAATCTAACTCTCCCTTCTCCACTCCCCGCATCCTCTGGTAACCACTAGTATATTGTCCATGTCCACAAGTCTCTGTTTGTCCTGTTCGTTTGTTGCTTTTGGGTTTATATCTAATATATAACTGATATCATGTGGTTTTCAACTTTTTCTGTCCAGCTTATTTCACTTAGCATGATTATCTCAAGGTCCATCCAGGTTGTCACAAATGGCAGTATTTCATCTCTTCTTATGGTTAATATGCCATTGCATGTATGTACCACAGCTTCTTTAGCCAATCATCTGTCTTAGGACATTTCTGTTGCTTCCATGTCCTGGCCACTGTGAATAATGCTGATATGAAAATTGTACAAATGTTCAATGTATTAATGTGCAAATATCTTTTTGAATATGGGTTTTCAAGTATTTGGGATAAATATCGAGTAGAAAAATTGCTGGATCTATGGTAGATCAATTCTTAGTTTTCCAAGGAACCTCCATACTGTTTTCCATAGTAGCTGTACCAATTTGCAGTCCCACCAGCAGTGTATGAGGGTTCATTTATCTCCGCATCCTCTCCAAAACTTGTTATTTCTTGTCTTATTAATAACAGCTATTCTGGCAAGTGTGAGATGATATCTCATTGTGGTTTTGATTTGCATTTCCCTAATAGGTAGTGACATTAAGCATCCTTTCATGTTTGTCGACCATACATGAGAGGAGTGTCTGTTTAGGTCCTCCACTCATTTTTGATTAGATTATTTTGTTGTTGTTATTGAGTTGTATGAGGTTTTTTTTGGACATTTTTGTATATTTTGGATATTAGACCCTTATCAAAGACATTGTTTGCAAATATATTTTCCCATTATGATGGTTGTCTTTTCATCTTGTTGATGGTTTCTTTTGCTGTGCAGAAGCTTTTTAGTAACATTTTCTTTTAAGAGCCTTGCTTGACTGTCCACAGATAATGTTCACTCCATTCTATTAAAGGAACACAGTACATCTCCATGTGACACAAAAAGGTAGCACAAAATATGTTTATTTTTGACATTAATTATTTCTAATCAGTATCATATATTTTAAACAAATATGCATATAGAGAAACACAAACGGTTTTATATACCTAAAACCAGCCTCTTACTCTTTGAACCATAAATTTAAGGAGTAATCATAGTAAATAATGTTCATTACAATAGTGACAAAAATGGCTCTGGAGTGTGATTACTCTGCTGGTACATATTACAGAAATGAATGAGTTTTTCTGTCATTATTGAGTTCTTAATATGCACATAAATTATGATCTTATTGAGTAGATATTTGGCAAGCACTTGACACACCATCGCTGGTTTAAAGATAGAAGTGACCACATGAAAAAGATTGTAGATAGCTTTAAGGAAGTGAGAAAGAAGACCCAGGCCAAAAGCCAGCAAGAAACTTTGACTCACTCTTTAGTGTAAGACACTAAAATCTAGAAACAAGGATGATCTAGAAAGCAGATTCTTCCCCATAGCATTCAGTCCTAGGAGACACTAGCAAGATAATTCAACTATACCATGTTCAAACTCCTGACCTACAGTAACTGTAAAAAAAAAATTGTATTTAAAGCTGATAAATTTATGGTAATTTTTTACACAGCATAGATGGTCACAAGGATGAGGAGCATGGTATAGGAAATGCAGTTAGCATTAATATATTGGCTAGGTAGAGAGTCAGAGGAGAGAAAAAACAATTAGGGGGATCATTTTATAAATTATATAAATGTCTAGCCAATGTACTATGTACTTTAAATTAATAAAATAAAATTTTAAAAAATAGAAAACTAATATAGTATAAAGGGCAGAGTGAGAAATTTATCTGCACTTAATTTTGGTTCATAAATAAGCATTTTGTATTGCTATGTATTTAGCCAAAATTGAACAGGAAACATATAAGAAACCAGAGAAGAGAAAAACAGGCTGTGTTCAAAGGCTTTCTAGTTAGACTGACAGCTTATTATTCAAATGCAGCAATCATAATTACAATGAAATAATAGCTTAAAACTGTTGAACTGCCAAAATAAAGTTCAATACCCAGTAAAACTATTTTTCAGTGATAGATTTAAAATATAGTTATTTTTAGTAAAATTAAAACTAATTATAATAAAATAATTTAGTTCCATCATAAACTGAATTAAGAAAGTTTTAAATGATGTAGGATAATTAAAAGAAAAACTTTATTCCAGAGAGAAAGGCTGATATGTTAGAAGAAATTAAAAACAAAAGAAGTGGTAAATATCTTGTTAAATAAAAACATCATTAATCTTGTAAACTAAGAGTTGGTAAACTTATCTTAAAGTTCCAGAGAGTAAATCTTTTAAGCTTTTCTGATCATAAGATCTTTGGCACAACTACTTAACTTTGCTGTTGTAGCTCAAAAACAGCCATAGAAAATACATAAATGAGCTTATATGTTTATGTTCTAGTTTACAACAGGCAGTAATCTTTAGTTCGCTGGACTCTGATATAAAACATAATAAAGTCTTTTGGGATTAAAAATACACTGTGCAATTAAAGTGAGTGATATTAACATATAAGTTGGGAGAAGATAACGAAAATTGGTTTTAAGATCCTCATGTTAACCAGTGGGGGGTTAAAACTCTTGAGCAATAAAAGTACATAATGTATATAAAATAGACCCGTAATTGTGAAATTAACAGTGGAGACAAGTTAATGGTAGATAACATATGATAAATTCCAAAGATGAAATAAAGGATATGAAATAAACAACATAGGAAAATGGAAAGCACAAAATAATATGGTATGTTTAAACTAAATTTGTCAATTTTGTTAAATGTAAAAGAAATAAAAGAGAAAAGACAAATATGGTAATGAACAAAGTAAAGTTACATGCTTCTTATAAAATATTTATCTAAAAATCAAGGATATAGAATGTTTGAAAATCAAATACTTTAAATAAACAGACCAGACAAATATTTAAAAACTCAGTGAAACTATGTAACCTAGACAAGGTAGATTTTAATTTCCCAAACATCATTAGTATAAAGAGGGTCACTTTATAATGGTAGAGCAATCCAAGTCCACTGTAATGCTTCATATTTTCAAAATTTTAGTTTTAATTTTTATTTTCGATATTTTATTTATTTTTCATTCTTTTAATTAATTAATTAATTACTTTTTTGGTGACATTGATTAATAAAATCCAGTAAGTTTCAGGTGTACAATTTTACAGTAAGGCATATATATTGGATAGTGTGTCCCCCTCCCATAATTAGATTTCTTTCTGTCACCACATATATGACCCCTTTTACCCCATCTACCTTCTCTTTTCCCCTCCTCCCCTACCCTGTGGTAACCACTGGTCTATTTTCCATGTCTATAAATCTCTGCTTGTTTGTCCTGTTTATTCGTTTCATGTTTTCAGAATTTTAAAGAAATTATCGGATGTGTTTCAAAGTGTCTTAATTTTTATTTTCATGATTACTATGTTTATCTCTTCTGTTTCAGTAAATTTTTGCTATTTATGTTTAAGCTGTACTATTAAATAATTGTGAACATCTATTGAAACAGAAGAGATAAATATAGTAATCATGAAAATAAAAATTAAGACACTTTGAAACACATCCGATAATTTCTTTAAAATTCTGAAAACATGAAGCATTACAATGGTTTGGAATGAGCACAAACTTTTACCCAGTGGAAGCTGTGGTTAAACTGACAAAATCTCTTTAAGAAGCAATTTGATAATGTCTATTAGAATTAAAAATAATCAACCTTTATGGCCTATACACTCAATATTCTAGTGAATTTCACAATCATGTTGGCAGGGAGATAGTATAAAAATAGTTTGAAAAGTTTTAATTTATTTTAATTTAAAAATCTAGTATATAAAATAGTATTTTATTTTCTCTAATTGCCTATATTTTTAATAGTAATTGGTATAAAGTTGAAAGGAAAAACATTACCATCAAGAAAAATATCTAAGAATTTATAGAACTTAAAACAATGAAGAGTGGTAGCTAATTGCTAATAAATGTTTATCATACTTGCATTTTCTTCACTATTATAAACAAAACAATCTTATTTTGATGTATGCTAAAATTTTAAAATAAAATTTATGCAAACTCCTTAAAATCATTTTATTTTTTAGTAATATGCGTTCATGATAAACATTTTTAGTTTTGATCAGTTAGCTTTAGGTAATTAGAAATATTTAAGTAGTAGGAAACATTAGCATTTAGGTAATTACATAAATGCAAATAAATACAGTCGATTCTCATTATTTACATTTATATTTATGAATTCACTTCACAATCACTAAAATTTATTCATAACCTCAAAATTAACACTTATTGTCATCGTGAATATGAGCAGAGGAGGGAGAAATCTGTTACCTGGTTACAATTCCTAAATGGAGTCAAACAAGGTGATCCTCTATCTTCTTGTTTCAGCTCTCACGATACAAACTAGAGTGGTTTTTACAGTCTATCAGTACCTTATTTTACATTTTTCAACTTTCGTTGGTGGTTTCACAGTTTAAAATGGCCCCAAGCATAGTGCTAAAATGTTGTCTATTATTCCTAAGCTCAAGAAGACTGCAATATCCCTTACAAAGAAAATATGTGTGTTAGATAAGTTTCTATTAGGCATGACTTACAGTAGTATAGGTTATGAGTTCAATGTTGACAAATAATATATTCTAAATGAGTGTCTTTAAACAGAAAAAAATATGTTATATATTGATCAATTGATGAAAACATAACCGGAAGTCCTCAGAAATCTAACTCTGAATTTCCACTATGAGCAGTGGTTCCATAATCATTAATTAAATGTTCACAGTAACTTTATAGAACATAACTACTACAAATAAAAACAATTTATTGGATTTCTTTGTTTGCAGTCATTTGGCAATAATTTCAATATATGTCTGCACAGTATTTATATCAGATCATGAGTTACGTAATTTAAAGAAAATACCATATAAATATTTAGGGACATTTTTACTTAAAAGTACACTGTAGTTATATAATGTATAGTAGCTCTATAAATATATTTTATTCCTATTCATATCATTAAAAATTACAAAGTCCTTGATAATAAGCATAAAAAATAAGTTCAATAAGATTTTGTGAGAAAATATTTAAAGTAAAATAGCAGCTGACTGTAGGAGATAAGTTTAGGAGACTGACAAAAGATAGAATTTTCAGTATATATCTGAGAAACCCAAGGGATCCCACTTAGTTCCTTTGCGGTGGGAAGATGTCTTCAGTATGAGACGTCGTAAAAATGAAGCCTGCTACCTGAGTAGAATGAGGAAATAATAAAAGTTGTTAAATACGAGTTAAAGAAAAATTTGTGTAGAATTATAAGGAAAAGTGATATTCAGAAAAAGTGTGAGAAAAATAAACTTCCTTAGAAATATAAATGGTAATATTCATATTTAATAGATAAGATAACCATGATAAAGAAGGCTCTGGTTGAAAGTTAAAGTAATTTGGAAAGAGTAGCAAAAGATCTGTAGTGTTTCCAACTTGGGATTAAATCCATAATAATAACATTTGATTATTCTTCTTAGATTAGTAAAGACTAGTTAAATTAAAGAGGAAATGTATGTTTTTTTAGTATCACTTGGGCATGAAGCAAGATGTGAAAGTATTTTAGATTGAAAATAAAAAGAAATGAGTATAGACTTTTTATAATATGTTTATAAGCTCTCTGTCCAGAATTCGTGTCTCAAAACTTTTTCTATTATCACAGATAAACATTTTTGAATAACTCAGACAAGTAATGAGGAAGCTTATATCTATATTAGACCTTTGGATGAGAAAATATCATGCCCAAGAGAAATGGAAAGTCTTCCCTACTACTTGCTCTTTGGTGATTTAGGAGCTCCAAGAAATCAACATAAAAAAAGTGCTACAAGATCATTTACATCATTGATTATACACTATATCTCTGACAGAGCAACATAAAACCATTAAAATAATAATCTAAAAGAATGCAAAAATGAGAAAACTAACCATTATGAGGGAAGTTAAAGAACACATTAAAAACAACAACAAAAAAATTATCTTCCAAGGAACTTCAAGGATACACAAAATAAAATGTTTTATAAATATAAAAATAGAGTCCTTATTATATATATATATATATACACATACACACATATATACATATATCAATAAGAATAAGCTAAAACCAGAAGTAGATATTGAAGTATAAGAAATATGAATAAGCAAACAAATTGTTTAATACATGGATAATTTTAAATAACAATTTACTATAGAAATTAACTTTAAAATGACTAAGATGATATAAAAATAAAATTCAAAGAAATTATTTCACAGTATTACTTGAAATAATAGTAACTCAAAAAGTTAGCATATTCTAAGTGTTCTTTGGGAAAAAAATTAAAAATACTGGTTATATATCAAGTAAGAATGTTAAAATTTTATAGATACCTAACAAAATATTCAAACTATAATCTATATAGTCCAACAGTGGAGGAAAATATGAGAGTAAGAAATAGGAGCTAAGCATATAGGTGGCATATTTTCCCAAATTAAAAATTTCTGAATGTACATTAGAATATAGAAAGACAGATATACTGAATCAGGAAGAGAAAACTGAGTTCAAGATTTGGCTAATAAAGGACATTCTTCACTTAGTTTTCAAATTATGGACATTATACATTCTATACAAAATTTTCACTTAGTAAAATATAAATTGTTTAAACGTAAGTTAGTTAAAATAAATAGCTTTCGCTCTTGCTCTCACTCTCACTCGCTCTCTCCATATTTAACCGGGAAATCATTTTTTTCCAGATTTATTGCTTAGAAAGATTAATAGTCAGACTTTAAACATTGGCATTTCTTTATTTTATAGTTATTTTGTAATAAGACTAAGACACTTATTACAGACCACCCTCAAAGTGGTAGTAAAATATATTTTCCCATTTGAAAAGTCTCCTTTGCTGTGCAGCTTTTTAGTTTGATGTGGTCCACATGTTTATTTTTGCTTTTGTCTCCTTTGTTCAAGGGAATGGCCATATCCAAAAAGGTATCACTTGGACTGATGTCAAATAGTGAACGTCCTTTGCTTTCTTCTAGGAGTTTTATGGTTTCAGGTCTTACATTTAAGTCTTTAACCCATTTTGAGAATATTTTTATATGGTAAAATAGAGTAGTCTAGTTTCATTTTTTTAACATATATCTGTCCAGTTTTCCCAAAACTACTCATTAAAGAGATTTTCATTACTCCAGTGTATATTTTTACCTCTTTTGTCATAGATTATTTGACCATAAAAGTGGGAATCTATTTATGGGCTCTCTGTTCTGTTCTATTGATCTATGTGTCTGTTTTTGTGCCAGTACCATGCTGTTTTAATCATTATATCTTTGTAAAATGGAAACACTACTTCAAAAAGATGTATGCAATCCTCTGTCAATTGCAGGATTATTTACAATAACCAATATATGGAAGCAACCTAGGTGTTTATTAATAGATGAATGGCCAAAAAATATGTGATATATATACAATGGAATATAATGAAACAATAAAAAATAATGAACCTTTGCCATTTGCAACAACATTAATGGATCTATTCTAGAGAGTATTCTGTTAAGTGAAAAATAAGTCAGGCAACAAAAGACAAATACCATATGGTTTCACTCATATGTTTAATCAAAAAACAAAACAACAAAACAAAAACACACTTATAGAAACAGACTAAAGGGATGTTTACCAGAAGGGAGAGGTGGGGGATGGATAAAAAAGGAAGGGGAAATATAGTTAATAATATTTTGATAAGTTTACATAGTGACAGATGATTACTAGAATTAGTTTGGTGATCACATTCTAAGGTATAAAAATGTCAAATCATCACTATTTTGTAGACCTGAAACCAATATAACCAATCTAAGATTGTATTCCAGTGTGGGTCCCAGGCCTGGCTCTGATCCAGGCTCGTGGCTAGGAATAGGACCCTGTATTTAGAATGTTACATTAATGTAGTATGGTTTCTACACCTAACTCATGTAAGCATGATTCAGCTTATTGTATCACACATGTGTGGCAGAATGCCACTATTGTGCTCTGACATGTGTGGAGCCCATGTGGTCCTCTAGTGCAGAAGCAAAAGCACATTCCCACAATAGACTGTACTTCCTACAACAGAAGTGTGCTCCCCACAATAAAGTTGGTGCCTGCTGTTTCATTCTCATGTCAGCCTCTTCTGCATTCTTACAGCTGGGTGTCTCACAAACAAAACTTTCCCTTCTCTATCACCTCAATGCTGACAGCCAGTTATACATAAATTAGAGAAAAGGTAGTAAAAATAAAGTTCATAGATTTTTATTTAATGTATCAATTAAACTAAAGAAGGAGCCTGTAAAATCCTTTTCAGTATTATTGCACAGAGTGACAAAGAGATTACAAATAATTGCTTCCCAGATGGTTTTGGTCATTATTATTTCCCTCAGACTGAAAAAAAAAAAAAAATAGATTAGTTGAGTTCATACTAAAAAAAAAAAAAAGAAAGCAAATGATGAATGTGGAAACTGAACAGATATTTGTTCTGTTTTCTATATATTTTCAAGTCCATGTACCCAAGTCTTAAAATCAATATTGATATGAATCATCATTTTTTAGAAAACAGAACAGGACATTAATTCTGATTCTCTCATGCCCTTTTTAAATATAACAGAAAAATTTGGTTCATTTTTATCAACGTGCTTAATTAGAGGAGATGTGATTTTCAAATTTCTTTTATAAGAGCCATTTCTGACTTCAATACCTTGTGTACTCTTTAATAATTTGTCTTTTAATGTTCTTATTAGGGACATTTTTTTGAAATTTTTGTTGATATATAAATTTTCATATAAGTTGTGTAGGCTTAAGATTCACATGTTGTTTGATAGCTTTACATTTTGCAATATGATTATTATCATAGCATTAGCTAAGACTTCTATCATGTCACATAATTATTTCTTTTTTTGTGGTGAAAAAATTAAGGTCCGGTATCTTGTCAGTTCTAAAGTCTATAATGCAATATTGTTGTCTATGATCACTATGAAGTACATTCGATCTCCATTAGATCTTCGAAGTTAGATTTACTTACAATATGCTTTGTAAACAACTTGCTTCTTTACCAGGTTTTAATATCTTTATATTTCCATTTCATTTTTTACAGTATGGTTTTTCACCTTATGGTGATTCTAGTCTTTAAAATTGTAAACTAACTTTTTAAAATATGTTTCAGAAGTCATACCTTAGAGTAAATGTTCCTACATTAACTTTAATATGTAATATTTTGTAAGTCAACTCAATGCTTAACAAAACCATATTTTTTCATGAAATATCAGTTTTTTAAAAGTATAGCAGATATATTGAATCTTGGATATTATATTTATCCATTATTAAGGTGTGGTCAGTAAAAATTTACCTGTGAAGAGTCTTTCCTCCACTTTAAATAAAACTCCATAAGTTTATCAGTAATGTTTTTGAACCATGGAGATAGAAGAATCCACATAAATCTTTAGAATAATATCATCAAATACATAAATATTCTGTATTTCAGTCTCGATATCTCCAAACATTTTCCACATTTTATATTTACATTGATTTTAATTAACATAAAATGGAATTTTGCACTCACTATTTCTTTTCACATTTAATATGCAAATTGTAGTTCTGACATTTTTATGTATTATTATTATTTTTTTTAAATTTCATGACAAGTTTTACATGTACCATTGGTTGTCAGTGGCTTTTAAATATATGAAAATTTACCTAGTGTTAGATAATGATAAAAATTATAGTATTTTAACTGTGTTATTAACATGTGAATATCTTTCCTTATTAAACTTATTGGGATGACAGTGGTTACTAAAATTATATAAGTTTCAATTGTACAATTCAATAATATGTCATATGAATATTACATTATGTGTTCACCACCCAAAGTTAAATGTTCTTCTGTCATCATATATTTGAACCCTTTACCTTTATTATGTGAATATATTCTGCTCTGGAAATGGTATGATGATGTTGCAGATTTTTTCTAGATATTTATACTTGTTAAGTACTTTAGAGTGAACTTAATTCAATTTTGATGTCATTTTGTTTACACTGCTTATAGCATTACAAATATTTTTCACCCCTAGAAAATAACTCATAATTTACTGACAATATACTGTGTCACAAGAGGCTAAAATATAAATGAGGAATCCTTTGACATTATTGATAAGGATGTTTCTTTGTCAAGAGGAAATATATTTACTACTTTTGGTAAGAATGTACAAAGCAAAGATTATCATGTAGTATTTTAGTAACATAAAATACTATAATGTACATCTCATAGCTCTCTTGAGAAAATCTATTTTTCTTAATAGCCTAATATTTCTATTTTCTGGGTGTCTACACTAATATATTGATTTCATTATATATTTTGTATTATTCATTTTTATGTTTCCAGTGCATAGCAATATCCATTGGGTAGTATGCTATCAAAAATATGCATGTAATTTAGATTCTGTTGTAAAAAAATAAAAAGGATAATAGTCTTTTAAATATTTATATCACATGAAGTGATAATAATGAGAATTTGCATTAGCTGCTTTCTTCAAGAAGAGGATATTAGAATTGATTTATATACACATCTACAGTAGTAGAATGAGTTTATTAACTAGAAGCTTTTTTTAAATCATTCAAGTTTTAAATTTAGGTTTCTTGTGATGAAAACAAATCTATGTATTCAAAATTAACACCTATAAAGGAATACTATAGAGAGATAAATGGATACTACTCTGTTCCTCCCCATTACATAATTGGTACTCATTCAGTCATTCTCAGGCGAAAAAAATGTCCAAGCTTATTACAGGAAAATGAAAGAATGTTCACTACTTTAAGGGTGTTTTGCATCACAAAATCCTGTGTGTGGAACTGTCTGGAGGCTTTTTTTTTTTTTTAATGGATATATTGATAAGTAATATGTTTCAGGTGAACAAAATAATGACTCACTATTTGTTTATATTGTGAAATGATTACCACAATAACTCTAGTAAACATTCCAAAGCATAAGTAGTTACATGTTTTTTTGTTACTGTTTTTGTTCTGTATGTGTGATGTTCACCTACTCTTGGCCTCAGGGAAATAACAATTTGTCTTATCTATGAGCTGGTTTATTATACATACATACTTACATATATATTTGGGTATATATATGTATACACACACATACACACACACATATATTTCATATATAAGTGCAATTATGCTTAATCATATTTGCTTTCTCTGTCTGATTTATTTCGTTTAACATAATGCCTTCAAGGGGCATCCATATTGTCACAAAGCAAGATCATTAATCATCTCATTGTGATTTTGATTTACACATCTTTGATAAGTAGTGATGTTAAGCACCTTTTTGTGTACCTGTTGGTCATCTGCACATTTTCTTTTAAAAAATATTCAGGTCTTCTACCCATTTTCTAAAAGTATTTTTTTTTAATTGAGTTGTAATGTTCTTTATATATTTTTATATTAACCCAATATTAAATATATAATTTGAACTTTTTTCCCACTGAGTTGGTTCACTTTTCATTTTGTTGATGGTTTCCTTTACTGCGCAGACACATTTTCCTTTGCTGTAATGTCACTTGTTTATTTTTTCTTTTGTTGCCTTTTTTATTTGATAGCACATCCAAAAAGTTATAGTCAAGAACAGTGTAAAGGAAATAATTATCTATGTTTTCTTGTAGGAGTTTTATGGTTTACCTTACATTCAAATTTCTAACCTCTTTTTAATTAGTTTTTGTGCATGACCGAAGATAGTGGTTCAGATTTATTTATTTATTTCTTGCATGTAGCGGTCCAGTTTTTCAACACCATTTTTCAAAGAGACTGTTCTTTCTTCTTTGTGTATTCCTAGCTCATTTGTCCTATATTAATTAACCATATATGCATGAGTTTATTTCTGGGTTCTCTTTCCTGTTCCACTGATCTGTGTGTCTGTTTTTATGCCAATACTATACTGTTGTGTTTGCTAATCATGTTGTAATTAGTTTGAAATCAGAAAGAGCAATACTTTCATATTTGTTCTTCTTTCTCAAGATTGCTTTGCTTATTTGGGGTCTTATGTACTTCCATACAAATTTTAGGATTCTTTGTTTTATTTCTGTGAAAAATATCATTGGAGTTTGATATGGTCTACATTATGTATGTAAATTGCATTAGGGAGTATGCACATTTTAACAATAATAATTATTCTAATCCATGAGCATGGATTATCTTTTCCTTTATTTGTGTCCTCTTAAATTTCTTTCATTAGTGCATTCTAGTTTTCACTGTACAAGTCTTTTACCTCCTTGGTTAATTTATTCCTAAGTATTTTATTATTTTTGTTGTGATTATAAATGGAATTTATTTTCATTTCTATTTCTAATAGTTTGTTATTAATCTATAGAAACATAACAAATATTTTAGTATTGGTTTTGTATCCCGAAACTTTACTAAATTCATTGATTAGTTCTGAGAGTTTTTTCATGGAGTCTTTAGGGTTTTCTAGATGTAATATGTCATCTACAAATAGTGACAGTTTTACTTCTTTCTTTCCAATTAAGATGCTTTTTATTTATTTTTCTTGCCTGATTTTTCTGGCCATGACTTCTAGTACTATGTCAAATTAAAGTGATGAGAGTGAGCATCTTTGTCTTGTTTCTTTCAGCTTTATACCACTGAATGTGATATTAGTGTAGGGTTGTCATACTTTTAGTATGTTGAGGTACATCCCCTCACTTTGTTTAAAGTCTTTAAATGGATGTTTAATTTTTCAAATTCTCTTTCTGTATCTATTGAGATAATAATATATTTTTAAAACTCTTTTATTTAATGTGACATCACAGTAATAATTTATGGCTGTTAAACTACCCTTGCACTGCTGGAAAAAATATACCACTTGATTGAATTATGATCTTTTCCACATGTTTTGAATTCAGTTTTCTAAAAGTTATTGAAGATTTTTACATCTAAGTTCATCACAGTTATTGATCTGGAATTACATTGTATTGTGTCATCCTCACTTGGTTTTAGTATTAAGGTAATAAATTCATAAAATGAATTTGAAAATGTTCCATTTTTATTTGCCTCAAAGGTATTTTTTACTTCTCTTTTGATTTCATTTTGACTCATTAGTTATTCAGTAACATCTTGTTTAATGTCTTCATATTTTTATTTTTTTTTAGTTTTCTTCTTGTAATTGATTTATATTTTTTATACTATTATTATTAGAGAAGATGCTTGATATGATTTCAATCTTCTCAAATTGATTAAGACTTATTTTGTAACCTCATATATAATCTTTGTCTGGCAAATGTTCCAAGTGCATTTGAAAAGAATGTGTAATTTTTTCACATTCTTTTCAAATGCACTTGGAACATTTGCCAGAAAAAGAAAAGATATTCTTTTCACATGTGTTGCTTTTGGATGATGTTCTGTGTATATACGTTAAATCCATCTGATCTAATGTGTCATTTAAATCTTATTGATTAAATCTTATTGATTTCTGCCTGGAAAATCTTATCCATAAATTAAAGTCAGGAATTAAAGCCCCTTACTATGATTTTCCTGCTGTCTATTTCTCCCTTTAGAACTGTTTATATGTTTAGCTGTTCTTATGTTGGAACATAAATATTAACAAATATTATATCTTCTTGTTGTACTCACCCTTTTATCACTATAATATTTTTTGTTGTCTTTTATTAAAATATTTGTTCTAACATTCACTTTGTTTGTTATGAATTTCAGGACCTCAGGCTAAATCTTTTGGTCAAGCAAATAAGTGTCTTTCATAGAAAAACTAGGGGTATATTTTAGTCTACTGTCTGTGCAGTGAACTAGGCTTACCGGTAACATGTCAAAAACTTTCCCTTCAATTGTTAAAGTTTTATGGCACCCAGGAACACAAGACCCCTTAGTCACTAAAGTCAGTGATCAAGGGACATCCCCTCAGTATCAACCTCAAAAAACATGGCACCAGACACATGAAAAACTCTCTGGGAGCTCCTGGCATCTGGAGAGCTTCAGAGGAAGAGTGTGATAGCACTGACCCTCTCAGATTTTTTAGTCTCTTTAAAGAATTGTCATTAGCCTTTCAAAGTGTGTTTTCATTAGAAGTCTGTCCCTCATTCCATATATATGAAGATAAGGTAATATACCTCTTTTACAGAAAGTCTTGACTCTTTGGACTATTGCCTCTTCCTGTGCCCTGGGGATGTAGCCCTTTAAGAACTTTTTCTTTCTATTGGTTACAGTCCCAAGGTACATACAGCCTCACCCTCATGGCCCCTAGAACTAGGCAATCTAAGGGTGTCCCTTGGGTGGCAATAACAAAAATTAGGATGCATGAGGAGGGTATAACCTTTCTGGAGATATTAGCAAGCTGAAATATGATAGAAAAAGAGCACAAAAATAGCGTCCCAACTAAAGCAAGACAGAAGGAAACCACAAAGGTGGTACCTGCCAATCTCTCTCTTCAGTACCCCAGAAGGCCCCTAGATATGTGTTAAATTTGATAAGTACATCTTAGGTTCACACTTTAAGATAAAAAGTAAACCTCTTTCACATAAAATTTAGGTGCCTGTCAATCTGTTGCTTCTCCGCTGGCCCTAGGGGCAAATGAGTCTGAGCCTGTGAGCCCTTTTAGATTCATTTTTTAGTTTGCCCTAGAGTTGCTGGTATGATGGACACAAACCGTATCGGTTCTCAGACCTAGGTTTTGGGGGCTTGTCTCTCAAGTACAGGTCTTAAAATTTGGGGTGCCATATGTGGGATCTAAACTCTTTGTTCCTCAGAGAGAAGCTCCAGATTTTGAGTTCCCTCTCAATTGTGTCACTGCACTAGGGGTGGGGTTTATGACAAATCTTTGTTTTAGTTTCTCCTACCTACTTTAATGTGGCTTTTTTTCTTATTTACTTGATGCGTAGGAGTTGCTCAGGTAGTTTTTAAGTATTCATATATAAATAGATTCATATATATATATATATCTGTAGTCTCAGTGAGTTCATGGAAGGAGGTGAATTGAAGATCTTCCTGTATCACCATCATAAACCAGAAACTTTGGACTTTCATTTTAAAGGTTGAGCAGTTTTCAGTAAATTGAAGGCTGCTAAGGTATTAGAAACACAATTGCCTGTTTCTCATAAGGGCCTGTGAAATCCAAGATAATGTTATACCTACAGTGTTACTATGGACTGAATGTTTGTATTATCCCAGAGTTTATATGCTGAAGAGTATTCTTCATGTCATATTTAGTGATGAGACATTTGGGAGATAGTTAGGTCATGAGGGTGGAACCCTTATGATAGAAATAGTGACCTTATAAAAAAATACATCAGAGACTTGCTTCCTCTCTTTTTATCATGTGAAGTCATGGGAAGAAGATAGCTAACTATAAACAAGGAAGAGGGTTCTCATCAAAACCTGATTATGCCAGTATACAATTTTAAACTTTCTAAGCTCCAAAACTACAAAATTTCTATTTTTTAAGCCTTCTAAACTGTAGCAATTTTTTATAGTAGCCAGAACTGATTAAGACAAGTATATATTATTATTGACTCATTAATAGAAAAGCTCAGTTTCTGTTCTATGCTATATCTACTCTAAATGTTCTAAAGAAAAAATAAGACCAACCAACCAACCCAGTAATTAACCATCTAAACAACAACAACACATCCCCACAGAATCAAACCTTAATCTCTTTTCTTATGAAACTTATAATTAATGGTAGAAATAAGCATTAGATAAATAATCACACATATGTAAATTTCCAGTGCAATATGTCTCTAAAAGTGAAACAAATATCAATAGTAGAACATGATGGAAGAAAATATGATATACAGAGTAGCCCAGAGGATGCCAATGTGGCTACAATACAGAGCAGGGTTCCATGTAGTGCAAAATAAACTTGGGAGGAATACAGAATCAGAGAAATGAGAAGACCCTAAAATGTTTTACTCAAATGAAAGTATTATCTGATTGGAATTTTCACAGATTATCTGATGACTTCTTGTCAAAGTAGCAATATAATTCACACTCTCCTTATTGAAGGCAAGTAAAATATAGAAAAATAATTTAAATTGTTAAATATAGCAGTGGTATATAATAATGTAAATAAGTATACTGAATATTAAACAATAAAAACACAAGTTTCAAGAGGTCTCACAAAGTCATTATCTGAGAGTCAAGGGTTTGGAGCCAGGAACATGAAATATATGGTTGAAATTTTTATATTTTAATCTAAGATTAAATTTTATTGAGATACTAGTTATACACAGTAAAATGCACAAGTCTTAAGCGTAGATCAAATAAATTTTAAAAAGTTTTAATAGATAATAAATTATTTTAATCAAGAATTATAGGATATTTTTATCATTCTTTTCCAGTAAATACCTTGGAGAAATCACTGCTACTCTGACTTCTTATCAACATAAACAAGAGTTGCCTATTTTTAAATTTTGTATAAATGAAATCCAGAATGATTTACTTTTTTCATGACTGGCTTCTTTTTCCTATTGGAATGGTTTTGAGATTAAATAATTTTGCTGTATGTATGTATGTCCGTTTCTTCTTAGTGGTCACTTGAATTGTTTCCAATGGGGGCTATTTTATATAAATAGTTACTGAAAATTATTGAACAGGTCCTTTTTATAGACATATACATTTCCTTTATAAAAAAAAAACAAACCTTGAAATCCATCATAGGGAAAGTACATGGTTACCTATATCAGATATTATCAAAGTTTTCCAATTTAAATATACAATTTTACAATTATATCCATAATAAATGAAACTCCAGTCACTGCATATTAGCCATTTTGTACATATATACTTATATTTCATTGTTTTAATTTGAGTCGAGAATTATATAGAACAACTTTTCCTACATTTATTAACAGTTTAGATATATTTTCTTTTGAATTACTTGTTCAAATAATCCATCCATTTTTAATTGTTTTAGTCTGTCCTTTTTATAGAATTGTAAGAGTTGTAATATTGTTACTATGAGTTGTTTTTCTCCATTTATGATTTGACTATCGCTTAATGTTTTTAGATTAATATTTTGTTCCATGTTCTTAATTTTCATGTAATCCAATTTTATCTTTTTTTCTGTCTTTTTTGTAATCTGTTAGTTATGAAAAAAATCTTTCCTTAACATCATGAAGATATTCAATCTATTTTTTGAAATGTTTAGATATATAACCTACCTCATATTATTTTTTTAGTCTGCTATGAGGTATTTTAAATGATATGTTCCTTTCCTACATGGTTGTCTAGTTATTCCAGCACCATATATTGAAAAAATATTCTGCACCTCAGTTTGCTGAGATTTTTTAATTTGTTTACATTACATCATTAAATTTTATCAATTATTTATTCTCTTAACGTGCTGAATTGCACTAATTAACTTTACTCTTCATTCTTTGTATACACTTGTCACAAAGTATTATATATTTTATAAATTTAAATTCAATTTCCTAAAATATTAAAAACATGTTTATGAGAGATACTGATTATAATAATAATTCAGTTTAGTATTCTTATGAGGATTAGTTATTAGGGTTAGGCTTGCTTCATTAATACAAATGATGAGATGTTTTCTGTTCTTTTATCTGAAAAAGGTGCAAAATATATTTATACTTATTCCATGCATGTTTTGTAGATTTCACCACTGAAGTCATTTGGGCCTGAAAATTCCTTTGAGAGAACGTTATTAGATTTTTAGTAGATTATTTAAATTTTTGTAGACTATTTAGATCACCTATTTCTTCTTGTATCTGATTCAGTAATTTGCATTTTTCAAAGAATAATTTATTATCATATGATTTTCTGCATACTATCTGGTGATGTTTATTACATTTCTTATATTGGTAAATTTTCTTTACTTTTTTTGTGAATCAATTTTGCTTGGTATTTATCAAACTTTTTTGTTTTTAATAAAAGGTGAATATATATTTTTTAACCTTTTGTGGTATATAAAATGGAGAGAGACATAGAAAGATATGCATTAGTTTTCATATGTAGATTTAAAAGGATTAATTTCCTTTTAAGCATTAATTTACTTATTTTTAATTTAGTTATAAATAAAATTTTGCTATTTTATTTATAATCAGTTCAAAAAAAATTTTTTTTTTGATAGGTTATCCTATCAAAAGAGAAATGTCTTTTAGGACAAGATATTTTGAAATGTATAATGTAATTTCTAAATATTTTAGTATTTTTGACTTTCTTGTTTTATTCATTTCTAGTTTTATTATAGTAAATAGAGTATTCCATATGATTTTAATCTTTTGAAATTTGTTGGTATTGGTTCTATAGCGCTACATATGATTTATTTGGATGTATTTTCCATGTGCATTTAAAAATAATTTTATTATTCAATTTTAGTGTTCTGGAAGAGACAATTAGAATATATTTGAGGACTGTTAATACCGCAGTTGTAGCGGTATTAACACATAAGAAAGAGGAGCAACAGAAGATCGCAATGAGTCCTAATTATGCTACTTGGCCTGAGAAAGATTGATTAATTTTAGAAATAGAACACTTCATATATATTTTCAAAATAATTTTTCAATATACAGTTTTCTTAGGATACTGTTATTTTCAAATGTCCTCATTCTCATAGAGGCGGATTTTATATACATAACTGTTAATGTTATTCAAACAATTAAGACATATTCAGTCTTGCTTATCTTATATAGGTTGTTTTCTCATATTTTTCAGTCTCATCTAGGCCCTTTTCACTATTCTAGCTATAGCTTATTATAATCATCTGATGAAAACTTCCATATGGCTTCTGCAATTTGAGTAGTTATATTGGCATGTAGAGATTTCAGTAGAGCAATTTACTCTGTGCTATCTAATTGCAATGTAATTGTGATACACAATATCTTTTATATTCAAAGCAAGAAACTAATAAGTTTTTTTTTCTCAAAGAAACAGAATCATAAACTATGTTTAGTATTTTCTTCAGAAAATAAAAGAGAACTTAGATGTAATAAAATTATTTCTTTTTGTTTTAACATACTAATAGAGGATTTAAAATATTGTGTTGGAGCCTATTATCAAATGTTCAAATGTCTTTGTGAGTTTAGCATAATTGATATTTTTTGATTATATTGTGTTTCATAATTAGATTTTTCTTTTTTCATTAAAATATCATTGTAACCCTCATATGATGGTACAAATGCACTTACTTATATATGTATTAAGTACTGATTAAATGTGAGGAATTATAATAAGCACATAATTTATTAGTAATTTTATTATAACCAGGGAAGATATATTCAAATACAATGGTGATTGCTCTGGTAGATGAGTGACAAAAAAATTATCAGTGATTTTTTTCAACTTTTTATTAGTTACTTAATACAATGTTATAAAATATCTTTCATCTCAGCATTGTAAAACAACAAATATTTATTATCTCTCAGTCTGCTTACATGAAGAGTTCAACAGCAATTTAGATTAATGATTCTGGCTCAGGTTCTCTCATAAATTGCAATTAAGAAATCAACCAGGATTTCAGTTATCTGAATGTCTGAAGTAGTCCTGGTTAGGAAATCTTACTAACACGATTGTTGGATGCTTGTCTCAGTTCTTTATTTGTTATTAGCAAAAGGCTTCAGTTTCTCACCAAGTGGACTCTTCATAGAGATGTTAGAGTTTCCTTTTAACAAGGCAGCTAGTTTCTTCCAGAGTGAGTGATCTAAGAGAGATAAATGTCTTTCAGAACTTAGCCTTAGAAGTCACATATTATAATTTCTGTTGTAATCTATTGCTCACAGAAACCAACTCTAATATAAAGGTGAGAGGGGGCAACACGAGAGCATACAAAACAGGAAATTAAATCGATAAGGACTATATCGATAGCTGTCTTTTATAGACATATTCAGTTTTACATGCAAATATAACTTTCCGCAACCTTGTCACAATGAATTTCATGACTTTCTAATGTTAAATGATAAAATACAAATTATTTTGCAAAATATAGAAGACCATTCTTGATCTTTTAATAGGTCAAGTACCATTCTGGCACCCTTTAATAGGTCGATCTTCTGCTCCATCAATGACTACTCAAGTTTCTATTTCATCACCTCTCCAGTTTCTAGCATGTGATAGTAACAATGATGATGATAACAAAACTGTGATGATTATGAATTTTTATATAACCTAATTATGGCATTTTGTCTTAGACACTGATGTAATCACTTTATCTACATGAAATAACTGAGTCCTCAAAATAGCTTTTTGAAATTTATACTATTATTAAAGTTGAAGAAACAGATATTTAATGGTTAGGTTTACAGAACTAGTAAGTAGTGGAAACAAATTAAGAAGGTTAAATTTATTAAATTTATATTCATTTGCTTTCATTTTCACTAAACTAATTATAATGATGCCATGCCAACTATCCTCTGTCCTTCTCATAAGACAGTCTTTATGTATAGAATAATCAAGTTTCTTAAACTCTAAAATTTCTAACAATTTGGAAATGTTCTAATCACTTATCTAGAAAAGTTCATCTTAAACATTTTTTTCTATTATTCCAAATTCTGACTGATGTTCTCTTTCTACTATGGTCCTCAGCATTTAATGCATATTCAGTTATTTTACTGGATTTTTTTTTACTTGAAAGTTTTGCTATGAGACTATTAGTTCACTTGTTTATAAAGAATGAAACAAAGTACATAATACTTGTTGAAGGACTCACATTGTCATTAGGAGGGCATGACACTGAGTTGGTCTTATCAGATTGGTAGCACATAAAAGGATTGAAAAATAAAACAGTAACAAACACATGTATGTCTACAGGAAGGTATTTGGAATGATTTTTCTACTAATGATAGCTATTATGTTTCGAATGCTTACAAGTAAAAGGCATAGTTATAAGCACTTTTTAAATATATCACTTTTGAATTTTCCTGCCATCCCATAGAATTTATAGTGTTATTGTTCTTATCTTACAAATGACAAAAATAAGATATATATTATTTAGAAAATGATCTAAAACTTGGACTGTAACTGAGAATCCATACTCTTAGAGCAATGATTTGACAAGTTTCATTATGATTTTGGATGAGATTTCATTCAGTAGATCATGAAAGGCTATGGAAGACATTTTAACCTAGGAATAAATGTTCTAGCAATATATTAGGAAAATTATTATTTTTGATCCGATGAATGGACTGGTTACAGAGAATCTTAAGGCAAAGAGAGGATGCAGTTTATAAGTCATAAACCTTTCATATTGCTATTAACATATTATAGGAAAGAGCATTTTAAATTCTGTTTTCCTCATTGGACTTATACTGCACTTTTCTATGAATCATGAAACACACAGTAAAAATAATGGACTGAAATACAAAAAAAAAATAATCCTACTTTAAGTAGTCTAAATAAGTTGAGTAAATTGAGATACAGATCTTGTTTGAGATTGTACAGCAATTTTAATAGCAAAGTCTACATAATGTGAACCCAGTTTTCTCAATTCTAGTATATTTTTTTCTCAAAACCCAGTTAGTCATTAGTAAGAAACTTCTTGCTACAGAAAGAAAACTTTAAGTTCTAGATTTAGGAAAATATAGAATAATCAAATGAGTTGGTATTTGGGAAGTATCCCTAGTGGATATTTAATACTGTGTCAATTTAGATATCTCTCTTCAGACTGAAAAATAAGTGTCAGCGCATATTAAATAGATTTTCAAGTGTTTCATTTTGGTTTTGTTTTTAGCACTGTGTCTGTATGTCTCATATGGGGTTTCTAAATTTTAAAATTCTTTAAAAATTATTTTTATCTTTATACTTTCCAGAGTAGAAATAAAATATTTGTATTTTATTTCAAGTGTAAAAAATATTTCAGATCCATTATGCTAAAATAGTGCAATGTCGGGTAAGAAATATCTTAATAATTTTCTAACATATATTCTAGCAATCCATGTATTATAATAATGAATCTTCTGAAGGAAAACTCAAATTCCAAGTACATACAAAATTAAATAGATTTCTCTTCTCTCAAGATGCAGAAAATGAAAGTTATTAGTGACATTTGAACTCTTATGTGGTCTCTCATTTCTAAGTTACATAGTAATACAAAAAAATCCTATGCCATAAAAGTAAGTCTCTTACAAGATTCATGGACTTTGCTAGTGATTCTTTCACCTTTCAGACTCTTTCAAATGTGGTTCACATCAATTGTGACACAAAATCATTATGAGATAACCTTGGTTCATGGGAAGTGAACGGGTGGTCTCTGTTAAGTGTTCCTACATAGCTGACTATATAATAAGAATCACCATGGCTTGTTTCAACACTGAAGTCAAAGATCAAATTTAAGTAGAGAAGAAATTTTATTACATAACTTTGAGGAAAAAAATCAAATTTCCCTAGACGGAAATAATATCCTCCTCATCATAGTTGTCACAGTAATTTACCTACCTAGCTTTTATGTCACTTCCCACTTTGTACCATTTATTTCAGTTATTCTCAAACATTTTTACAAAAAAAGAAAGAAAAAAAAATCTTGAGAACAGGATCTTTGTCTTATTTACCTTTACATTGCACTGATAAAATAGCATAATAGACCAAAAATGTATTTATAATGTAACCAAACTTTGTTAAATACATGTGAATTAATTTTATTAAAATGTTGCTATTATTGTCATACAAAAGATAATTTCAGAGAGTACATTTGGGCTATTGCTTAAAACAAAGTTGTTTTATATGTTGAATTAGTCAGAGTTTAATAAGAGAAACAGAATTATAGGAGATATATATATATATATATATATATATATATATATATTTACTAAGAGATTTATTGCAAGGAATTCATATATGGTAATGTTCGAGTAGGTAAAGTAAGTTTAAAATTTGCAGGCCAGGGCATCAGATACAGGCTGGGACTCTCAGACATAAGCTGGCACTAATATCCACAGGTAGAATTTGTTCTTCTAAGGGAAGCTTCAATTCTGCTTTTAAGGTCTTTCAAACAATTGAAACAGCCTATATAGATTATCTAGAATATTCTTTTATTTTATGACTATGAACTTTAATCACATTGACCAAATAACTTCACAGCAAAACCTAAATTAGTCTTTGGATACCTGGAAATTATAGCTTAGCCAAGTTGATGTATAACACTGACCACAACAAAGGTTGATATAAGTGAAGATGTTGTCCATATCAAATAGTACCCATTGATTAGGAAATGTAAGCCAGTTATTTGACTGACATAAGTGGTCAGGATGGCAGATCACATATAGAATAATCAAATAAATCTTCCACCCAAAATATTATCCAGGGTTAACCAAAATCTACATTACTGTTTCATTTCTCCAGAATTCAAAGTCTGCCCAAGACTTCTGACACCAATTTTAAGTTGAAGAATCCATAGGTCACCCTTGCTTTGGAGCACCATACTGTTAAACTCTGTTTTTCTCATAAGGCTATAGATCAGCAACCCTTTTCCCACTTGATTTTTCCACCCATCATGACATCCTTGTAAGCACCTATATGTGTCCTGAGACTACTTAGACTTGTCAACAGAAAAAATTATACCTGATGCCCCAGAATGTCTCCAAGTTTTTTTTGAAACTTTCAGTTACAAACTTTCAACTGAGCAATATTGAACATTTCTGTTTGCCAATAAGCACATATTCTTTGAATTAACTTATTTGTTTCAGAAACTTTGCAAATTATCTTCTTCAACTATGGATTTATTAAACATTTTGATTTATTCAGACTTGACTACCTTAAATAGGGTCAAGTGACTACAAATCTTATAATTCTTTTTTGTATAAAACTAGGGATTGACTAGACAATTTTCATAGCAGAAAACAAGTTCATGTGAAAGTTGAGCAAGAGTACTATTCCTTTCTCTCTCATTAATTAAAAAGATAGGCTTTTCACAATAATCAGCAGAGTGTGTCAGCAAACGGGCACTGCAATGATCATTAATTTTGTACTATTCCAACTGAACTTTGAAATCTGGTCACTGAATCTCAAGCATAAGATGAAAAGTATTCAGTACTGAAGACCATGTAAGGCTGATGCACTTAGCAAATGATGGGACTGTGAATGATTATTTTCTATGTTGTTTTTTGTAGCAACTCAGAGATATAACAACTCTTTGGACTTTATTTAAAGTCTTTGAAGAAGACTAAAAATTCCACATACCACAAAGGATTATCATCTTAGATCAAAGTTCACAGTATATCAAAACCTTTCTAAATAGTCTTGGTATGGTGTTTCTCTAACTTCACATAATTGACATTTTCCTATTTGACCCTTGTAGGAAATTATATTTTCTGCCTTTAGACATCAATGTAACTGGAAGTAATGTACATTGTCAATGATGGAACTGTGTTGTTGTTGATTAGTGTTTGTAAACAGAGAGAACATTAAAAATATAATCTTTGCAAAACAAAATGCCACTTTATTTCTGGATGAAGAAAAATAGCACAGAAATATAGGGAATAATAAGCAGCACTGTTTATAGAATATAACATGTATTTTCATTTTAAAGGAGGTAGCAATTACTTATACGGAACGAAACTATTCAATACATAATGGAGATCACAGTAAGAAAGGAAAAATATGTTCATATTAAGATAATACATTGTTAGATATCAGTAGGTAATTATAGGACAAAAAAAGAGTATGTGTCCTAATTTTTAAAGACAAATAAACAAAAATTTTCTGCTTTCTGTATCCACGGTGCTAATTTTAAGATCTTTGCATAACGATAACCAAAAGGATTTCAGTGCTCAGTCCACAATTTTATAACCCTCTATTAACAACCAGTAATGGAGTGGTGGAACAGAAAAGTTAAAAAGTGGAAAATAAACTGTATTCAGTACTGCTACTGTTGTAAAAAAAAAAGTGGACTATGTTCATCATAATTATACTTTTTATGATAAAATAGTAAATGGCAGCTTTCATAAAAGTATCAATCTTATTTTTCATTTCAATGCGAATGTGTGTAATCTACTGCTGTTTTTCCACTGTATAATTGTTGTTATATTGTTATCCAGGACTTGCATTTTCATCTTATTAATGATGCTTTTCAATAAATCGCAGTCTAATGTATTATTTTTTTTTTATTGTTGTTCGTACTTTTTGTATCCTGTCAAAGGAAACTATGCCTACCCTGAATTTATAAATATTTTCTGCTAGGTATTTTAGAGTTTTACCACTTACATGTGGATATTTTATCAAGTTTTAGTTAATTGCGGTGCATGGCATCTGTTAATGGTCAAGATGATTTTTGGCTATTAAGAATTCTAGTTGTTACAGTACTATTTGTTGAAAAGATTTTTCTTCTCCTTCTGAATTACTTTAGCAACTTTGTTAAAATCAATTGATTACATATGACTGGGTCTATTCTTAGATTATTTTTTTGTTGATCTATATATCTACCTTATTTTAAAGTAAATGTTGAAATCAGATAGTGGTATCTTATATCTTTTTCATCTTTATCAATATCATTTTGGCTATTTGGTTACTTAAATTTCCATAAATATTTTTAATCAGGTGTCAATTTCTGTAACTGTTTGGTGGAACTTGATTACGACTCTTGAATAAACATGTAAACTACAAAATATTGATATCTTATTCATATTGAGTCTTCTTTCCTGGAAAATTATATATCTTTATATATTTAGGTGCCTTGTAATTTCTGAATTTTATAGTTTTCTGGTCTTTTAACATATTTTATTCAATTTATTCTTAAATATTAAATATTATTTCTTAGAACTTCATGTCCCAGGCATCTATTGCTTATGAACAGAACTTTAATTAATTTAGTAAAGTGGTCTTATATCCTGTGATCATGCTAATCTAATATGTTAGTTTATGGAAGATATTTTGGATTTTTTCTACACATATAACCACATGACCTGTATAATAAAACAAGTTTACTTCTTTATTTCCAATCTGTATACACCATATTTCTCATTTTTATCTTATTGGACTGGCAAAGAATCCCACAAAATATTGTGTAGAAATGAAGAGAGTGAAAATTCACAGCTTAATCACTATTTTAGAGGAACGTTTAAGTGATTATCCCTTAAGTATGATATAAAGAATAGGTATATCCCAAATCCCACTTATTGGAATGAGATTTTTTTCTTTATTGTATTGTGTTTTCAACATCATATCTAAGAACTTTTTTGACTAATTTGAGTTCAAAATTTTTTCTCTTCTGCTTTCTTCCAAAAGTTCTACTTTTTAAATATGTCTATGACATATTTTGCATTAATTTCATGTATGAACTGAGAGGTTTAATGTTTTTGTATATGAACATATAATTATTAAATGTATTTCTTTAACATCTACTATTTTTCACTAATTTTCTTGGTACTTTTGTCCAAAATTAGTTAAATATGTTATGAGGATACATTTCTGGACTCTCAATTCTATTCCATATATCAATATGCATATCTTTTAAACCAGTGTAGATTACTGTAGATTTATACTATAAAGTAAGTTTTGTAATTAGGGAGTGTAAGTCTTATAATTTTGACTGAAAACTAGCCTGCTGCAATTTTGATAGAGATTTTATTGAACATATAGGTCAATTTAGGGAAAATTGCCATCATAATATTGAGTTTTCTAATCTACAAACATGGAATCTCTTTCCATTTATTTAGGTTTTTGTTATTTTGCTAATATTTTACAGTTTCCAGTACACTAGTCTTGTGCTTCCTTTGTTAAATTTAGTCCTAAGTATTTTATTTTTTTCACTGTATGGCTGGAATTGATTTTTCAGTTCATTTTCAGATTTTTATTGCTAATATATAAAAATAGAAAATCTTCATATTGATCTTATATATAGTAACATTGCTAAATTTATTTAGTAGTCCTAGTAGGAACTACCTTAGGATTTGCTTCTTCACAATCGAGTTGTCTATAAATGATGGCATTTTTATTTCTTTCTTTCCAATAAGGATACCTTTTAAAACTTTAGTTTTTTTTTTTAACCTTTCTTCCCTCCCTACTCATCCCACTAATATCATTGGCTGCAGTCTTCTATACAGTGGTGAAGAGAAGTGACAAAAGCAGACATGTGAGAGGACACGTATTCAGTCTTTACACTTAAGTGTGTCATTACTTTTAAATCTTCATAGATATACATTGTAAGGTTGAGAAAGATCTTTTGAATTTCTAGCTTACTGAAAGTTTTAGATCCACAGCAAAATTGAGAAGAAAGTGCAGAGATTTTTCACTACCTCACCACCACTACGACCACCACCATACATATATATCCTTCCCTAATATCGAGGTTCTTCACCAGAGTGGTACATTTGTTACAATTGATGAACCTACATTGACACAGCTTTACCATTTAGAGTTTACTATATGAATCACTCTTGGTGTCGACATTCTATGGGTTTGGGCAAATGTATACTGTCGTGTATCCATTGTTATAATGCCATATAGAGTAGTTTCACTGATGTAAAAATCCTTGGGCTTCATCTATTTATCTTTCCTTCTCTAATCCCTGGCAACTGCTGATATTTTTACTGTTTCTATAGTTTTGCTTTTTCTAGAATGTCATCTAGTTAGAATTATACAATATGTATAGCCTATTCAAGTTGGCTTCTTTCAGTTAGTAATATTCATTTAAATTTCTTCAATTTCTTTTAATGGCTTAGTAGACTTTTTTTTTTTTAGTATTTAATAATATCGCATCATTTAGACATAACGACATTTATTTATCTTATTACAGACTGAAAGACATCTCGGTAGCTTCTAAGTTTTTGCAGTGATGAATAAAGCTGCTATAGATATCTGTGTGCAGATTTTTGTGTGGACATGTTTTCAACTTTTGGAGTGAATGCTAGGGAGCAAGATTGCTGGTCTGCATGATATGAGTATAATTTTCTAAGAAACTGCCAAAATTGTCTCCCAAAATAGCTATATACTATTTCACATTTCTACTAGTGTCACCATTGGGGTGATGTGAAATCTGGCATCACCCCGCCAGTGTGGGAGAGGAGAAGGAGGAGGTAGATAGTAGATGGTGGAGTTCTTTGTTGTTCTTCCTTGATTCTTTCCCCCTGATGCAGTAAAGAATTATAGATTGATGAGATTTAGAAAAAGTAAGATTTATTGAAAGTACATTTAAGAAGGAGATGGGCCTTTGTTAGGGAAAGATGCTGAAATGTGAGGGTCTATTTATATTTGAGCCTTGATGGGAGGGCCTGATGATCTGTATGTGAGGTCACCTTGACTGACATTTGGCTGCTATGTAACTTTTTGCCTACTGCACATGTACTTACCAAGAATTCAGTCTGTAATAATTAGATTCATTAACTTCTAGGCATAGTTATGATATTATAATGATGATATAATGAAGCTGAAGTTATGGGCAGTACTTTCTAAGCATGTGCTTGTAGCTGGTTTAGCCAGCAGATTTTATGGCCTTTGTGACCTAGGATTTGAGATAATATATAACCTTGAAAGGGAAGTACTTCTGGGAGGTCCATAAGGAAGGTCCGTAAAGAAAGTTTCTGTGGTTACAGAGCTGGGTCTTAACTCCTGTCACTCATGCCTGACTAACTACCTAACATTAGCAATGAATATTTCTGTCAGTCCACATTATTGTCAACATTTAATGGTAGTGTGATGTATTTTGTTCATTCTAATTCTAACAGATTTTGGGGATTTTTTGGGAGGAAGTTTTTTGTCTTTTATTAAGATTATGTTTTACATTACTTAATTTTTGGATGTATAATAACCTTGCATTTCTATGACAAGTCATTTCGGTCATGCTGTATAGTAAACTTTACAGGCTGCTAAATTTGGTTTGATACTACTTTGTTAAGGATTTTTGCAGCTATAATCATAAGGAATATCAGTCTGCATTTTTGTTGTTATTGCTATTTTCTTTTGTTTTTTTTTTCTTATGTTTCTTTGTCTTTCGTCTTAGATTAATACTGTCTCCTAATAGATATTGTGAAAGTGATTCATTCTCTCTTTTTTTTCTGTACTGTTATTTTTTTCTACTTTAAATGTCTGATACACAAGTATATTTTATTTTATTGAACTTTGCTTTATTGAATTACAGAAGTGTGTTCTTACAAATGAAAGTTAAGACCTTTCAGCAGCAAAAAAAATTAGGACACACTTTATTACAATACTCATTTATAATGGTGCTCTGGTACTACCAAACCCACAATATCTCTGAGGTATATCTGTAATTCATGTGTGAACCCATCTGTCTTTCTCACAAAGACTTTTCTTTGTGAGAAAATTTCTAATCAACAGTACATTTTTTAAAAATTTGTTGTGGCTTTATTTATATATCTATTTCTAGTCAAGTAAGTTTTAGTCATTTGTGCCATTTGTAGCATATAGTTGTTTTTCTTTACAATTTTTTTTTTTTTTTTTTTTTGTCTTGACTGTCGTAAGAATTTTCTACCTAGGAGAAATGCATGTGAATATTTTTCCTACTGTTATTTAAATAATCACAAATTTCAAAAATTAAGGACATATCAGTTATTTCCTACTCTACACTGTCTATATTAAAGTATCTTGAAAAAGAATTCTTCACAGATATTCATACTTGAAAGATTTATTTGTCAAATTTGACTTTTATTTAAAAATATATAAAATATTATCTTTGCTACATATGAACAAACTCAGATTGTAATAGGACCAGGTGATTTCCCTAACTTTCACAACCTATGCATTAACTTTCTAAAATGGTCTTTCAAGTACTATGTAAAAATCATTTTGTTATCATATTTGATGATTATGCCCAGATAACATATGTTCAAAATTGAGAGCTCCATAAAATCTTCACAAAAAGTTGTTGCCTTACAAAATATTTTTGCTGTGAAAACATTTACATGCACAAGTATTTATACATTTTGTCACAAATGTTTAGGAGATTAAGGAAATTATAATATAACTTTTTTGACAGAATAAATGTCTTATTCTAAAATAAAAACAATTGGGTTTTATTTAGGATCTATATAAGAATAATAACCAATAATTCAGTAGCTATGAAATAGTTTCCTTGTGTTACACTGAAGTCTTACTAAAATATATTACTTGCAAGGCCATAGCATGAGGGGGTTACTTGTGTAGCTTATAAAGGTGAAGGCACTTATAATGTAGTACCTCTATAAAATAAATTGTGTTGAAAAAATTCAAGAAATCATAACTTTCCACTTTAGAATAAAAAATATATTGAAGATTCAGAAATTCTCTTTATGATAAAATTTTTGCAAAGCTTTGACCCCTTCCATGCTAGGAATTGGGTCAGGGTGAAAATCAGGAATGGGGTAAAAAGTCTACAGAATCCTACTGTTTGATTAATATCGTATATTGAATGGGCATGAGTTTTAGTCCAATGTATATAGAGTCTCATCCAGGAGTACAGCAGGGTTCTGAAAGATTGGTATAGACTCCTGTTGCGTTTATAATCAGTAAATGTTAAGTTCAGGGCATGCTGCTTGGCTGCTCTTAAGCAAAGTCAGACTAGAGTTTAGTTCACTGTACATCATTTAACTTCAATAAACATTTATTCAGTGTATTACATTGACGGTATTATGCTAATGCAAAGATACAGAATTACTAAGTAATAATCCATTCAATAATCCATGACCTGGAATAGTTATTTCTTAAAATGTGGTATGATTTATTAAGCACTTGACTATAATCAGTGTTCTCTTTTGTTGCTTTATTTACCTACATGCTATGTCAAATCCTTATAAATGAGGAAATAGAAAAAGTGTAAGTATTCTTTGATATATATATAACAGAAAAAACATTTAAATGTGAAAAAGCAAGATATTTGCCTGTTCTATATTTTCATGCTTTAAAAACTAAGTAACAAGCATTGTATATTTTAAATGACTTTCTCCTACTCTTTGAAGACTTTATTTTCATTGTATTAAGTATGAGAATACATTTGTTTCTTAGATATAAATTAAATTTTCTCATTTTATCCAAAAATGTAATTGCCGTATAAAAATACAAATTTCTAATGAATATAGCTTATCTGGTGGCTTAAATCTGTTATAAGAAATGTTCATGTGAGACAAATCATACTTAGATGATTTATTGATATTTTTAGAATTCAAGTTAAATTTTTTTCATATAGGAGTTATATATTAAATGGCCTTTGGTAAGTATAACTCATTCCCTCTAAGATCTAAAAGGCGGACTCCTCTGACTAGGGTTATTTCTACCAAAGAAACTTCTTTGATGAGCTTTCCTTAAATCTGCATTTCTATTTTATTTATACTTTTTGTGATCATTTTTTATTAAAATGAATAAACATTTTCTTATTTATATATGTTTAAATTTGTAAGTTGCTAATAACAAATATTGCCTTGGCCTGCTATTGATGTATGCATGTGTCTATATTTTTATCAAACTTCCGTTACTTTGTTATTCTTGTATGAACATATAGCAAGCAGGCAATCTACCCTATATTAAAAACTATACCTATCTTTGGAAACACCAATTTCCTACAATCATAGAGTAACATAGAACAAACTTACCATTTTTCTATGAGTATATAGAAACTTGGACAACATATATGAAATAGCTTAAATAATTTTCAGACTGAACAACAGACAACTCAAAACAATGATTCTGAGTAAGGCAAAACAAAATTGATGAGTCCTATGATTGTCCCAGTTTACTGCCTGGGAAGAGATTTCAGGCTGCAGGTAATTAGAACCCAGAGAGATTCCAGTGATCTGACTGAATTTGGGAGACAGGGATCATGGGTTGAAGAGCCGAAATCAGCTAGAATTTGTAAAACAAATACCAGAGATGAAGAATGAAGCTCAAAGGTGCTACACAGAACACGCGTGCGCGCGCGTGCACACACACACACACACACACACACACACACACAAAACTGCAGAGGAAACCACTTAAGTTTTGGGCTGAGGATTGATTTGTATTTGTGTGAAAATAAATTCCTTTATAGGAAATTTATAGTCTCACATTTTAAATTTAGGTCTGTAATTTATTTTGAGTTGATTTTTGTGAAGGGTGTAAAGTCTATGTTTAGGTTCATTTTTTATTTTTCAATGTAGATGTCCAGTTGTTCCAGAATCTTTGTTGAAATACATCTTTTCTCCATTGTATTGCCTTGATTCCTTGTCAAAGATCAGTTGACTATATGTGTGAACTAATTACTAGGATCTGTGTTCTATGTCATTGATCTTTTGTTTTTTTTTTCACCAATGCCATACTGTTTATTACTGTAGCTTTACAGTAAATATTATAGTTAGATAGTGTCAGTCCTCCAACTCTATTCTTCTTCAATAGAGTGTTGGCTATTCTGGGTCTTTTACTTTTTCATATAAACTTTAGAACACTTTGTCAACATTCACAAATTGCTAGGATTTTGATTGGAACTACATTGAATTAAGTTGGGAAAAACTATCATCTTGACAATACTGAGTCTTTCTAGTCATGGACATGAAATAGTTCTCCATTTATTAAGTTCTTTGATTTAACTTACCAGTTTTATGGTTTTCCTCATATAGATCTGATGCATTTTTATTGTATTTTTGCCTACATGCCTACATATTTTTGAAAGTTCTAATGTAAATGGCATTGTGATTTTAATTTTACATATCACTTATTCATTGATAATATATAGAAGAAAATAGACTTTTACATATTAATTTTGTATCCTAAAACTTTGCTATAATTGTTTATCAGATTTAGAAAAGAGACATATGTATATTTCAATCTGTATATATTTTATTTTTTCTTGCCTTATTAAATTATAAGAAACTCCAAAACAATGTTGAAAAGAAGTGGTGACAAAGGCAGTCCTTGCCTTAATTCTTATCGCAGTGGAAAACCTTCAAGTTTCGCATCACTATGTAATGTCAGCTATAGGTGTTTTGTAGATATTTCTTTTTTATCAAGTTGAAGTTTCTATACTTTAATGAAAATTCTTATGATTGAGTAATAAATCTTGTCAAATGCTTTTTCTGTATCTAGGGATATGATCATGTGATTTTTTTTTTAGCTTTTTGATGTGATGGATTACATTAATAGACTTAAAAATTTTTACTTCAGCCTTGCATACCTAGGATAACATCCACTTGTTTGTGGTGCATAAATCTTTTTGTACATTGCTGAATTTAATTTGCTGATTTTTTGAAGGAATATTACATCTATGTTCATGAGAGATACTGGTGTGTACGTCCCTGTTTTTATAATGTCTTTTTCTTATTTTTGTATTAGAGTGCTGGCCTCATAGAATGAATTAGGAAGTATCCCTGTACCTCTATCTTCAGAAAAAGATTGTGGAGAGTTGATGTAATTTCTGCCTTAAATGTCTGGTAAAATTTGCCAGTGAATACATCATAATCTGGTGCTTTCTATTTTAAAAGGTTATTAATTATTGATTCAATTTCTTTGCTAGATATAGGTATATTTAGATTGTCTATTTCTTGTGTGAATTTTGGCAAATTGTGTTTTCTAAGGAATTGATGCATTTCATTTAGGTTATTAAATTTGGGGGAATAAAGTTGATCCCGGTTTTCCTTTATTATCCTTAATGTCCATAGGGTTCATAGTGATGCCCCCTTTCTCCTTTCTGATTTTTCTAATATTTTTTATATTTGTATACTCTTTTTTTTATACTATCCTGGACAGAGGATAATCTATTTTATTAATATTTTCAAAAGAACCAGACTTTTCTAAGTTAAATTTTTGTTTGATATCTTGTTTTCAGTTTCATTGACATCTCTAATTATTATTTCTGTTCTGCTTACTTTGCATTTAATTTGCTCTTTTTTTTTCTAGTTTTCAAAGATAAAAAATTTAGGTTACTGTTTTTCGATCTTTTTCTTTTCTAATATATGCATTCAATCTATAACTTTCCCTCTAAGCACTGCTTTTGCTGCATCCCACAAATTTGATGTGTTTTCATTGAAATATAGTATAGAATATTTTTAAATTTCTGTTGAGATTTCTTCTTTCATTCATATTATTTAAATCTGTGTTGTTTAGTTTGCCATGTATATGGATAGTTATCAGTTATATTTATGTTATTGATGCCTAATTTAATTTCATTTTACTCTGATAGCAGATACACTGTCAGATTTATATTTTTTTAAATTCGATGTATATTTTGTAGCCCAGAATGTGGTCTATTTTGGTCAATGTTCCCTGTGATTTGGCAAAAAAAAAAAAAAAAAAAAAAAAAACCCCAAACAAACAAAAAATAAAAAAAACATGTATGCTGCTGGTGTTTCATGAAATGGTCTATAGATACCAATTATATTAAGTTGATTGTTGATGGTGTTGATTTCATCTAATCTACCTGCTAGATCTGTCCATTTCTGTCAGAAGATTTTTGTTTACTCTTTAACTGGAATTCTTGGTGAATGATACTTCACACTTTTAATACAGTCCAATGTATCAGTTTTTTCTTTGTGTTTAGTAATTTTTATGAAGGTGCGTTCATGAAGATATTTTTCCATCTTAAATTTCAGATGATTTTTTCTCACTATCTTCATTTAAATTCCGTGTGTATCTTGTAGTACAGTTCAATATGAATAAGCTAGTTGACACAGAAGCATTTGTTAAAATACAACATTCTCTGACTAAACTATGGTGATATCTTACAAATCAGATAACTCTATATTTGACTACTTTTATTACTAAGAAGTTTATTGAAATATAATTTATAAAAAAAACATTTTTATCCTTTTATCATCTTCCTACAAAGAAATCCTCTACCCAGTGACATATTTCATTCCCCTTTTTCAACAGCCCTGCACTTCTGACCTCCTCCCAGTCCTTGAATAGGCAATACTTTCTATTTCGATAGATTTCCCCCTTCTGGACCTTTCATAGTAACAGAATTATACAATATAAATTTTTATATGGCTTTTTATACTTAACACAATATTTTCCTGCTTTATCCATTTTGAAGCATGTATTATTTCTTCATATTTTATGGAAAATAATTTTTATTGTACAGATGTACTACATTGTATTTATTTCTCAGTTGATAGACATTAAGGTTGTTTTAAATTTTAAATTTTTATGAATAATTTTGCCATCTGAGCCTGGGCTTTCTTAGTAAAAAATATTATTTCAATATTTTTACTTGTGATAGTTCTCTTAAGATTTTATATTTACTCTTGAGACAAATTTGGTAACTTGTGTCTTTCTTTAAAAATGTCCATTTCATCTCATTTTTTGCATACGTTTTTATAGTATTTATTTATAACCATTTTTTATTTTAAAACTTTCTATAAATACAGTAGTAATATCTCCTCTTTCTCTTAAAATTTTATTACTCTGAATCATCTCTTTTTTTAATCTGTGAGTCTTGCTAAAATTCGCAATTTTGTTAATCTTCTCAAGAAACTAATGTTCTGTTTCGTTAAATTTTCTCTATTGTTTTTCTTTTTATTATTTTATTTATATTTGCTCTAGTCTATTTTCTTTGTTCTGCTTACTTTGGGTTGTTCTTCTTTTACCCTATGTTTTTACATTGAAAAGTTAATGTTTTTAGTTTTTTCTTTATTTCATATAGGTACTTATGGTTTTTCATTTCTCTATAGATATATTATTGGATACCATCAGTTTTAATATATTTTATTTTGTTTTTTATTCATATCAAAGTCTTTTTGTTGTAATTTCTTCTTTGATCAATTAGTTAGGAGTGTATTGTTTAATTTTTACATATTCATGCATTTTAAATTAGCTCCTGTTATTAAGTTCTAATTTCTTTGTGCTTGGGAGATCATATATTGTATGATTTCAGTTCTATATAAATTTATTGAGACATTTTATGGCCTAGCATATAGTCTTCCTTGGAGAATATTCTAGGTGTAATTAAGAAGAAAATGGATTCTGCTGTAATGAAGTGAAGTATTTTGTAGCTATCTGCTAGGTCCATGTGGTTTACAGTGTTATTTAATTGATCTGCTTTCTTGCTGATCTTCTTCCCAGTTGAACTATCCATTATCGAAAGTGGAATATTCAGATCTTCAAGTATTATTTTCCAATTGTCCGTTTCTACCTTAAATTCTATCAGCTGTTGCTTCACGTATTTGGGAGCTCTGTTGTTAAATGTATATGAACTTATGATTATTATGCTTTCTTGATATATTGACTCATTTTGTTATAAAATATCCTCCATTTTTTCCAGTTAACATTTTTGCTTAATGTCTATTTTGTCTAATATTGCTACCCCTTCTTCCTTTGGGGTACTGTCTGTATTTCTTCTGTCTGTTTACTTTCAGACTGCTCACGTCTTTATGTGTAATGTGTGACTCATCTTCAGCATATAATTACATTTTTATTATTTTATTTTTTTATTTAGTCTGATGAGCTTTGTTTTTTTATGTGTTCAGCTCATTTTCACTTAATACAATTACTTATAAATTAAGATCTACGTCTGTCATTTTATTATTTGATATTTTTTTATATTCTGTGTTCATATTTCTCTATTTCTTCATTACTGCCTACTTTTGTATTAAATAGGTATCACTAATATACAACATTTGTTACCTTATTGCTTCTTTTACTCTTTTTAAAATTCAGATATAATTAACATATAACATTACATTGTTTTCAGGTGGACATCATAATATTTGATATTATATATATTGTGAAATAATAATCACCGTAACTCTAGTTCACATCTGTCACCAAAAATAGATACAAAAATAAATATTTTTCTTGCAATCAAGGCTTTTAAGATATACTCTTTAGTAATTTTCAAATATATAATACAATATTATTAAATATGATCATGATGTTGTACATTATATCCTCATGACTTATTTATTTCATAACTGTAAGTTTGTATCTTTTGATTCTCTTTACCCATTCCACCTTTGTGACCATTAATTTTTTCTGTTTCTATTAGCTTCGTTTTTGTTATTTTTTTAAAATTCCACATATAAGTGAGATCATCAGGTATTTGTCTTTTTCTGACTTATTTCACTTAGCATAATGTTCTCAAGGTCCATCCATGTTGTCAAAAATAGAAACGATTAATTATTTTACATGGCTGAGTAACATTCTAGTGTGTGTGCGTGTGTGTGTGTGTCTGTGTGTGTGTGTTTGTGCATATATTGCAATTTCCATAAATGTATCCATTTATTCATAGACACTAGTTATTTTCATATATTGGCTATTGTAAATAATGCTGCATTGCACAGGGAGGATGCATATAGCTTTATGAATTAGTGTTTTTCTTTTCTTTGGATGAATGCCCAGAAGTGGAATAGCTGGATGATATGGTAGTTCTAGTTTTAATTTACTGAGAAATTCAATATTGTTTTCCATAGTGGCTGCACAAATTTATCATCCCACCAACAGTGCAAAAGGGATCTCTCTTTTCCACATCCTTGCCAATAATTGTTATTTCTTGTCTTTTGGATAATAGACATCAAAAAGACAAGAAATAACATCTTTTAATGTACCTGTTTACTTTTGGAAAATGTCTATTTAGATTATCTACCTATGTTTTAATCCCATGGTTTAATCCCAGATTGTTTGTGGGTTTATTGTTTGTTTTCTTCTTTGTTTTACTATTGAGTTATTTATAAATTTTGGATATTAACCACTTATCAGGTATATTATTTGAAAATATTTTCTCCAATTCAGAAAGTTGCCCTTTTATTTTGCTAATGATCTCCTTTACTGTGCAGCTTTTAAGTTTAATGTGGTCTCACTTGTTTACTTTTGCTGCCTTTGTTTTTGATGTCACGTCCAAGAAATTATGTCTAGTACTGATATCAAAACCCTTACATCTATCTTTTCTTCTAAGAATTTTATGGTTTCAGGTCTTATATTGAAATATTTAATTTATTTTGAGTTATTTTTTGTGTGCGATATACAATGTAGTCTAGTTGCATTCTTTTGCATGTGGCTTCCAATCATGTTAACATTATTTATTTCAGATTTTATACTTTTCCAATTGCATACTTTTGGCTGCTTCATTGCAAATTAATTGTCTATACATGTGTGGCCTTATTCCTGAGCTTTCTATTCTCTTTCATAGATATATATGACTGATTTTATGCCAATACTATACTGTTTTTATTACCATAGCTTTGTAATGTAGTTTGGAATCTGAGCTCAAAGACTGCACTGTGATGCCTCCAGCTTTGTTTCTCTTTTTCAAGGTTGCTTTAGCTCTTGGAGGTTTTTATGTTTCTATACAAACTTCTGAATTTTTTGTTCTACTTCTGTGAAAAAATGCCATTGATATTTTGATAGAGAGTGCATCAAATCTATAGATTGCTTGGGGAAATATAATTATTTAATAATGTTAGTTCTTTCAATAAATAAGCATGAAATGTCTTTTTTATCTGTGCCTTCTTCAATTTCTTGCATTAATAGTTTTTAGTATATAGGACTTTTGCTTTCTTGGTGAAATTTCTCCTAAGTATTTTATTCTTTTTAATGCAATTATAAATAATTTTTTTTCTTAATTTCTCTTTCTGAAGTTTATTAGTATATAGAAACACAAGAGCTTTTCATATGTTGATTTGTATCCTGCTAATATTTTGTTAAGGATTTCTGCATCTGTGATCATCAGGGATATTAACCTATAATTTTCTTTTCTTGTGATGTCTTTGTCTGGTGTGGTATCAAGGTAATGCTGGGCTTGAAAAATGGGTTTGGAAGTGTTTCTTTCCCTCCTATTTTTTAAAGAGTTTGAGAAGGATTAGTATTCTTTCAATGTTTTGTGGAATTCTATAGTGAATTCATCCGATCTAGGACTTTTGTTTGTTGGGAGGTTTTTGATTACTGATTCAATCTCCTTAATAGTAATTGGTCTATTCAGATTTTCTATTTCTTTATGATTCAGTCTTGGAAGGTTGCATATTTTTAGGAATTAATCCCTTCTAGTTGTCTAATTTATCAATTTATAAATGTTTATAGTAGTTTTTAATGGTACTTTTTATTTTTGTATATCAATTGTAATGTCTTTTCATTTTTAGTTATTAACTTGAGTCTTGTCTCTCCCCTGTACCATGAGTCTACCTAAACGTTTGTAAATTTTTTTCCCAAAGTATGTTTTTGGTTTCATTGATCTTTTCTATTGCATTTAAGTTCTTTTTTTTTTTTTTTTTCACTCTGATCTTTATTTCCTTCATTTACTAGCATTATGGTTTGTTTGTTCCTCTATTTCTAGTTCCTTGAGGTGTTAGGTTGTTTATTTGATATTTTTCTGATGTCTTGAGGTAGGCATTTATCACTATGAACTTTGTTATAATGGAATGTGGGAAAAGCAGTTCTAAGTTTTAGTATTTTCATTTCAATTTTCACTGGTCTCAAGACATTTTTTAATTTCTCTTATTTCTTCATTCACCCTTTGGTTGTTCAGCATATGTTGTCTAATCTCTACACATTCATGAATTTTCCAGTTGTCTTCTTGTAATTGATTTTTGATTTCGTAACATTGTAGTCAGCAAAGATGTTTGATAAATAAAAAAATTAATCTTCTTAGATTTATTCAGAGTTGTTTTGTGGCTTAACATACGATGTATTCTGGAGAATGTTTCATGTACACTTGAGAAGAATGTATACTCTGATGCTATTAGATATAGAGTTTCATATGAACTATAAAGTAATTATAGTCTAACTTGCTGTTTAAGGCCTATGTTCCCTTATTAATTTTCTGTCTGGATGACATCCATTGATAAAAGTGAGTATTAAGATTCCAATTATTACTGTAATGTTGCCTTTTTCCTCATTTTGGCCTGTTAATATTTGCTCTATAGATTTAGATGTTCCTATGTTGGATACATAAATATTTACAAATATTATATCCTCTTGTTCGATTAACCCCTTTATCATTATGTAATGACCTTCTTTGTCACTTACTAAGGTTTTTGTTTTAAAGTCTATTTTGTCTGCTGTTATAAGTATAGTTACTTTCCCTTTCATCCCTCCAGCTTTCTTTTGGTTTTATTTGCATGAAACATTTTTTTTTTCCCCCAACCATTTACTTTTAGTCTGCCTGCGTCTTTAAATCTAAAGCGAGTCTCCTGTAGGTAGATAAGTATTGTTTTTTTGTTCTATTTTATTTTGTTTCTTAATCCATTCAGCCACTCTAGTCTTTTGACTGGAGAATTTAGTCTATTTACATTTAAAGTGAGTATTGATAGACAGCTTACTGTCAATTTGTTAACTGTTTATTAGCTGTTTTGTAGATCCTCTGTTCCTTTCTTTCTCTCATTCTCTTCCCTCATGCTGTGATGACTTTCATTGTATGCTAAGATTCCTTATCTTTGTGTATTTATTATATGTTTTACCTTGTGTTAACTTGAGGCTTCCATATAATACAGTATATTTGGAAAAGTCTATTTTAAGCTGATAATAACTTGTTTGAAGTTATTTTAAAGTGCCACATTTTTAATCTCCCTTCCTGTGTTTTATGTTTTTGATGTCACATTTTACTTTTTTTTTTTTTATCTTGTGCATCCCTTAATGATTATTGCAATTACAGTTACTTTTACTCTGTTTGTCTCGTCACCTGAATACTTGTTGTGTAACTCATTGGGTTCATCCTACTAGAGATTCTCTGCTTCCTGTATCTGGATATTTGTTTTCTTCCCCAGGATAGAAAAGTTTTCAGCCATTATTTCTTTAAGTAAGTTTACTGCCCTTTTTTCTCTCTCCTTCTTCTGGGACCTCTATAAAATAATGTTAGTCAGTTCAATGTTTTCCCATAAGTTCTTTAACCCGCTGCTTTATTTTTTTTTTTCTTTTTATTTCTCTGACTGTGTGTGTTCCACTGGCTTATCTTTACTTCACTGTTCCTATTTTTCTGCTTCATCTAGTCTGCCGTTGAAAATATGAAGTCTATTTTTCAATTCAGTTATTGTATTTTTTAGCTCTATGACATCTATTTGGTACTTTCCTATACTTTCTGTCTCTTTGTCCAAGTTCTAGCTTTGCTCATCTATTCTTCTCCCCAGTTTGGTAAGCATTGTTATGATGTTTTTAACATATTATCAGGTAAACCATTTATCTGTTTCATTAAGGTTTTTGCTTTTTTATGAAGTTTTATCTTGTTCTTTCATTTGGAATATATATATATATTTTTTATCCTCATTTTGGTTACCTCTGTGTTGGTATCTATTCGAAGTAGTGGTCTCCTATAAGTGAAAAACATTATTCTACTTTGCCCTAGCTGTTGGTTGCCTCTCAAACCTTTGTTATTGTCAAAGAGATCTATTTTATTTTTAATAGTACCCAGTTGTTGAGGGTTTGCCTATTCTTGTCAGTGTCCCAAATAGATGGTTCTCAGTCAGAACCTAAATTTAGGCTGATTGGAAGCCAGACATTCTAGCAGAAGCTTTTAAAGAATGCAAATATATACAGTCCTATGGGGCTGCTATCATGAGCCCTGCTAGCCTCCAGTCCAGGTGATCTAGAGTGTCCCCCAGGCAACAGTCACAAAATACAGAACTTCAAATGAATGTATATGGTCCTTTCTAGGTGATACTGGTGAGATTTAGTGTGGTAGAGAGAGAGCACAAAAATGGCATCCCCTGGACTATGTTTCCTGAGAGTATCTTCATGAGCCTTTAGATGTGTATTAGACCTGAAGCCGACGCTTTTGGCCAAAGCTCCAGAATAAAAATAAATAAATAAAAATCTGTCTCAGAAAGCCTGGGAGTGTGTTTCAGTCTTCTGTCTCTGCAGTGCCTGAGAGTGAGAGCCTGCCAATAACTGACTCTCTGACTATAATATACTGTAATAGTCCTTTGAGAACTAGGAATTCAAGTGGTATTTCCTGATATGTAGGTTAAAAAAAAAATGTGGAGTACCAAACCTGTGTAAAAACTCTACTTTGATACTCTAGAGTGTGACAGAAAGAGAGTGTAATGATAGTGTAATGATAGCATCTACTGAGGAGGGGGAAAAAAATTATATATATATATATATATATATATATATATATCTCCTCTAGCTTTGGCTAGGCAGAGGGAGAGTGTAAACATGATGTCTGTAGTTTGAGAGTAAAGATGGCACTCAGAGGAAAAAAACAAAACTGCATATGCCAGCCCCAGGAGAGAGGAAAAATGGTGTCCTCCAGTACCTCTGTCCCCATAATGTATCCTAACAGGCCCATGACTCTCCAGCAGATGCTTTAAGATTAGTAAATGGATTATTTTCACATAAATTCTGGGTGCTTTTCAAAAAGTTCCTTTTGAGCTAAGTCCTGAGGTGGGTGAATCTGTATGCAAGCCCTTTAATAGGCTTTCAGGTCTTGTAAATGTAAGCCCCATCACTTTTCAAAGGGGCTTGTCTCTCAAGAGTAGGTCTTAAAAGTTGGGGTGCCTAATGTGGGTTACAAGCCATTCTCACAGAGAATATCTGGATTTGTGAGTTGCTTACCCTTTGTGAGTCACCATGCCATGAATAGGTTTTAAGTTAAGACGGTTTCAGCCTCTCCCACCTACCTTGATGTGGCTTTTTTTGTTGTTTTCCTTCATTTTGAGATGTGAAGAAACTGCTCAACTAGTTTTCAAGTTTTCTTCAGAGGAAATTGTTCCATTTGTATCTGTAGAGTAGATGTGTTTATGGGAGAAGATGAGTTCAAGATCTTCTTAAATCGCCATCTTGGACTTCCTCTGAAAGTATTAATGTAGCCTTTTGTTTCTCCGTGACTCAGTCTTGGGAGATTGTATGTTTCTAGGAATGTGTCTATTTCTTCCATGTTGTCCAATTTGTTGGAGTATAATTGTTTGTAGTTTTTTTTTTTCTTTTGATCCATTGTATTTCTGTGGAGTCCGTGGTTACCTCTCCTCTTTCATTTCTGATTTTATTTATTTGAGTCTTCTCTCTTTTTAATTTGACGAGTCTGCTAAGAGTCTGTTAATTTTGTTTGTCCTTTCAAAGAACAAGCTCTTGGTTTCATTAATCTTTTTTTTGTTGTTGTTCTAGGCCCTATTTCATTTATTTCTGCTCTGATCTTTATTGTTTCTTTCCTTCTATTCACTTTGGGCTCTATTTGCATTTCTTTTCTAGTTCTTTTAATTGTAATGTTAGATTGTTTATTTGAGCTTTTTCTTGTTTCTTGAGGTAGGCCTGTATTGCTATGAATTTCCCTCTTAGGAATGCTTTTGCTGTGTCCCATAGACTTGAGTCATTGTGTTTTCATTTTCATTTGTCTCCAGTGTCTTTTGATTTTTTCCTTGATCTCATTAATACCCCATTCATTGTTTAGTAGCATGTTATTTAGCCTCCATGTGTTTGTGTATTTTCCAGTTTTTTTCTTGTAGTGGATTTCTAGTTTCATATCATTTTGTTCAGAGAAGATGTTTGATATGATTTCAATCTTCTTAAATTTATTGAGACTTGATTTGTGTCCTAACATGGTCTATCCTTGAAAATGTTCCATGTGCACTTGAGAAGTATATTTTGCTGCTTTAGGGTAAAAGGCTCCAAGAATATCTATTAAGTCCATCTGTTCTAGTGTATCTTTTAGGCCCCTTGTTTCCTTGTTGATTCTTTGCCTAGAAGATCTGTCCCTTGGTGTCAATGGGGTGTTCAAAGTCTCTTACTATGAGTGTATTACTATTGATCTCTCCTTTTATGTAGATTGATAATTGTTTTATGTATGTAGGTGTTCATATGTTGGGTGTGTGTGTGTTTACTAGGGTTATGTCCTCTTATTCGGAACTCTTTGCGCTTCCTAATTTTGTATGTCTAATTCCTTTGCAGGTTAGGGAAGTTTTCTGTCATCATTTCTTCAAATAGAATCTTAATCACTTGTTCTGTCTCTTCTTCTTCAGGTACTCCTATGATTCGGATATTTTTATGCTTCATATTGTCCCAGAAGTCTCTTAAATTATCCTCATATTTAAAAAAAATTTTTTTGTTGTTGTTCTGATTGGGTGTATGCAGCTACCTTGTCTTGTAATTTGCTGATTTGATCTTCTGCTTTATCTAGTCTACTGTTAAATCCTTTTAGTGTATTCTTCATTTGATACTGTCTATAAATAGTATCTATTGTAATGTTTCTATCTATTATTCATTTGCCAGAGATTTTTTTTAAAGGAATGCATTTTGTATATTATCACATTTCCAGAAAAACACTGTTTTATTATATAGCCAAAGAATAAAGAACCACCGGAATGCATTTTAATATGTCAATAAAAGACAACTTTTCCAAATTTAATTGGTCAATTACAAATTTGCTTTAGTACCCATGACTCTGAAAGCCAGCTAGTCAGTGTTAGGCTCAAAATCTTGAAGGTAAACAATCAAGAGTAGACTCATTTCTGTGAATGACCTCTAAAACTGGACAATCAAAAACACTATCACAAGATGACAATTCTTCCAAGGCTGACATCAATTTTTTTCCTGCCACTGTACAACAAGCTCCCAAACAAAACTTGAACCAATATACACATTAAAAAAATTAAATCAACTGTGTTTTAAAAGTTTAACCATTATAATTTTCTTTTGTTTAAAAATAAATACCATCTTATTTCAAAAATCTGTGGTAATCTCTAACAGTATCCATTTAAATAATCATAAAACTGTCCATTATTACTTGATTTTTAAACACTATTTTTTCCATTTCATTGTAATAACTATACCCAGAAGTTTATGTAATTTTTTCTTAACTTTCCTTCTATACTTGCCACATCACAGTCTATTCTTCACTTAGGACCAGAATATTCTCATCCTCACCTTGCTTTGCTTCACTTAAGCTCTTTTTCTTTGTCTCTCAATGATTTATATCAAAGGTAAACTGAACTATTGGAATAGAATGCAGATTTGGATTTCCATAATAATCCCAAAGCAATGATAAGTATATAAATTCAACATAATACTTGTATATGATAGAACATAAATATCAATTTACATGCATAAATCTAAAACACTTAATCAGAAGTAACAAATTATTTCAAAGAAAATGCTCTGACCATTTCCAAACCTGAAAGACACATTGTTAACTATTATGGGGATCAAGAAAATGTATCACTGAAATACAGAGAATTAAATCATGAGGGCTTCAAGAATCTTTTTTTTTGTTCTCAAAATGTCCATATTTATATATTTTTTATCTTTACTTTTATACTTATTTTATATTTTGAGGAATTTTTAAATATTAGTTTCTAAGGAAATAGAAGAGTTCTTTAAGAGGTATTCTTTTCCAAATACACATTTTGATATGCTGAAATATATTTTACACTGTTGGCATGTATGTGTGTGTTTTTTTGTAGCAAAGAAAAATCCGTATTTCCATTGAATGTGTGTTCTGTCTAAAATTTGAATTGTTTTTGTTCATTTATCATTATTGTTTATAAAATTTAGGAAAGAGATGTCTGGTTCTTTAGTGATTTATATTAGTATGCTCTGTTTTAGGATATAAAAAATAAAAGCATGTAGAATGATTATATAAATTCTGCAAACAAAATTACCTTGTAGACCATGGTATTGTGTACAGGGATATATCTAATATTTACTCTATGGAATAAAGTGAAGTAATAATGAACATATCTTTGCTAACCAGATATTAAAGGACAACAGAGCCAAAGAATAAATAAATAATATGGTTACAAAGCATAATTGATAGTATCAGTTCATTAAAAATTATGAGGACGTGATTTTTTTTTTTATGGACATAGGAAGTTGTTACATTATATTAATCAAATGAGTATGTGGTTAGTTTCATTAAAAAGGAAGAAGAGGAACTAGACTCTGATATAATAACTCTGACTACAGTGGGACAGTATAGGTTTTCAGAAATGCTTCTAGATTTGTTTAATTTATACATGGCATATTTTAATTCTTCCTAGGTTCGTACATTGTCTGACTAAAGTACTTTTTATAATAACCTCAAAATAAATAAACCATATTTTGTCTTGTGAACAGTTATGGAATATTTACCTTCCATTTCTTAAAACTTTTTTTCCCACATTAATCACTTTTATAGACATCTTTTTCTCATAGTGTGATTGTAACTTAGAGTGGGGATGTAATTAAAAGTTCCATTTTTGCCAGTGCTTTTTTAGTCTCCATTACTATTTACTTGATAAATATGGAGGAGTAGAGATAATTACTTCTATCATTTAAACATAATGGCAATAATACAAAATTAATCTTTAAAATTAATTAGCATGTGACTTCAGGTCAAATCATTTATAACATATCTCTCTCAGCTCCTGACCATCAGATGGGGCTTAGCCTTCACACATCCTGTACTTAAGTTTACAATATCAGAAGTAAAAGTATATTTCTAAAATATAGAATCCCTACTATGTGGTAGTTAAGTCTTGTGTTTTTAAATCTCTAATTCATCAAATATAAGATTTAATATAATTGTATTAACTAATTTCTCATACTGCTAAACATTTTACATATGTTTATATGATGTATATATACATTGTGTGTGTGTATGTGTAATCTAAGGATGATTTTTAAAGGAATTGTGGGCCTTTTGGTCAAGATGATGGAGTAGGTAAAATTTTTCTTGACTCTACCCTTGACCATTACAACTAAATTATAGAACAATCATCACTGTGAATGACCTGAAAACTAGCTAAACAGGATTCCTATAACAGAGGGTATAAAGGAGAAGCCACACTGCGACTGGTAGAGGAATGGAATGGGCAGGTCCTACACCAACAGTGTGCTGATTAATGATCAGGAGGGAGAGTGATGTAAGCACCGTGGCAAAGTGAGGTGTCTTGGTTTTTCCCCTTAAAGTTATAATCAGTCAGACAACTATACTTCAACAAAGGATTCCCTGCTCAAAACACAACACATCTGAGAGATCTACACATTGAAATATGTGAAGGTGGGCCTATCAGAATAAGCAGGGGAGGCAGGATAGGGGAAGGGCAGAGACTAAAGCTGCAGAAGCAGTGGAGGGTCAGGTTGCAACTTTTGTTCAGCAGCCTGGAAAGGGCTGGAGGGGCAGAGGCAGTATTCCAGTGAGTGGTCATTATACATGGAAGCTAAACTCAGCAGATTAAAAAAAGCCACATGCAAGAATTCACTTCTCCCAATTAACACCTCCTTAACCCATCACAGCAGAAAGCGGCTGAGGCAACTGAGACACCTCAGATAATATAGTATGGCTGGCAGCCTTTGGTTACAAGAAGGCATTTTTGAGAACTCATTGACCTGGAGTCTCATAACCCTCCACATCCTACCACAAGGGTAGTGCTCTGATACTGAGACAATATGATCAGAGTGGGGATACCACTTTCTCAGAAAATATGAATCATTTACCATGACCTAGATGTCACTGCCCTACCAAGATCCTGGACTTCCTGGTAGTGCAGAAAATAGAACACAAAAAACTTGTGCCAAGCACTATCTACTAGAAAACAAAGAAAAACTTCATATCAACCAGCTAAATTGTTAAAAGCAAAACAGTACCTTCAAAAAGAAAATATCAATATCTCAAATGCCCAGGTAGAGAAATAATCCATCAAGTACTATGAATAACCAAGGTAACATGATAGCTCAGAAAGACAATGAAAAGTCTCCAGAAAACAAACTAAAAGATATAGAAGACTGATGTAAATAATAAAAATTCAAGATTTCAGTTCTGAAAAAAACTCAATGAAATAGAAGAAAAATAAGAAAGGCAGTTCAACGATTTCAGGAATAAAATCAATAAAAGGAGTATTTTACTAAAGAGATTGAAACAATGAACAAAGACTCAAACAGAAATTCTGGAAGCTTCAGAAACTATTAGGAAAATGCAAATCAAAGCCACAATGAGATATCTCTTCACACCTGAAAGAAGGACTACTATCAACAAGAGAAGTAATAAGTTTTGGAAAGGTTGTGTGGGAAAAGGAACCGCATACACTGCTTGTGGGAATGTAAATTAGCAGAGTCACTATAGAAAATAGAATATAGTTTCCTCAAAAAATTAAGAATAGAATTGCCATATTACCCAGCAATCCCTCTTCTGGGTATCTGTTCCAAAAATTCAAAAACATTTATATATAAAGATACATGCACCCTGATATTTACTGAGGCATTATCACAGTGACCAAGACATGGAAATAACCAATGTGTCTTTTGATAGATGATTACATAAATAAACTGTGGTACATACATACAATGGAATGTTACTCAGACATAAGAAAAGATGAAATACTGACACTTGAGACAACATGGATGGATCTTGAGATTACTGTGCTAAGCAAAATAAGTCAGACAGAAAAAGTTGAGAACCATATGATTATATATGGGATATAAAATTGTAAGCAACAAATGAACAAGACAAACAAAGAAAAAGGTCAGACACAAGTAACAGTTTAGTGATTAGCAGAAGGAAAGAGAGAAGTGAGTAAGGTAGATAAGGGTAAAGTAGGTCAAATATACAGTTAACAGAAGATTTGAGTTTGGGCGGTGAACACAAATTGCAATATACAGATGATTTATTATCAAATTGTACACTTAAAACTTATATGATTTTATTAACCATTGTCACCCCATAAATTTAATTTAAAAAATTCTGGAGGTAAAGAATTCAATAAGTGAGGTAAAAAATGAATTAGAGAGCTTAGAAAATTGAGCAGACCAAATAGAAAAGATAATTAATGATCTTGAAGATAGAAGTCTAGAAATGACTCAGGTGAAGCAAGAAGAATTGAGATTAAAAAAAATAAATAAAGAACTCTTGAAGAACTATCTGACCCCATTAAAAAGAGTAATATAGAAATAGTAGGTATAGCAAAGAAGAAAGGGAGAAGGAAACAGACAGCCTATTTGAACAAATAATTGATGAGAACTTCTCAAAGCTAAGGAAAGAGCTGGACTCTTGAATTCAAGAAGATAATAGAACACCTAATTATCTTAATGCAAAATAATCTTCTCCAAAACACATTATATTTAAACTGTCAAAAGCTAATGGCAAAGAAATAATTTTCAGGGGTGCTAGACTGAATTTTCAATGCAGGAGTGGTGAAGACTGTAATATGTAAAAGAAAACCCATTAAATTATCATTTTCTTTTTAAGCAGAAATCTTAGAAGCTGTAAGAATGTAAAATCAAATATTCTAAATATTGAAAGAGAGAAATCATCAGCCAAGAATAATATATACAACAAAGTTATCTTTTAGCTATAAAATAGAAATAAAGACTTTGCAGGCTAATGAAAGCTAAGGGCATTTATCACCAAGAGGCCTGCATTACAAGAAATGTTGAATGGAGTTCTACCTGAAATGAAAAGACAAAAAAGATATAAAACTGTAAGATGACAAACAAACCGAAGCAGGAAAAGGCAACTCTATTTTAGAATAGGGTATTAAACACTTAATTATAATAAAAGATAAAGATGGTAGAATCATTTATTTAAAAAAAAGACTATATCTTCTATAATTAGGGAACAAGTGCACAATATGAAAACAGATAGTTTGTGAAAACAAAAACATAAAAAAATGAGAGAGAAAAGAACTAAACTTGCACAAGTGAATGGGGACAAGATACAATCAGAAGATAAAGGACTATTGTATGTATTAAGCTTTTCTTTGTTACATAAATCTAATGGTAACCAGAAAACAAAAATCTAAAATAGACACATAACATAAAAAAAAAAGAGGAAACAGAAAAAACATGATAGAATACTACCAAAACAAAATACCAACAAAAACACAAGGGAAAAGAAATGATGGAGATACAGAGCAACAAGAAAGCAAAAGATAAAATAGCTATAGTAAGTCTTCATATGTGAACAATTATCTAAAATATACGTGGACTGACTCACCAATCAAAAATCATAGAGTAGCAAAATGATGAAAACAAGACCCAAACACATTACCTTCAGGAGACCATCTCAGTTACAAAGACAAACATAGGCTGAAAATGAAAGCAAATAACATGAGGAAAAAAGTGGGTGTAACTTTACTTATCTAAGGCAAAATAGATTTTAAGAAAACGGTATCAAGAGACAAAGATGGATGTTTTATGATGATAAAGGGGACAATTCATCAAAAGACAAATTACTTATTAATATATATGCACCCAACATGGAAACAACAAAATACATAAAGTAATTACTAACAGAACTAATGGAAGAAACTGATAAAAATACACTTATAGTAGGGGAACTAAAAGCCCCATTGACAAAAATATGTAGATCATCCAAACAGAAAGTCAATAAGGAAGTATTAGCCTTAAATAAGACATTAAATGAAATGGACGTAATCAATATTTACAGAACTTTCCATCCTAAAATGACAGAATATAAATCCTTTCAAGTGCACACATTACATTTATAAGGATAGGTCACAGGTTAGAGCACAAAACTAATTTCAATGAATTTAGGTAGATTGAAATCATACCAAGCATATTCTTCAATGGGATGAAAATGGAAATTAACTATAAGTAGAAAGCTGGGAAAAAAACAAAAATATATAGAGATTAAACAACATGCTACTAAACAACTATTGGGTCAAAGAAGAAATGAAAGAAGAAATCAAAAGATATGTAGAGACAAATGAAAATGATAATACAGTGTATCAGAAATTTCAGATGCAATAAACTGATACTAAAAAGAACGCTTATAACATACAGGCCTATCTTAAGAAATAAGAAAAATCTCAAATGATCTAACATTTCACCTTATAAAACTAGAAAAAGAAGAGCAAATTAAGCTCAAAGTCAATAAAAAATTGGAAATAATATAAATTAGAGAAGAATTAAATTGAGAATAGAAAGATAATACAAAAAAATTAATAAAACAAAGAGCTGCTTCTTCAAAAAGATAAATAAAATGGACAAACCTCTGGCTGAACTCACTAAGAAAAAAAGAAAAAAGTCTCCAAATTAGAAATGAAAAAGGAGAAATTAAAATGGACACCACATAAATACAAAGGACTATGTAAGAATACTATGAAAGGCTACACACCACGGAAACCAATAACCTAGAAGGAATAGACAAATTCTTAGAATATATAAGCTTTCTAGACTAAACCATGAAAAACTGGAAAACTTAAATAGAATGATCAACGGGAAATTGAAACAAAAAATCCTCCTCCTGAAAAAGTCCAGGACCAGATGGCTTCACCAGAGAATTCTAACTTTCCATGATTTAATATCTATTCTCCTCAAACTCTTCCAAAATTTAAAAATGAGGAAACATTTTTTCTAACTTATTTTATTAGGCTAACATTACCCTAATACCAAAACCAAGCAAGAAAAACACACAGACACACACCAAAATTACAGGCTAATATCTCCGATGAAGACATATTCAAAAATGTTAAACAAAATTTTAGTAAATCTTACCCACAATACATTAAAAAGATAAGACATCACAAGTAAGCAGCAGAGTTCATTTGATGAACACAAGTATTGTTCAATATATGCAAATTAATGTGATATACCACATCAACAAAATGTAAATATATTTATATATAAATGTAAATATATATGTGTATATATATACACACAGACACATTATAACATTATATATATATAAATAAAATCAGGAGATTCAGAAGTAGCATTTGATAAGATATGGCATCCATTTATGAGCGAAACACTTCATAAAATATGTATAGACATAAAGTATCTCAACAAAATAAAGGCCACATATGACAAAACCTCAGCTACTATCATGAATGATAAAAAACAAGCTTTCCTCTAAGATCAGAAACAGGACAAGGATTCCTACTCTCACCACGTTTATTCAACATAGTATTAGAAGTCCCAGCCAGAGCAATCAGACAAGAGAAAGAAATAAAAGGCATCCAAACTCGGAATTATGTCATCTACAATTATGTCATAACTAATTGTAGATGCCACAATTGTATATATAAAAAGCCCAAAGACTCTACCCAAAGACTGTTAGAAATAATAAACAAATACAGCAAATTTGTAGGACACAAAATCAATCTACAAAAAACTATTGCATTTCTACACACTAAAAATATAATATCAGAAAAATAAATGAAAACAATCTCATTCACAATTGCAAATAAAAAGGATAAAATAGGTAGGAATAAATTAACAAAGGAAATGAAGGACCTATACAGTGAAAATTACATAATATTGTCAAAATAAATTGAAGAAGACACAAAGAAATGGAAGGATAGCCCATGTTCATGGCTTGGAAGAATGAACATAGGTGAATGGCGACATGACCTAAAGCAATAAACAGATTTAAAGCAATCCTCATTGACATTCCAATGGCATTTTTTTAAAGAAATATAATTTTAAAATTCTCTAATTTGTATGAAACCATAAAAAATCAGTAATGGTCAAAGCAATACTGATAGAGAACCAAGGTGGAGGTATCACATTTTCTGACTTCAAATTTTGCTGCAAAGCTATAATAATCGAACTAATATAATATGGGTACAAAAATAGATGGAACGGTATTGAGAGTCCAAAAATAAACCCACATGTACAAGGAGAACTTGTTTTTAATAAGGAAGCCCAAAACAGGCAATGTAGAAAGGACATCTCTTCAATAAATGGTGTTGGTAAGATTGGAAAGCCACATATAAAACAATGAAACTAGACCACTACATGACTCTATACACAACAGATAATTTAACTAAAAGTGGATTAAAAATTTGAATATAAAACCTAAATCAATGAAATAAAAAAAAAAGTGCTAAACTTATTAACCTTGTGAACTTGATCCCAAAGGCAATGGAAGTAAAAGCAAAAATAAATGAATGGTACTATATCAAACTTAAAAAGCTTCTGTTGAGCATAGAAACCATCAACAAAACAAAAAGACAACCAACTGAATGGAGAATATATTTGCAAATTCTACCTCTAATAAGGGGCAAACATCCAAAATATATAAAGAACTCATACAACTCAAAAACAAAAACAAAAACAAAATCCAATTAAAAAATGGAAGACCTGAACAGATAGATACTTTTCCCATAAAGACATACAGATGGCCAACTGATATATGAAAATATGCTCAACTTCAATAGCTGTAAGAAGAATGAAAATCAAAACTGCAAGTAGATATCATCTCACACCTGTTAGAATGACTATTATCAATAAGACAAGAAATAACAAGTGTCAGAGAGAATGTGTGGACAAAGAAATCCTTATATATTGTTCATGAGAATGTAAATTGGTGTGGCCTCTATGAAAAATAATATGGATGTTCTTCAAAAGCACAGAGCTTTCATATGACTCAGCAATACCTCTTCTGGATATCTACCCCAAGATTTGAAAAAACTTATTTCTAAAAATACATGTACTCCTATGATCATTGTAGCATTATTCACAATAGCCAAGACATGGAAACAACTTACGTGTCCACTAGACATTTGGATAAAGAAGATGTGGTACATAAATACAATGAAATACTACCTAGCCATAAAAAAAGAAATGAAAAACAATGAAATATTGCTGTTTGCAACAACATGGATGAATCTCGAGAGCATCATGCTAAATAAGTCAGATGAAAAAGGCCAAGAACTGTATGATGTCACTCATTTGTGAAATATAAGACAGAATGCAACAAATGAAGAAGAAAAAAAATAATCTCACAGACACATAAAACTGTATGGTGGTTACCAGATAGAAAAGAGGATAAAAAAGTCAAATATATGGTGATGAAAAGAGACTTGTTTGCAGTAAGCACAAAATTCAAAATGCAGATGATCTATTATAAAATTGCACAACTGAAACTTATGTTATTAACTAATGTTACCCTAATAAATTTAATTAAAAATAAAATATAAAACAATAATGACTGTCAAGTTTAATACCACTTTTATGATGGAATTTTATAAAACTATTAAAAATAGCATTCTTGAAGTATTTTTTACTTTAAAAAATAAAATAAGATAAAGTTTAAAAGAATAAAAAAAATCAGAGGGATATGTCACCTGCAGATATCAATGACTAGAACACACAGACAGAAAATCAACAATAAAACAGTGGCCTTAAATTATACATTAAATATACCATACGTGTGGGTAGGAAGAATTAACATTATTAAAATGTTCATACTACCAGAACAACCTAAAGATTCAGTGCAATTTTTATCAAAATCCCAATGGCATTTTCCACATAAACATAACAAACAATCCTAAAATTTATATGAAAGCATAAAAGACTCCAAAATAGCCAAAACAGTATAGTGAAAGAAGAATGAAGTTGGAGGTATCATGCTACCTGATATCAAACTATACTACAAAGCTATAGTAATCAAAACAGCATGACATTGGCATAAAAGCAGACACATAGATCAATGAAACATAGTAGAGAACCCCAAAATAAACCCATGTCTATATGGTCAATTAATCTATGACAAAATAGGCACAAGTACACAATGAGTAAAGACAGTCTTCAACAAATGGTGCTGGGAAAATTAGAGAGACACATGCAAAAAAATGAAACTACATAAATTTCTTATGCCATAAACAAAAATAAAGTCAAAATTAGTTAAAGACTGTAAGATCTGAAACTGTAAATCTCCTAGAAGAAAACATAAGCAGTAAAATCTTTGATGTTGCTCTTAGTAATATTTTTCCATTATTTTTTTTCCCAATGAAGGAAACCATCAACAAAACAAAAAGAAAACCTGTTGAATAGGAGAAGGTATTTGCCAATGATACATCTGATAAGAAATTGATATCCAAAATATATGAAGAACTCATACAACTCAGCATAAAAAAAATTTTAAATTATGCAGAGGACCTAAATAGACCTTTCTCCAAAAAAGAACATACAGGTGGCCAATAGACATATGAAAATAAGCACGACAGCACTAATCAGAGAAGAACGAATCAAAATCACAATGAAATAAAATCTCACACCTGTCAAAATGGCAATCTTCAATAAATTAACAAACAAGTGTTGTAAGGATGTAAATAGAAGGGAATTCTCTTGCACTGTTAGTGAAATTGAAAATTAGTGCAAGCACTATGGAAAACAGTTTAGAGGAGATTCCTTAAAAATAAATAATAGAACTACTGTTTGACTCAGGAATTCCACTTTTGGATATTTATCTGAAGAAATCCAAAACACTAATTCAAAAAGATATATGCACCCTTATGTTCATTGCAGCATTATTTATAATAGCCAAAATATAGAAGCAACCTACACTAGTAGATGTATAAAGATGTATGGATAAAGAAGACATGGTGTGTGTGTGTGTGTGTGTGTGTGTAATGGAATGTTATTAGACCATAAAAAAGAATAAATCCTACCATTTCAACAACATGGATGGACCTAGAGGGTATTGTGCTAAGTGAAATAAGTCAGGCAAAGAGACAAATGTCATATTATTTCAATTACATGTGGAATCTAAAAACCAAAATAAATGAACAAATGAAACAGACATAAACTCATAAATAGAACAAATTAGTGGTTGGTAGATAGGTGAAGAGTGGGGGAAAAAAGTTGAAAGGGATTAAAGAGTAAAAATTTCCAGTTATAAAAATAGTAATGGAGATGTAAAGTACAGCATAGAGAATACAGTCAATAATATTGTAATAACTATGTATGATGTCAGATGAGTGCTATACTTATTGGGGTGAATACTTTATAAGGTATATAAATATATAATCACTATACTGTAAACCAGAAACTAATACAATATTATAACTGAATATTAAATTAAAAAAACTGATTTTCATTAAAACTTGAAAGATATTGATTATCAACCTGAATCTAAGTTAAAATCATGATCAGTTTAATAAGGTATGATAACAAAAATTTCAGATTAGGTTTAGCTTTTCAGTCAATGGTAAATTTAGGTATAAAAAAATTAAGAGTTTGTAAGATATATTTTAAAATTGCCAACATTATGTGCCATTACATATTAACCTGCCTATAACTAATAACACACATTAGCAGCCGCAATCATTTTCTACAACATAGCATACATTTTATTTTATTAACAGGCAAAACAATGCTTTGGAAAAAATCACATTTGTCCACTGTTCTAAGTAATACTGCTACAATAAAAATTATTTTGCCTTATTATCTGCTCTGTAAGTATCTTTTGTAATATATATTTTTCATATTAAGTGAAATATGAAAACATTTTATGTAAAATTGTTTGACACAATGTAATAAGATAAACTATAACATCATCTATTTTTTGCTCATGAATAGCAGAGTCAGAAATAATTTTTGACTAAATAATTTTATACTTTTTTGCAACACATAGCCCATGACTTCTTAAAATTATATCTTAAATATTATGTAAAATAAAATAAAATATAGATATTTAAGTAACTCAATAAGCCTGAGATTTTGTTTGTGTATTTTTGGAACATTTACTTAATAGTTATATGTTACCTACCTTTTTCAAGTTTTAAAATAGCCATCAATAATTTTGCCTTATTATTGCTTCTTGTTGTAAGGACAATCTGAAAAAGGACAAATGTGGGGCCTACATGGATTTAGTGTGTTTTCTAGAATCAGAAGTATGTATTTCTAAACACGGTAGATAATAGGCAGTGGCAGGTAGTGTATTATCCTCATTGTTTAGCCTTTTTGATTTATTGCACATCTATGTACAAGTTATCTCAGTAGTAAAGGAATGTTGTTATCATCTAAAAATTCATATTATTAAACTAGAATTTCTTTAAAGGAATAACCCCTTGGATATTTTAACATTTTAATTATGTCATGATTAATTTTGATATACTATATGTAATAGGCATTTTCGAAATATCAGATTTACAAAACTTGCATAATCTGTCAAATGGCCAACAACAAATTTTCGAGTCTACCTGTATTCCAAATTATAGTGGTTATTTATTTATATTGATATAGTATCAGCATATTATGTTGGTTGTGACATATTTAATATAACGAATGCAAGTTAGTGGACTGTTCGGGACATCAGCATGAAGGAAGATGTGCTGTAGAATGTAACTTGTTTGGGATCAACTAAGAGCATCATTCATTCTGCTCATTGTAAGTGCTCACTGAAGCACAACATCTGACAATATGGAATAGTCACCCACTGCTGAGAATCAACAAAAGGAGCAATGTCAGCACTCACCAGTGTGGCTGGCAAATCTTTCAGATTGTCATACTCTTTTCTCCATAGGGGCGGCCCTTAGAGATGGTACATGTCATTGTAAAATTAGAATTTCCTTATGGAAGTTCATCCTGATGCCATGCCTTTAAGTCTGTGAAGGGAAAAAAAGAAAGAAAACTAATATGAGAATAAGATAAAAACAAATAGAAGAAATAATAATAATTGAATAAATATAAAACATTACATTGATTTGAGGAAAAACCTGAGTGTACATTGAAAGTACTCACTATGTTTCAAGATAGATTGATTTTAAAAAAGACACATCTAGTCATTTCTGTTAAAGTTTTATGAACTCTAAGTATAAAGAGTAAATCATTAAATTTTCTTGGTAGAAAATAGAGATTATCAGCAGGGTAAAAGATTTATTTTTTTTCATTAGACTCCCACTTGCAAACATTAAGAAGTGAAAGGAAGGAGAATTGCTTCTGTATTCTGAGATAGAATAACTTCTAAAAATCATATAACTAGTGAGATGTTGTTAATCAATGAGGAAGAAATTAAGATACCCAGTACTAGGAAAGAATTCCTATCTCATGTCATCCAAGTACCTGATCCGAGGCAAGCATTTGTAAAATAATAATAAAATCACAAACAATTTTGAAGAGAGACTTCAGAAGTAGATAAGAACAAAGAACAGTAATAAATGAATCTTCATACATATGTATTTGTGTATCTCTCTCTACCACTATAAGATATATATAAATATAGGCGAATTTAAAAATATGCCAGTATTATATAAATAGAAAGGGCATAGTAAAAATATAATAACTACACAACTAAGCCAAATTGAGGACCCGAAGGGGAAGAGTTATGGGAAAACTTCCAAGAACCTCATCAATAAATAAAGGAAACAGAGGAGGGAAATTACATACCATCTAATCTTTTTATGTGTACATAGGTTGTGGGAGCCTGGACAGAGCACTGTGTAAAGCAAAGCAGCTGAAAATAAGAAATAGTTCTGTCTTGTTTACAAGCAATCTTATAGCCATCTGCACAAGAACACAGAATATCATTCTATTCATGAGGAAACATGGTACAAGAATGGAGAAACAATAAGAAAATGCATCTAAGATTTCACAGATTTTATGATTATTCTAAATGTAACCACACTATTCTGTTAAAGAAATAATGATATGTCAAAGGATACTGTTAATGATTTATAAGGAGATCACTCAGCAAGGTTGCTTTTCTGCAGTTGCAATCAGCTGCGAGGTACAGGTGTGAAATAGACCAGCCTCAATTCACCACAGGCAAAACTGACAAGAAAAGATAGACCAAAGAGTTGAAGATAAAAATGCATGAGAGAGATTATAACAGGTTAGCTCTGGAACAACATATGTCAAGTGGATGAGAAAGAATAACAAGTGGTAGAATCATTGAGTTTTTAATCCTGGCAAAGTATAAGTATTAATGGGGTTAAGGTATGGGAGGCTGTAAACTAGAGAAAAGAACAAACAAACAAACTAGGATATAGTCATTAGAGATAGGAACACAGGAGACAGATTTTTTTGAGAGTGTCGCTGTTGGCATAAACAAAGATTTGAGGGTTACCATAAGAGATAATGACTGAGGTAGGATAAAAAGATGATTAAAGAAGAGATTCAATTAAGTAAAAGTGGGATTAATAGCTGCTATATACTAGAATTAAAAAAAAAAAAAAGAACACAATGAAAACTAGACATAAAAACTTGGTGTAATACACAAAGTATTACAAAGTAAATAGAGGAACTGAGTAAGTCATTAAACTTTATTTATAAATAAACACATATAGCCAATATAAAACATACACAAAATTTTATATGCTGATAGACCATTACAAAAATGACTATGTATATGAACATAAAACTTGAGTGATTTTACAATCTTATTTCCTCTTCATCAGCCAATAATTTAGAAATAAATAAAAAATAAAGTATTCCTCAGTCCTTAAAATCAAATAAATACACTGCTATAACCATTAAATTCAATAGTAAACTAAAAGTAAAATTGTCAAATAAAAAGGGCAATGTTTCATATGACAAACTATGATAACCAAAGCAGTAATTAGATAGTTCTAAATAAACTCGCCTAGTTTCTCTGTTTACTTGGTAATACTTTGTGTATTGGAGGTATTTGGTTTAATGTGGGTGTTTCTTGCCAGGTTTTTATGTTTTTAAAGAAAATGAAAAACTAAAAAAAAAAAAAGTAGCTGCTTTTTAAAATTGGTAACCAAACAACAAAATGAACCAATCTAAATATTGAAGTGAATCTTAAAAATATATATAGTTTTGAAGTAGAAAGAATAAAGAATCAAAAAATGAATCATTTAAAAATAAATTAATAATATAGAAAAATTCCTTGTAAATATGACCGCAAAGCAAAAAGATACTGACAGAGGATGGATCCTCACTCAATGAAGAAATTAAAATAAGCCTAATGTGAGAATATAAAACCCAAAAATGTTATAAAATGATTGAAGCATAGAAAGATATTAGACCCATGTTGCTTACTTCATAATCCTTCTTGATTTCAGTGCATTCTAAAATAGAGAACTATTGAAGAATGATGACACTTAAATGATATTTTCTCCAGTTTATTTTTATCATGTATTTCTATATACTTTCTAGATTGATTTCTTTCAGTAGAAAGAATAATAAATCTATAGAACACTATGGAAATCTTTACAATTAAAAAAGTAATTTGAGGTGAAGTAGCATCTTTATGATATTGAATCTTCTGTGTACAAATATAGAGTGTCCTTGTTTCATTATCAAATTATTAAGAATATTTTCATGTTTATATAGAAAGATATTAGTTTTTGTTTCCAAATAATGACTTTATTAAATAATCTTGAAATAGTTTTTCAATATTGGGATTTCCAAAAAAAAAGAAAATGCATTCTGGGGACATTTTTAAATTACTGAATGTTAATATTTATATTTTTATATATTTTTTGCCTACTTCTATCATCTCCACTTCTAAAGCAAAAGCAAATAAAAGTTATAGAAATGAACACTCATCTTTTATACCTGATTTAATGAGTATACTCCTATGTTTGAAAGCTAGGAAAGTGTTGGCAGTTTTGTATAAATGCGTGTATATAATTTCAATGGTTTGTATACTTAATCTAGTCTAATAAATATGGTTAGAAAAGTTTAATATATAAGTTTTCAAATATTTTTGGCACTTATATAGATTGTACGTTTACTTTTCTTCTAGTGATATATAAAAATATCAATATATTTCTCAATATTGATGTGTTTTATAATTAACCTCAATCAAGGAAGACATTTTTTTTAACATACTAATGGTTATTATCTGCTGATGCTCTATTAGAAATTGTGTTCTATATTCATAAATAAGATTCTCTTAATTAGAGGGTATAATTCATATGGAAAATCTAGAAATGATACCTCATTATCTAATTATAATATAGAATGAAGAAAATGTATCGAGCATATTTGGTAGTAATAAAGCAAATTATATTACTACCAGAAAGAGAATAATGGCCACAAAATGAGAAAAAAAAAACTAGCAAAAGTTTGGTAAATTAAAATTATTTTGATGGCAATAGTAAAGTGGTTTATGTAAGAAGGGATAATATTTTAAAAGAGCCCACAGTCAAAATACCTCCTAGTTGCCCTACCAAAGAGGCACAAATTTATAACTGATCTTTGAGGAAAAAAATTAAACAAATTAAATAAGAAATAGTAACTAAAGCAAAGCAGAAAGCATCTGGAACTCTCTGTTGAAGAAAGTTGGGGAGACTTGAATATCGGTTTTAAAAACTTGAGTTATTTGTAAAAACATTGATTTTAATCTCTGATTTTAAAAGCTTCTGGTAATACTGCAGATCTGTTCTTTCTATGATCACTTCAGTTTTGACTTACACCGTAAATTAAATAGTCTACCTTTCATTTTATGTTGCTTCTATTATCTACTGGTATAATTGTATAAAAATAAAATTTTACTGAAAAATACTTGTACTCCATCTTCTTTGGAACAGGCTCTGCTTTTTGTCCTAATATCATCTTTGTTTTCTCAACCTTCAATTGGCCAAGAAATTCAGACTTTATAGGGTGGGAATTGGGGAGATAAAATAATTTCAATTGTTTTCTTTCCTAAGCTAAAAAAAAAAGTTCGATTAGAATAACTAATATGTTTAAAATAAAATAGGCATAAGAGCTATACTGATTGATATATGCTGAATTTTGTTAGAGAATGCAAGTCTAATATTTTTTTTCAGAAAATCATTTCATTTATTATATTTTAAAAGAACATAGAATGTGATTCAATTAGTGAAAAATGGCATAACATTATAACAGACAATAAAAATGGGCTCTTTCAGTACTAAGAAATTTAAGAATATTCATAGTATCTATACAGAATTTAAAATTGCCACTGTATATTTTCATTTTCTGTTCTCCACATCCATCATATTATCTCTGATCACTTTATTTTTCCATGGTTTTACATTCAGAGGAATTTTTTCCAACCATTTTAATTTTTTTTTTCTTCTCTTTATTAAGCTCCTTATGTTGCTTTATTAACTGTTTCTTCTAATACAGGCTATTTTTTAATGTTTTATTTCTGATGCTTGAGTCTATCCCTATATTTTATAGTTCCCGATAGTCTGTTCAAATTTAAAATTAAGGTTTTACGTTGACATGACTGCATATATTCATAATATTTCAGTGAAATGAATCAGCATCATACCTCTAGATTACAGTCCCAGATATTGCTTATTCAATTATTAAGCAGTAATATGTAGGAAATAGTTATACTATTGATGGTGAAAACTATACATTTGTAATGGTACATTTATAATGTTCAGGTAATACTTAATCATAAAAATTTTGTTGTAATCTTTTTTTTACATTTTTTTTCCTGATTTTCTAAATTCCAGGTGTGGTTTTCCTGATCTTTTCTCTCTCTAGTAAGCATACAATGGGTAAGCTTTTCATTACCTCTACTCTATCTCTTCCTTCTAAAATAGTTAGAGTATATTCTATTTATTTTATTGAGAAAATTCTTACTAGCATGGCATTTAGGTCATCTCATGTTATCTAGCACCCACTGATTCACTTTCTTTTATCTGAGGTACACATTACTTAAAGGTCATATTCTTCATTGTCATTTTAATGTGTGAAATAGCAAAGTCTATTAATTAATACATTTGCCACTCTTGGAATAAAAGAGTGAGAAAGTTAATCCTTTTAGAACTGGCTTAAAGACAAACTGGCTTAAAGAAAAAAAAAGTTAACAGGTTACAAAAAAATAGAAGTTAGTGAAAAAGGTCTGCTAAATATGAAATAATTCCAGGTAAACACATACAAAAAAAATCTTTTAATTTTAATAATAATCAGGAGGCATTTTAGCATAGTGTGTAGCTTAGAAGTATTTATTTAAAACTGGATATGTCCTTGTTTCCGTTTACAAATAGCTTTAAGATTTAAAGCTAAGTATTTAAAATAGTATAAATCTGGGGAGATAAAAATACAATTTTACAAGCATCACATTTTCTGTTGATGGTTTGTAATAGTGGAACAGAGGCCTTTACAGGAAATCATAGCTGGCACTGTTAATAACCAGTAGTAAAGAATATTATAGAGAAATTTAATTTCCCTCCAGATCTTAAGGTATCAGGGCTATCTTGTCATTACTTTTCTTTCCTCATATACTTTGAGTGATAGTAATCTTAATATCAGTAAAATATCTTACAGAAATCACTTGAGAACAAAGGTTAATCTGAAATGTAATATGAAGGGGGAAATTACAAGAAAGAAACATGAAGTTGCTAGTATTCATTCTTCATGGAGCTGAATCTATTCATATCAAAAACAATGTTTTTAACCTTAGCTGTGTTGTTAAAATCATGACAATCTGATGTAGTGCACAAATGAAAGCTGTTTTGAAATGAGACTTAACTCTAATATGTTATTGGATTCACAATATGCAGAAAATGAGAACATGGGAGAGAAAAGAGGATGGGCAAGGGAGGAGAAAGGGGAAGGAGAATGGTGGTGTAAAAAGATAAAAAAGAAGGATGGTGGAAAGAAGGAAGAAAGGAGGGAGCAGGAGGGAGGAGTAAATTAAAACAAAAGTATCTAAGGCTAAAAATACTAACTATAGGAAGTAACCTTAATGAAAGACAAGAAAACTAGGAAAAGCCTAAAGAAATCAAAATTGCAACCAATAATCCCATCGGTGACTAGTGAAAAAATAACCTGATTTATGATGCCACAATTTTTAAACAAAAAAATTAATGCAGATGCAGAATAAAATTATATCTGTACATACCTGAAGCTGCTGTAGATTTTTCAGAGAAATTGATACAAATTAGTGTGGCATAGTAAGGTGTTAGGCCTTTATAGATATTAACCTTAAGCAACCACTTGAAAGGCTTTATAGAAAATGTGAATAATTTTTAAATGTTATTCTTATTATTCATTTTAATACTAAAACAATTTCTTATAAAATTATATTCACTTGTCAATATATTTTCACTAAAATGAAACAGATATCATGATCTTATAGGCTTCAGAAACAAGGACAAGTTCGAAAATTAAAAGGACATCCACCAAATTGTGAAATGTTTATGTGTGAGATTGTTTAACTATTAAACATTTCATAGTGATGTAGTTAAAGATGTCAAATTCTACTGCATCTTTCAATCTTCATCAGCTTTTATTTTGTTAGTGATCTACAGCTACAAGTGCTAGATAGCTATGGATCTATTCTCTAATACGGTCACACAGGAACATGTCTACATTATGCAGAATGTGAAAATGATCTTTCTGAAATGTCTTCCATAATTGGATAAACCAATAATAATTTAATAATTTTTATATGAAATGAGCATTATATGGGACTGTAATTAAGAAAAATATATTGCTGATATTATTAATTCAAGATAAAATGGTTTCTAAACAAAGTTTAACTTTGTATAAAATTAGTAACATCAAAGTTCTTTATTTCCTATTGTATCAAATCTGTAAATCATTTAAACATTTCGAGCATTGCTTCATATCAGTGGCATTTTAAAAATAAAATTAGCTATAGATTTTACATTTATTTTTTACAATAATACTGTGAAGGTAATAAACAAACACTTAGTAAATTAATAGTAAATTCTAAATAAAGAACATTTATAATATGTAAATTTTCTGACAAAAAGCATATTCAAATTGCTAATGTATTTTTTTTTTATAATTATTCTCTGAAAATGAAACTACTAGATTTGGAAATTTATAGAAATTTTATTCTATGACAAATTAGTTGGCTGCATCCAAAATGTATTTGAAATATATTTTCCAGAAAGTAAATGCATAGACTGGTTATAAGAGTGGATGGCAAAATCATATTTCCTGGGGCGAAGTCTCAGCATTGCCATTTATTAACTATGGAAATTTAAGCAATCTATTTATCCACATTAAGCCATATTTTCTTTACCTTTACAGTGGGATTAATAATATATAGCTCATCAAATTATTGTAGATAACAAGTCAGAAAACTCATGTCAGTGCTTAGCACATTACTGGACATATAGAAACATCCTACTACTGTTAACATCCTCATATCCATGTTTAGTAGTAATACTAGTTACATTTTTTAAGTAATATGTTTTGAAACATTATACATTTCTTTTAAAAAAAAGCATAACTTCAAGTTTGGAAACTAGTTTTGGCAAAACATTTGAATCACTGGCTATTTGTGATTTTGAAAAATCATTTGATCAAACTTCCAATTTCATAATCATCTTTTGGAGCTCACATATCATCACTTATTATGCATACTCATGTATCGAACAACACTTTTTTGAACTAACTGCATGGTTTTCTTTATACTATTCCTTTCTGAGTTAAGAGGTATTTCCATACAATCAAAAAATATGTAAATAGTTCATTAAAACAAAAGCCCAAACTACTTTAGAAATATTTTACTTTGTCATAAAATAACTAAATACACAAAAAAAAGTAAATAAAATTGTTGCCTCACACAAAGTTTTACTGCAGCTGAATCAATTTTTCATGATGCCCAGAATACTATCAAAGTTCTACCTTTGTCTTTAATAAGACTCAAAGGAGATTCCATGCAGGGAATTTTTTATAAAATGCTGGTTAAATTAAACTTAGTCCTATTTTAAATATCAAAGAAAACCAAAAATCTTTTAAAAATTTAGATAGCTATCAAAGTTGCCTGTTCTTTAATTGCCTTTACATATGTAAAGTTTTCTGTCAATGTAACAAATTACCACATATTTAGTAGCTTAAATTCAAATTTACTATCATACAGTAAAGGAGTTTATATGTCAGAAATGAGTTTCTCTGTGCTAAAACCAAGGTGTCAGCCCATATGTTGTGTTCCTTCTAGAGGCTCTAGGGAAGATACCCCTTTCCTTGGCTATTCCACCTTGTAGTGGCTGCCTGCATTCCTTGGCTTTTGTCCCCCTCCATCTTCCAATTCAGTAATTGCTTCACTCTAGTTGCTGCTTCTCTTGTCATATCTCTTCTGACTCTCATCCTCCTTCTTCTCTCTTCCATCTATCAAAATGCTTGTTACTGTATTGAGCTCACCCAAATAAGCCAGGATAATTAATCTCCATTTTAAATTCTTTAATATAACCATAACTCAAAGCCTCTTTTTTTCCATGAAAGTTAGTTAACATATTGAAAGTTTTCCAGTGTTAGGATATGAACACTTTTTTTTGGGGGGGGGGTGGAGAGGATTATTCTGCCTAATAAACATTAGTCATATTTATAATGTTCTGCAATTTTAAGAATATTTTTCGAACTACTTAATTTAAACTTTGTAACTATTGATAAGAATTAAGTAATGGTTGAATTCTGAAAGATATATTCTCCTTTATCTGTATTTTCTGATGTCAAACTACTCTATTTTTTGTTCATAAATAAAATAAATTAACAGTCTTATTAACAGAAAATAGTGCCTTAAAAATTTTTTAAAAATTACTTTGATATTTATCTATGAATTTAATGCATTCAATTCACTTTAAATAAGTAAATTCATCAGCCAATTTCACTGGAAAATCAATATTCACAACATGTTTTCAACTATTTAAAATTCAGTTTGTTTGTGTTTTATTTACTGAATTTTACCCGAGATTTTTTGCAAATAAAAATTTCTTGAGCTATTAAAGAGTCTTTTCCAAGACCAAACTTTGATTTATGCACTTTCCATTTGAGTCAGAGCATTTTATCATTTATAATGATATACTACAGCCATGTATTTTATGTGCTTAGAAAGTTGATGCTGTTTGATATTCAGTCACTTATATTTACATATTTTAAAGGGGTCAGGTTCCTGGCTTTGAACTGTATCATATACTAGATCTAAATTAGAACTATATATGTGTTATTTTTTGATAATGATAAAACATTTAGCTAATGCATTCAAATACCATCACATTTAGGAAACTCATGGGCATTCTGTGAAAATACATAGTAATATAAAAGTTTATTACAACATAAATTTGAATGCTCACTGCTATTAAGGTGATGAAAATATAACTACATATATGAGAAATCAGAAATCACTACAACAGAGTAATACTTTTAGTATTAAATGATAGATTGCTATTGTCAAAATGTTTGAGTTCCCCTTCCCCAAAATTCACATGTTGGAATTCTTTGTGCTGGTGTTAGGAGGTGGGACCTTTGGAAGGAGATTAGCTCATGAGGTTGGAGACCTCATGAATGGGATTATCGCCTTTATAAAAGAGATCCCACAGAACTGCCTAGCCCTTCTGTCATGGGAGGATATGATAAGAAGGGTCTTCACTCAACCATGCTAGCACCCTGATCTCTGACTTCCAGCCTTCAGAACTGTGAGAAATAAATTTGTGATTTTTGTTTTTTATAACCTACCCAGTCTGTGCGTGTGTGTGTGTGTGTGTGTGTGTGTGTGTGTGTGTGTGTGTGTGTTTAAACAGCCAGAATGGACTAAGGCCAAGATATTTAAGAACAAATATGATAGTAGAGAGGGGTAGCATATAATAAATTTTACCCTCAAATGAATTATACCAGTATATTCAGGGTTTTGTTTCTATTTTTAAATTTTATATTTGAAACCATGTTACATTTACCTTATTACAAATCAATGGAAATTATTGTATATATTTCCCAATTTACATAAATGATTTCATTCTTTGACAGTTTTATTGCATTACATTTCTTGGCACAGGATATTTCCTCCCATTTAGGAATTAAGGGACACAATTCTTTCTTTTGCTACATTACGATTATAGTCATGATGATGTATTGTATAAATTCATTTTAAATTTCAGATCATTGGACAATGCCAGAGCCTGAAGGATATGGTCCTTGCAAGGTTATATAACAATACTTCTGAAATCAACTCATAGTTAGATACTAAACGAATACTTAGCTGACGCAAGGGTGGCCCCAGTACAGAACTGCCAAGTAAGAATGAAGAGCAAAAACCCAGAGAGAAACAATATTTCATGCCAGAGCACTGGTGAAAGTAGTTCATGCAAAAAAAAAAAAAAAGTGGAAATGGAGGAGGGGAGGAAACGTCTCCCTTTTGTTCTTTTATCTACATATACTGAGAGAATTCTGTGACAAAAATATCATGGATGCCTACAAAAAAGGCTTTATTTTAAACTCTAATAATTGTAATAAAACCTTCTCAAATGTTCAGCAATACAATCGGCATGCAAGGACTTTTCTAAACTATGAGATTGGCTAGAGTAATGGGGAGGTTATCTGACATAATTATTCATGGTGTCATGTCTCCACAAACAATTGGAAGGTGGCAACATTGATTCTGCAAGTTAGCTATTGCTGTGTAACAAGCCTGTCTATAACTCAGTAGCTGGCTTAAAAAAATTAACAACTTTCTTTCTCTTTTAATTATTCATGAGTCTGTAATTTGTTTGAGGAACAGCTGAAGTGGAGTGAGTGGCTGGATTGTTTTGCTTCAGTCTGTGGAAATGACTGCATCTGGGTTCTCACGAAGGTATTGGCTCATGTCTGCTCCATGTGTGGTCATTCTGTGGCCAGGCCAAGTGAGTAGCAGCCAAACAGGGAAAGTTCCTTGCATAGAGATAGTAGAGATATAGAGAAGAAGCTGAAACATGAAAGGTCTCTTAAGACTAATGATCCACAAAAGCACACCAGCTTTTCCATATCATTCAACTGGCCAGAATAAGTCAAAGGGCCAAACACAGATTTCAAGAGTTAGGGAAGCATACCCTGTCTTTAGTGGGAAGGTACTGAAGATTTACATAGTAGATATATGTGAAGCTGTCCTTCATGTTATTTTTCATCTTTCTACTCACTATGATACATTTCTATTTCTTATTTCTATAGAAATCCTCTTTGATTGAAAATCTGGCTCCTCTTCTAAAAAAGTTTACACACACACACACACACACACACATTTTTTCTTTTTCACATTATTTGGATAAGTAAAGTTGATATTGAATTTGGGAGACTTAATAATCTCTTATAATATCTAAGAACCTAATTTTCTATTCTTCTCACATTACTTTGTTTTAACCAAAATATATATGTGTCCTTATATATGTGTGTGTGTATATATATATATTAATAAATATTTATTTAATATTCAAAATATGTCTGTTAAAGATAGAGATTCAGTGATTTCATACTTATTGCAGTTATCTAAGATAGATGGGAAGAGAGGAAAGGAGTATTATAAAACACAAATTATGTGAAAAAATAGTTGTGTCCCTGATAGGGCCAACTGCTATCCAACAGTATCTATTCTTACCATCTTCCCTTTCTACCTAGTCATTTTGTCAGACAACATTCTTTAGTTTCCCTTCAGTGAGGTATTATAATCCTATGTCTACATTCTTTCATGAGAGAAGTTTTATAGGAATGGAGCTAAGACTGTGGTGGTAAGTACATGAACGTATACATTTGTCAAAACTAATAGGACTGTACACAAAAAAGATTAAACATTTTTTATGCAAATTAAAAAAAATTAACCAGGATATCAGGGGATCCCAGAATGAAATGCAGATTGTGGCAGATGAAACTGCATATTCATGATTAAAAAGAGTAGGGACAAATGTGCTAAGTTACTCTGGAAAATAGGGTTTGAGTGAATATTTTAAACCAAAGACAAAAAGGAACTGTATACACACATTGTACTCTCGGGAGAATTTGTTTCTTACAGGGAGGGGCATGTGTTTACAATTCTAAAATTATTTCACATGTATCTTGGAGTTGAATAAATAAGTATGTTACAGTCAATGAGAGCCAGGTCTCTCACTGCCAGAGAAATGTTACAGATAAGCAAGGGGATAGGAGGAGAAAGATTATCCTGTAATATTGTTGTGATGGGAATAGAGTGTGAAGTAGTGAAAATTTATATAAATATATATACACACATACCCTTATGTATATATACACACAGATAGATATAGGAACACATATAGATGTGTGTGTATAATAGAGTTAGTATAATTATGTATTTTCTAATTTTGTATGCTAAAAGTTTCTAGAGGCAATGATAATCCAGGAGCAATGAGCACACCTAGTGTCCAGCTCTTAGTTTCTAACATAGTTCTACAATAAAAAGAACAAAGGTGACTTGGGAGAATGGCTGATTCTGTGGCTGGGCATAGAAAATACAAAAAGAGCCTGATATATCTTGCTGTACCAAAAAGTAAGGAAGTGGAAAAAAAAAAAAAGAAAAAAAGAAAAAAGAAAGTATATGAAAAGTACAGAATCAACATAAAAGAGCTGCCAATAGCCAGATCTAGAATAATTTGATCAAAATAATAATAATAATAATAATAATAATAATAATAATAATAGTGCTGTAGAATATAATTTACAATGTAAAATAAGTATCCTTGAGACCATAGTAATGTATTTAAGTGTGGATATTCTCAGTCTTTAAGCTACACTAAGCAGAAGCATTTTGTTTAATTGTATTTTTTTTCTTGTTATGTATTGTTTTTTCAGAAAATGTACACTAGAAGAGAGAACAGATGCTATAAATAATTAAAATGTGACGCTTCTGAGCCTAGATAGCAAAAGTTGTTAAAGCTAAATGTGACATCTATGCTCAATGATTTTAATAGGAAACATTGTCTGCAAGTGCAGCTTTTTAAGATACTGTTCAAATCAGCACAGCCCTAAAATCATATTCTTGGAACTAATGCAAATAAACCTGTAAAATGAAGAGTTATGAAACATACTCTGGCTTCCCTTCTTTTTGTACTGTGTCAAATGCCATCCACTAGTGGTTGTCACACCTATATACTTGCATGGGCTTCATGAACAAAAATTCTCTGCTTATGGGTTTTCTGCCTACACTGATTCAAATTGAGGGAGAGAATTTGAAAGTCAGTTGCTAAATTAATTACTTCAACTTTAAGGGAAAATCGATTTACAATGAGACCCATAACCAGAGAAATTTAACAAAACTGTATTACTCATGCTGAGAAGACTTCACTCTGAGTGAAAGGGGCAATACAGCCAACAAAATTTCTTTGTGATCCACTTCTAAAATGCCCTGAGGAATAATGACACTAGGTTTCTTTTCTCTTTTTCTTTTCTTTTCTTTTTTTTTTTTTAAGAATTATATATACACATAGACAAAAGATCATTTTTATCTTTATTTTATACCTTTCTGAGAGTAAGGGAAAAAATACTAAAATTATTCCTCTTCATCCTCTAGCAGTTTTCCTTTAAATATCTTGTTGATAACAGACTTTTTTAGATCCTCCTACGGCATGTACACATACCCATATGTGTGTGTGTATCTAATTAAGTATGAGCATACTACGGCTTTTAATGTTCTTGCTTTATTTTTTTCTTTTTTAAATATCTTGGAGATATTTTCAACTGAGCACATACATATTCATTGACAGAATATAATTTTTAATGTCTAAAACTAAGTGAAACTTTACAGATTTCTTGGTATGGTTTTCTGATCAACTCCCCAGCCCATGATAGAAGTTTGGCAGTTCAATCGCAATATCAAAGAGAAAGAGTAAAGTCGCTGTGTAGAGATGGTGGTATAAATCAGTATATCGAATTTGTAAATCATATCAAAGCAACAGAGAGTATGGGGGACAAAAACAAAAAAAGAAACCTGATAATCAGTGAGAAAGAAGGCAGTCAAAGCTTAAAAGATAAAATAAGTAGAAGGATTTCTAAAAGAAGTAAAGACTGATCAATTATGTTTTAGAGGCAGCAGGAAAAACTTGCTGGGTTGTAGATCTTAGAAAGAGCTTACGAAGTCCATCTTTTTAGTTAAAAGTCTTATTTAAAAGTTCAACACCTACATCCTGTGTTAATGATACTGGGAATTAGATACACAGACAGCCACTGGGGCTTCCTGAGACCTCTTTTGGGTCTAAGAATCAGAACAGGAATTAAATAACGAGTCATAGAAACAAAGCATATACTCAAGAACAATCTTTTTCTGAAGTAATAAGAAGAAAAGAATTTATGTTATGGAAAACCTCTCAAATGCCTCTCTCTATTTGCTGAAAGACATGAAAGCAAATGAACTCAAATATAAAATCCTGACTCATAAAAAATTTTATTTTGCCATTTTGCCTCTATCTCTACACAAATTTTCTTAAGGTAGACAAAAAATGGCCACCCTAAAATGTTCACACACTAATTCTCAGGACCAATAAATATGTCACTTTTCATGGTAACAGGAATATTACAGATATGATTATGGTTGCAGACCTCAAGTTGGGAATATATGAATAAACCAAGTGGGCCCAATTTAGTCATAGGAGTTCTTTAAAGTAGAGAGCAAGAGAAATGATGACAGAAGAAGCATCAAAAAATGCAATATTAGAGGATTCAACCAGCTATTTTTGGCTTTAAGATGAAAGAAGGGGGTACAAGCCAAAGAATATGGTGGTCTAGTACCTGGAAAACGAAAGAAAGCAGATTTTCCGTCTCAAGCTTCCAGAAAATAATACAGCCTGCTGACATTATGACGTCAGTTTGGTGAGACAGACACATGTAAGACTTCTGACTTATGAAAGTATAAGAAATAAATTTGTATTATTTTATGTCTTTAAGTTTGTGCTAATTTGTTACATCAGCAATAGAAAACTAAACAGTCTGCAAGAGCTGAATCATATTAACCTATATCAACTCCTACAAATCACTGTTTTCTCGTCCAGTTGTTCACAATTAATTCCACAGGCTTTTAAGATCTTGGAACAAAGTTATATCATCTGAAGGTAATTAATCTACTTTTGAGAAATAGCTTCTAGCTAGTAATTAAGAGTTAGCAGATTGAATATGTGGCCATTAACCATCATTACTATACAACCTAGTTGCCCATCATAAATTATATAGTTAGACCAACTAAACCATAAATATGGACATGCAGAGTAATCAGCATCGTGGGATGGAAGTCTTATACACAAAATCAGGTTTAAACAGGTCCTGACATTATGAATAATTTACTTGAATATGTTGTGCTAATACCCATGAAACTTCTTTCTTCTATCTTGCCTTTACTTCCTCATCCAAATCTACTGCTTCAAGAGGAGTCAACTATAAACAAATCATGATAAAAGCAATATAGTTTAAAACTCATTTATAGATGATTCTGCTTGATTTAATGACATGATCAAAAAAGATCAGCTGTAGCATTGCAGTCTTACTTCATGGTAGCCCTTTAAGACAGTGGTAAAAAATAGTTCATGGATGGATTTTTTTCTATTTGACCTGAAGGTTCAAATCTATAATAATCATGAAGAGTGGCTTCTTGTATAGCTGGATGATGAGGTATTTTAAAAGAAAATTATTGGAAGTTTAGAGGGAAGATATGTGGTTAGACTGCAAAAAAGGATTAAAAAAAAAAAAAAAGGTGAATATATAGGTGTCCCAGTATATTTGGTGATGGATATTAGGTGAATGGTCAAAAAAAGCACCTCAGAAGATAAACAACCAGGTGGACAAGATGACCTACTCTGTAGACATCAGTTTGCCTTTTTCCCTACCCATATCAACCTTGTCCAATAGACTCATGACAAAAATTACAGACATTGAAGTTCATGGGCTCAGAAATATGGATGCCCATTCACTAAGGACTACATTCTGGCTAGTGTCACTGTTAAGTGCCGATTATTGATTGTATGATATGCATTGCTCTCCAGTAAGATCAACAAACCACCTGGAAGTAGGTTTATTACATTGAAGTAACATTTTCAGTTTTGCTTTTCATAAGAATTGCTTTAGCACCAGTGAGAAGATGGATTGAAAGTAAGTAAGATTTTCAGAGACGAAATGAACAAACGCTATATATTTACTATTATTTGGTCATAACCCTGTTCTATAACCACAGCTTTCAGCCCCTTGTTCATTCACAAAATTTATTTTTCTAATTAAAACAAAAATGTGTATTTTTATTCTAACTGATACACTGGCTTACACTTGTGTGATGCTTGACTCAATTAGGTATTTATTTTTGACAGATAAAAAGAATTAATGTCAATTATTTTGCCATCAATATTTTTTCCCTCTTTAATTCCCCCCCCCACTCCACTTGCACCCCTGACCTATAGATGTTGTCATTTCCCCTCAAGAACTGGATCACTGAAGGCAAGGGATCTTCCCCCATGCACTGGTAAAGTGCACCCGGGGCCTGGCACATCTGGGGTTGGGTCCATGGCTCCATTTGGGGCACAGACCCAGAACCTTCTGCATGTAAAGCAGATGTGCTAACCACTACACTGTGGAGCCACCCCACCATCAATATTTCTAATGAATCCTTCATGTTATTTCTCATTGAATTTATTTTCCTTAATCCTCTTCTATTCTGCCTTGTACAAATATTTTACCAATGTATTAAATGTTCAGCAGTTAAATCTAAAAAACCAAATGATATCCATCATCTGGAAGTCAATGTAAAGCATGAGAATCAAAATGAAGAAATAGCTACATAGTAATGGTGAAGTAGATTAATTAGGTATAAATAGAAGAGCAAAGTAAAAAAAAATCAAAAGTACTCAATCTGAACAGTAAATAAAAGAGCAATCTAGCAGGAGGTAGCCATAAAATGACTTTCTTAGGTTTAATCACAAGGCAGAGAATAAAAAACACTGAAGAAAAATAGAAAGAGACTTAAGTGCAGAACAAGACTGTAAAAAAGGTAAGATAATGTATTCTGATCTAAACACTGTATATTAATAAGGAAAAGAGTGGTTGGTGTTGATGAAATCATTTCTTTTTTCTTTAGCGAAGAGTAGTCTAACACCAATAACAGCAAAGTATTACTAAAAAGGCATAGACAACTATCATTTATGTATACCTTGATACTTCAAATTAAGTGATGCCCTTTTAATCTTCCCCTTGTACATATGACAGGAAAAATGATCAGAATTTTCAATCCCAGAATTTCCTGAGTTCAGTAATTTATGAGTTTCTTCTGTTTCCTTTTTTCATTATTTTCTTCTATAATTTTGCCATTATTTAGAAGGGGGAAATGATGTAGTTCTCTTCATTTAGTTTGTACGTAAGTATCTATTAGTGAATAATTTTTCATTCTAATTAAAAGCTGATCTGAATCATCATTGTTTTGTGCATCTGCTAATATTACAATAATGCTTATTCTGCTAAGAATATGTTTCTTACTATGAGGGCCTAGATATTTTTCTTAGACAAAGCAAGACAAATTTTAATATTATTTAAATCAATTTTTAGATTTCCCACAGGGAAAACAATAATTTGTGAAAGCATGTTTTTTGAACTTTTAACTTTTTTTATGTGAATGTGTTAGCTACAATATTTCAAAGATTGCTTAGAAAAGAAATTAAATTTAGCTATCATAAGGGTTGTATTATGACATGCTCGTAGTTTTATTTAAAAAAAATTGGTTAGTCCAAAAAGCTAAATTGCAGTGCAACATCGTATTTCTTAACCTGGATAGTGGTTATATGGGGGTTCAATTCCAAGTAATTTATTAAGCTGTTCGTTGATTTTTAGGAAAATTTCTGTATGCTTGTTACATTATATGGTAATTTTAAATATGTTAAGGCATTACTTGCTTCTAACATGATATCATTTAAATATAAAAATTACTTAAGTTTATTTGTTGTTAATGTTTCCAACCTAGATATAAATAAATTCATTCTAAAGTTGCTTTATGATCATGACTAAATGCTGGCAAAAATAGGTTCAAAGGAACATAAAGAAGTATAAAAATTTATTTAAAAATGTCTTAATAGTAAAATATTTTAGAAACATTCTTCTTTTATTGTATTACATATTATTTATTAGAGGATTTTACATAAGCAACCAATTGACCATGATTTTTAAAAATATATTGAGAACCTAAATTTTTCTATATTTAATAAATAAATACAAACACATAAAATAACTTAATTTCTGATTTTATAGAATCCAAAAATTTTAAGCTATACACATTACAAGTTTGAATGGTCTCTCTTTTATACAGGTACAGAATAAATTTGAATTATTTGATAAATTTTTGAAGTTCTGAAAATGAAAGTAAAGAACAAGTATCATTTAAATAGAGTAGTCAGCTATAAAGACATGATGAATAGTCAGGTTGAGGAATAGCCCGATGGATTGTAAGAATAATTTGGAAATGTTGAATAAGTAAAAAAACAAACTATTAAAACAACAAATCAAAGATTGTACGTGTCTCCGGGGTCCATTTTTCAGTTTTTATGATGTAAAATTTTATGTTTGACAGCTACAAAATGTTTCAATTTGCTTTCTGAAATTTAGGAAGATACACTCCCTTAATCCCTTTATAATGGATTAAGAAATAAAATTCCTAGCTAGAAAATAGTCACGGGAACATAAAGTACAGCAAAGGGAATATAGTCAATAATATTATAATAATTCTATGTAGTGCCTGGTGAATTCTAAACTAATCTAAGGGGATTACTTCGTAAATTATATAAATGTCCAACCACTATGCTATACAACTGAATAATATAAAATAATATTGAATGTCAAAAAATAATTAAATTAATGTAGAAGTAATGTTATACAGAAAAACCATCTATGACTAGAGCTATTTTGATATAAAATGGAGTAGCTTTATTTTCTACCTCTGCCACTATGTAGATGTTGGCTTTGGATGTATTGCTTAATCTCTCTGCTAACTTTTTCCACATTTAGGAAATGTAAAATAACAGCTATTTTGTTGAATTTTTACAAGGTTTAGGAGTAATGCATGTAGTGTTCAAGTATAGTCCCTGGAATAAAAATGATGCTAAGCTTTGATGATTATCATTAATATGATTACTATTTGTTGTGGCCTTACTTTTTTTATAACACAGAAAGTCAGAATCATTGGCCCTTGCTCATTATTTGTTTAAGATGAATAGAGCCTAATCAACCTTTAGGAAAAAAAAAATAAGTAAACTCTCTCTCAATTTTTCTTTAACACAAGATTAAAATTTCCCAACTTTCTAAGTTCAAACTGTTTATCATAAGTCCAAATTGTTTTTGAAGACGTTTAGGTCACACAGAGAAAAAGTTAGTGTAAAAAGGTATAAAGGGTCAACCAAAAGCTTCTGTATGGCAAAAGAAAACATCAATAAAATGAAAAAGAAGCCTCCAAAATGGGAGAAAGTATCTGTAAATCATATATCTGATAAAGAGTCAATATTTAAAATATATAAAGAACTTATACAATTCAATAGCAAAAAAACAATTTGATTAAAAAATGGATAGAAGATCAGAAAAGACATTTTTTCCAAAGGCAAGGTACAGATGGATAACATGTATTTAAAAAGGTGTTCTACCCTACTATTTATCAGAGAAGTGAAAAATTAAAACTACAATGAGTTATTAACTGACATCTGTTAAAATGGCTACTATCAAAAATGAAGAATAAGTGTTGGTGAGGATGTGAATAAAAGGGAACCCTTGTACACAGTTAATGGGAGTGTAAACTGGTGCAGCCACTATGGGAAACAGTATGAAGTTTCCTCAAAATATTAAAAATAGAACCACCATATGATCAAGTAATTCTACTATTGGGCATTTATTCAAAGAAAACAAAAACACTACGTTGAAAAGATACATGGACCTCCATGTTAATTGAATCATTATTTGTAATAGCCATGATATGAAAGCAATCTAAGTATCCATCAATGGATGAATAAAGAAAATGTGGTATTTGTATGCAATGCAATATTATTCAGACATAAAAAATAATTCAATCTTCCTATTTCTAACATTAATGGCCCTCAATGTCATTATGCTAAGTAAAATAAGACAGAGAAAGGCAAATATGTTTATGTGTCACTTACATGTGAAATTAAAACAATAAAAAGAAAAAAAGACACAGATACAGAGGACAAATTTATGGTTACCAAATGTGGGGAACGAAGGGTAGGGTGAAATGTGTGAAGGTCAACAGGTACAAACTTGCAGTTATAAAATAAATAAGTCATGGGGATGTAATGTACATCATGGTGAGTATGGTTAGTTATATTCTATTACATATTTGAAAGCTGATAAAGTAGATTTTAAAAGTTCTTAACACAGGAAAAAATGTGTAATCAAAAATCAACAACAACAACAAAAATGTCATTCTTCCTTTAGCATATTTTTTAAACAGAAAAATGAGGACCACTAAAATTTGTTAATTCGAGCTCGTTTATTTTGAAAATTAAAATAGTCAAGATATTGTGTTTCTGATTAGGCAAAAATGCCAAAATATATCTCTCATACCACCCCCTCCAAAATGCCATATTTTTTAAATCAAAATTTGTTGAAATTCATTTTAATGCTATATATATATATATAGCATTAAAATTATTTGTTACTTTTTTAAATTAGAAATTTAAGGAGACTGAGAATACTTCTCTGTCTGGTTAGATACCATATAACATAAAGTACTGGATTCAGCCAGGCTAAGTATAGGGTAATAAATTTTATCTAGAAGAATAGAACATAAATCTTTAACACAGAAGCACCAAATATCCTCTAAAAGTAAAGTTATGACATCAAATGGTTTACATTAGATTTGATTATGATTGATATTCTTTTTTAGAGCTAAAATTATAAATGTGAAATTTATTTTAATTTTAATTAATTATTTTTACACCTATAGCACTTGGTCTTCCTAGGTGGTCTGCCAACCAAGTACTAACCAGGCCTGACCCTGCTTAGCTTATAAATATGAAATTTCAAAGTATGATGTATACAACTATTTTTCAATATTATTTTACCTTAAAATTATCATAGGTAAGCAAAGTCACAAATTGAGAAACTAAAGTGTCAAGGAAAATATTTTTCACATACTTCCCTCCTACATACACAGCAACTAACAATAAGATGTCACAATAATGTCAGAAATTGTGAAGAAATTACAAAAAGAGATAAACTTCCTTCAATCTTAACTAAAAATGTAAGAGATAATATTAAAATGACTTTTGAACTGTGAATCATATATGGTAATATAATTATGTTTATTATTTATTATTTCTCCTTTTGTTTTTCACTCTGGTTCTATAGACCTAGGAAAGAAAAATTTCTATATATCTTGTCTCTTCTAAATCTGGGGAAATAGGTCTACCTAATTTTTCTTTCTAAAATCTTATATGCACCTGTATGAGCAGAGTTTATGGAGAAAGATGTGTAATGCATTAGAGGGGGATTGAGTTTGCATAAGAGATTTTTCTTGACATAAAACAGATTTTTTTTCTGGGTTTGGGGTAGGACAAGTGACATTTGGGTTTAAAGATAGGGATTCTGAGTCCTGCTCTCAGGCAGAATCATAACAATGGGGCATAAATTCAAGATCACCCTGCTTTAAATTAGGAATGCTGAATTCAGGTATAAAAGATTCTTATGAACCAGAGCTACTGGTATTGAATGAACTCAGGTAATGATTAGAGAAATCTCTATGTAGACTTCATAAGGCCAATGGCCAAGGCACTTGGAATGAATCCCGTGTGTCCAGCTTGAAGCTAAATTTTCTATCAGAGTGGTATGAAAAGAGTTTAAAGCCAACATTACTATAGGCTTGTTTGTAAAAAATAGACAAAATCTTTCATTTATTCCTGGTTTTTTGGACTGAGATTCAAGCACATACAAGAATGATGCTTCAGAAAAATAATACTTGTCAATCAGATGTATTGAATTATCCAATGCCTCTGATTTGCCATGATTCCATATGACACATATATTTAGTGAAATTTATCTTTTAAACCTCAAAATACCTTCCTGAAAATTACTGTTTTAAAGTATGCATGACACTAGGAAAGTTACTATATTCAGAAAATAAGTTTCAGGCAGCAATTATTTTCCTTTGCTGAGTTTTCTTGATTCTTTTGAGTTATAATATGTCACCTTTCAGAAACTTGTGATTATGTTGCTATTAAAATTTTAACAAATTTTAATTTTAAAACTTGTAACTATTTTCTGATGGAAATGTATTATTGAAAAAAATACTTTGAATTTTATGGTAAAAATTATTTAATATTTTCAAATTTCTAAACCTGTACCTGAAGTTTTTTAAATGTTGTTTAAAATGATTGTTGTGTATATATATATATATATATATATATATATATAGATATAGATATAGATATATATATATGTGAAATGTATATATATATGTATATATATGTTTAAGTTCTCCTTAAATTTCTTTTTTATGGAAAGATTAAAAGGACAAGATTTTTATAATGTCAACGTTTTCTCTATTTTCCCATTTTTCAATTATTAGGTTCTATTTGTCTATTCAGGCTGCCATAACAAAATACTAGAAACTAGGTGGCTTAAACATCAGTAATTCCTTTTCTCACAGTTCTGGATGCTAGAAGTCCAAGATAAAGGTTTCTGGTTAGGACACTTTTCTCAGCTTGCAGACACTGCCTTCTCATTGAATCCTCACATAGTGTTAGTATATTTTCCTGATTTTAAGGACAAAACCTATTAGAAAAAACCCTCACCATCATAACTTCATTTAACTTTAGTTGCCTCTTGAAAGGCCCTTTCTCCAAGTAGAGTCAGATTGGGGATTAGGGCTTCAACATAAACATTGTGGGGGGGGGCAATTAAATACATAACAAAGATTTATTCCTTTTGTGAATTTAATTCTAAGTTCTAGTGTGCAAAAATACTTCTGGTAAATAACACACAAAGTGCCATGGCCAAGTATTCTATCTTCAAATTCTTTCCAATAATTTTATTGGCCTTAATTTTTTTCTTATGACCTAATTATTTCACCCAAAATTGGAATTAAAAGTAATGATTTATACAGTTATGCATTTAAGATAAAACTTACTAAAACCTAACTACTAGTTGGTTATTAATTTCAAAGAACTATCCTTTAAAATTAAAGATTATGCTACTGATATTTACGGTTTGAAAAAAAATTTTCCTATGGGTTGTGATACGATGAAAAAGATGTGTATATGTAAAGTTTACTAGTTTTCATCTTGCTGAATTTTAGCAGTTTGTAATTTAGTACTCACAAATACTATTTGTTGTTACTTGGGCTATTACCTTTAATTTCTGTCAATATTAAATAAAATTCTCATATTGAATATCAGACCCACATGCAGAGAACAATTTTAGATTCATGAAATTTATGTCATTTGTTAAACAATCATTGCACCTCATGTGCATTTGCCTTTTTTTGTATATTTTCCATTTCTACAGCATAATATCCTTAAAAGTACTTTGAAATAAAGTAGTTATATTTAAAATATGACTCTGATGGTTACTCTCTCTGTAACTCTGAGTATTTTTCTTATTCCTTTGAACACTCTTCTTTTTTGTTTATTTAACACTCTTCTTTTTTATTTAACAGGGATGCTGATATTTTTAAAAATTTGGTAATGTAATATTATTCTTGTACCTGAGCAAGAGGGTGAGGAATCGATGGGGCCAGGATGGAGTTTCCATTTGGAGCCAGATGCCTGCTTCACTTAGACTCTGTGGGACTCGTCCTTAGTCTACCTTTGGTTAAAAAAAAAAAAAAAATTAGGTGTGCACAAGCTGGACTTCAGTGTAGCCAAGAAGAGAGTCATTTCAGAGGAAATGGATAGACATTGTATATGCAGTATAGGTTGTTAGCACATGTATGCAAAATACCATAAGATAGTCCCCCATGAAAAGAAACAGGGAGAAAGACCATAGGATCCAGTTCTCTTTATGACACCACATTCTGGTAGAGAAGTTTACAGAGTCTTAGAACTCTAAATTCAAACTTGGCCTTACAGATTTTTTTTTTTTGCTTTATTTTTGTCAAGGTAACAGTATAGAATATATTTTAATTAAGCTTCCATTTATAGTCTTGCTCTGGGCCCCACAAAAATTAGAGACAGGTCTGCATTGATGATTATGCTAGAAAATGTATATGGGTTATTTATCAAAGTTTGAGCATTACTTGCCAACCCCTTTTTATTTTCTTTTGTCTTGACCATGTAGGTAGGCAGAATTGAAAAAACGTAATCCCAACTACCCACCCTGATTTCCTCTTCCTAATCCCACAATCTCGAACACTAAGAAATATTACTCCTTAATTATGCTACATTACATGTCAAAACGGATTTTTGAGGAATAAATTAAGATTACTAATCAGTTGTCTTTAAGATGGGAAGATTATCACTGTGATTCTGATCTAATAACATGAACACTTTAAAAACAAATAGTTTTCTCTGGCTAATGAGAATTCAGAGAGATTGAAGCATGAGAATAATGCACCTCTGGCTTGAAGACGAAGAGGGACATGTGCAAGGACTGAAAAGTAGCCTCTAGGAACTGACAGAGGCTTCCAGATAATAGCCAGGAGAAAAAAGGGGACCTTTGTCTTATAGTAGAACAGAGCTGCATTGTGCCAACAACCTGAATGAGCCTGAGTGAATTCCCTGAAAATCTTCAGATATGAGTTCAGTGCAGCTGACATCTTGATTTCAGCTTCGTGAGACTGGGAGTAGGGAACTCAGTCATATCCTCCATAAACTTCTGATCATCCAGCACTGGAAAATAATAAATGGATATTGTTTTAGTTTTTAGTTTGCCAAATTTGTGATAATTTGTTATGGACCAAGAGTAAACTGACATAAATATCATCAGATAACTATAGCTATCATCTATTTTTTTTTTTCTATTCTGATGAAATTAGTTTCTGAGTGTCATTCTAGTAAGTGTGAGTAAACCCAATAGTAATGAACTATCCTATACTGCTTGACTTTTAAATGATTCAGCAATTACTGTGTTCATTTTACAGTGACTTCTTGTTCCATTTATTATGGCTACTTTTTTTTTTTGAATGTGTTTAATAAAAAACATATAAAATTTTCTATCTTAACCGCTTTTAAGTGAACAATTCAGTACGGTTAATTATATTCACATTGTTGTGTGACTGATCTCTAGAACTTTTTATCTTGCAAAACTGAAACCTTATTGCCATTAAACAAGAACTCTCTATTTCCTCTGCCTAACAGCCCCTGGCAACTACCATTATACTTTTTATTTTTATAAATTTGACTACTCCAGACACCTTATACAAGTGGAATCATACAGTATTTATCCTTCTGTGACTGGTTTATTTCACTTAGTATAGTTTCCTGAAGGATCATCCATGTTATGGCATGTGTTAGAATATCCTTCATTTTTAAGGTTGAATAATATTTCATTGTATGTATATACAACATTTATTTATCCATTTATCTATCCAAGGACACTTGTGTTGCTTCTCCCTCTTGGCTTTTGTGAATAGTGCTGCTGTGGACATTGATATGCAAATATCACCTTAAGCTTTTGCTTTCAGATCTTATAGATATATACCAAGAAGTGGATTTGCTGGATTATATAGTAATTCTATTTTCAATTTTTTGGAGGAACTGTCATACTATTATCTATAGCAGCTGCACCATTTTATATTCCCACCAATAGTGGAGAAGAGTTTCAAATAATTTCTCTATATCCTCACGGGCATTATTTTCTCTTTCTTTTGTATAATAGACCCCTTAATGGATCGGAAGTAATAACTCATTGTAGTTTTGTTTGCATTTTCCTAATGAGTCATAATAATGAGCAACTTTCATTGCCCATTTGTATATCATATTTAGAGAAATGTTTATTAAATTTTTGCTAATTTTTAATGAATTTATTTTATTGTTCTGTGGCTCCTTTTTAAGCCTTTCCTACTGACTGAATAGTTGGCCCCTACTATACACAAAGCAGATGGCTTTATATTTTTTTGTCTTTACCAAAAAATCATTTTATTATCTTATTACATTTGTTCTTTTATTCTATCCTTGACAGAAAAAATGTATCTCTCATGTTTATAAACAAATGTCCTTATATAAGTAAAAACATGTTATTTAAATTTCTCTGTCTGACTTATTTCACTCAGCGTAACAACATCCAGGTCCATCCATGTTGTTGCAAATGGTAGGATTTCATCTTTTTTAGATGGAGAGGGGTTCAGGTTGTGATAGTGGGGTGAAGAAGTAAAGAAGTACAAATTAGTAGTTGATAGATGGTCACAGGAATGTGGCACATGGCATAGGGAATGGAGTTCACATTAATGTAATGGCTAGTTAGAGAGCCAGATGAGAGAAAAAACAATGAGGGGGATCATTTTATAAATTACATGAATGTTTAACTGATGTATTGTATACTTGAAACTAATAATAAAATAAAGTTTAAAAAATAAAACATATCCTTTCTGCTGACACTCTTAATCTTGTTTTTGCTTTATATATTGCTTTTTCTTTGCTGAGCTTGTGTCTTCCAAGGGCATTATCATCTACATCATGATATTTTTTCAGACTTATTTTTCAAGATCTAGGATTCAGCAGCATAATGATCAAGATATTCTGGAACTTGAATGCCTAACTTTAAATCCCAGCTTTACTCTTGACTATCTACATAATCTTGGTCACTTAAACATTCTCTATCACAAAAATATAGGTACTATGAGATTGTACCTTGCACCTATCTCATAGAGTTGCTATGAGGATTAGATAACATAATAGTTATAAAATTACTAGAAAATAGTAGATTAAGCACCATATATATGCTGTTTAAGTAAATATTTAGCTGCTGGGCATCTTCTAAATGTTTATGTGTCACATCAAACTCAATACAAACCAATTTTATTACTTTTTTGCAAACTAGGTATATTACTTAAAAGTCTTAATTTCAACTATTTCAACACCTTTTTCTTCTAGCAATCACTGTAAGTTTTTATAATAGTTAAACTGGACCTAACACTATTTATACCTCTTAATATAAATTTTCTATGTCCAAAATCATACTGAAATTACATATATCCAAGGTATTTCTACTTCGAAGTTTGTCCTTGCCCCTACATTTAGATGAACAAGCTTGCCCAATTGGAAATCCAATTACAATTAGTGTAATTAATAAAGGAAAATGTCTTCTAGATATGTTATAATACTAATTCTTAGGTAAGAAATTTTAATAATACTAAAAAGTATAACAAATAAATACAAGTCATCTGTAGTCTACCCAGACAAATTTAATCACCGTTAATATTTTATTTCTTCCCATATTCTTTTCTGCATGTGGATATTTTGGCAGAGGTTGTAATGCACACCAAATATTCTACATGCTATCCTATATTTCCTGGCTCCTTACAATTACGGGTGACTGTGTATCTAGTCCTGATCAGAGATATATAATGGGAGAAGAAAAAACAGGAAGATGATAGTCAAGGGATTAAAATTTCATTTCTACAAGAAGAGTAAGTTCTAGAGATCTAATATAAGTTAACATGGCTATAGTCAACAATAGTGTATTGTATACCTGAAATTTTTTAAGTAGGTAGATCTTAAGTGTTACCACAAACAAAAATCACAAGAACACAGTAATCATGTGAAGTTATGGATATGCTACTTGACTTGATTAGGTTATTTCACAATGTATACATACATAAAACACCCAGTTTTACATTGTAATTATATACAAGTTGTATTTGTCAATTATACTCAGTTAAGCTGAAAAAAAAATTATCATGTGTCACTACTAGGCTGAGAAATTGAAAAGCCCATGAGAGTTTACACAGTGTATTCCTGTCTTATATGTAAAGTTGTATCCCAGAGTGTACAAATACAAAGCTACTTTATGAGTTTCTATGTGAAGTGAAGCACCCCCACTCCAATATGCGTTCAATGCACAAAAAGCAACAAATAAATATTTATTGTATGATTTTGGGATAATATGTTCTGATGTGTGTATGTGTGTAGTTGTATGACACGTTTAACATTTTATTTTAAATTTTTATATCATGAAATATTCCTTTAAATCATCTTTTATGATTTCTGTCAATACCCCAAATTGAATTAAAATTCAATTTATGTAATTCAAAGATAAATATGATTGCATGTTTCAAGTCATTATCCCATGAATTTAAATATAACTAGATAAAATAAGAAGGTATAGGAAATATGTAATCTGTATCTAGTGGTCTTTTGTGTAAGAAGGAGAGTTGTTTCTAGATATACATAATCCTTGCTCTTAGAGATATGGAGCCTTTGTCCCTCGTAAGATCTTATGTCTCTCATAAGTAAAAAAAAAAAAAAAATTTAACCTTCAGGACAGTGGCAAATTCGACAGTACTTTTACATTTAAAAAAACAAAAATACAATATTAAAAATTTAAGGGACTGAGTAACTAATTTTCAGCAAGTATAGAGATTTAAGAAGTAACAAAATTTTCTTTTGAAATTTGGCATTTTAATGGATTCTGGAAATCTCAAATTATAGAGCCCCAAAACTGAAGATAAATGATAGATATCTCTGCATGTTCTTGGTACATTTCTTGAAGCTGGGTGTCATTACAATATTTTAAGTCTTTTTGCTCTCTTTTACACAGTTCAAAATAGGAAAATCAAGTTTGTGAGATGGACAAAATTACTTACTTTACACACAATCCACAACATCAGAAAATCATTTTTACAATGCCATCATAAATATGGGTGTGGGTGTGTGTGTGTGTGTTTATCAAGGAGGGGAATACAATCTCAAGTTTTACCCAGAAATAGTTCTCTACAAGAGAATAATTTTTCTTTCACAAAATCTCTGTAACTTTTTATACCCCGGTTAACAATTATATTTACAGCAATGAATTCATTCTTTAATCACTTCTATTGATATTAACAAAAGACTAATAGAAAATTTTCTGTATCCTTGTCACTTTGCAAGCCTCTGGCTATAGATTCTATCTGGACTAGTCATTATTACAGTGCTGCCTTAATTATTATTCTATTTTTTAAAATTAAATATTCACATTTTAAATACAAGAAGGCCACTGTCACACAGGCAGTTTGGGAATATTTCAGTACTGTGTTCTAGTTCTAAATTCAGCCATCTATTAGCAATATAACCACCATTGCCAATATCATTATCAACAGTACTTAATGACTGAATATTTTGTAGAACTGAGATAATAAGTAAAGTAAAGCAAGACCACAACTTAAAAAGCACATATAACCTAATAAGAAAATCAAGAAAAAAAGTACACACAGAAAAAGATAATTATAGCACATTAGTTAGTAAATATTGTTGTAATACATAACAGAAATATAAGAACATACTTTATATATCAATTCACTTATAATCAAATTTTTAAATTGTCCTTTCACAAATAACTCGTAGTTATGGATTACAACTTTACTTTCCAATTTTTTATAATTAAATATTGTTATTATTCATGATAAAAGAAAATATAAATTATCCAGTATCAGCAAATAATTATTACCTTATGTCCAGAATGAATAAATAATTATTTTTGTTAACAATGAATAATTTGTATAAATTATCTCTTTATTAATTTTAAAACTATCAAAAAAAAATCTGAAAGCAGATTATATTACACTACAAAATACTACTCTGATGGTATATTCCTTTTCATTTATGAAGACATTTTTAATAGTTATAAAGTCAAAATTTAAATATGGGAATCTTTTCCTATACTTGGTAATTCTTCAAGGCTGTGAGTCAGAATAAATTGTGTCTTTATTACCATTATATTAAGTCAATATAACTGCAACACAAAATAGTTACGATTGGCTGTACCATATAGATAGAGCAGCTGGTTGCCCAGGGCAGCAGAATTTTGGAAGAGTAGAGTGTTTTGTGAATGTTTATTATGTGAGTGATTACTTGCTAGAAGGAGAAGACATTTTTCGTATTGCCTAGGGCAGTAAAAATCCTCAAGTTGACATTAGTCTTGTTTCTTTAGTAAGGTAAGAGACACGAGGCATACAATACATAAATGAACACCTCAATTTGACATTAGCTGTTAGTCTGTATGTTAACTTTGGGTCTTCCTGGGTGTGTTAAATGGCCCTTGAGTAGTTTAAATATTTTAGTGTAATCATGTACTACATGATTAGTTAATGTTATTATAAGAAGTTTTACACTAAAATATGAGACTTCTATGTCTTACAGGTCACATTGCTTAATAAGCTTACTCAAAGTGATGTCATTTTTAAAACTTTGTTCTTATATACTATAAAACTGTAGAGTTACATGAATTCAAACTTTGTCCATAAAGATAGTCTAAAGAAAATATATTTTAGACTGACTTTACAAATCTCCTCTGCAAAAATTAATCTTTATAAGTCCCATGAACATTGCCCAGACTTGCTTCTTACATTGAAATATGCTGACTCATGAATGAAAAAAAAAAAAAAATCATTGGCATCAAGGCCTTCTTCAAAAGATTGAAATAACTGCAAGTGAATGTGTTTTGATTACTACCTTGGAGCTAAAAGACCACTTTTCTAAAAAAACAAAATGATTGGAAAAGAAATGTTCCCTGAGAGTAGCTTACAGTAAGAAAAAGATGCCATTGTCCACAAAATAAAATGTAAGAAATATGCCAACTTCAGGCCATGACTCTCTCTTAATGTAGAATGTATTTAAAACTTCAGAGGAGGGGTATCATTTATGTGTATAGTGTTCATATCAATTAGGAAACCAATTAGAAAATTGTTGAGAAATTATATTTTTAATTTGTTACTTTAAAAAAGAAATGTGTTACTTAAAAAACAGCTTCACACTTTATTTTATAATATAAGAATATTATATCAAATGCTAGTATTATTGACTAAACAACAACAACAAAAAAACCCTTAGATTTTATTTTGAAATGTTTTGGGCACCCTCCAAAGAAAAAGGAACAGTATGTATATGTGATAGACACATACAGAAGACATTATATATACATGCATACACACATATACATATATATACATAATTTAAAAATTATATATCCACGCACACATATATATATATAAAGTTCTAATTATTTTAACACCATATCTGAAACATTTTTTATCTATTCAGCATCAGATATAATTATATATTTGGAGTAAGTTATTTCTCAATTATGCATTAAAAAATACAGACAGATGAGAAGACTAAGTATTTCATACAAATAGGGGAACAAAAATTAAAGAAAACAATTACCGAAATCCCTACTATGACAGATGGTGGCCTAACTGTAGATTCTATTTCTGATGAGTACCATGACGATGTTGATAGACAATCAATTCTGTCACTCATCATGTAAGTGATTGCTGATGGATTTTATTGTCTTGGACTTTGGGACATCTTACTAAAAAAAACTTCTCTCCCGATTGAAATTCTTGACATGCAATCAAAGTTGCGGGAGCACAGAAGACCACTGAAAGAACTGTCACTAAAGAACAATTGCTACAGAACGATTCATAGGATCAGGTCAAGGATTTGTGAAATGTTTACGCAAAATGAAATGTCAGAGTTCTAAAAGTATTTATGTCTAACTGAAAAACTTTATTTCCAATTAAAGGATCATTTATGTTTATGCTGAAATAAAAATCAAAATTCTAAATTTAGTTTTTCAATATCTTTCATTTAAATGAAACACTACCATAAATAAATGCAAAGTTTTTCAATGTTATAAAATATTAATCATTAATTTAATGAACATGCTAGATATTTGTAAGAAAAATAAATATGGTATTATCTGACAAAAATAAATATGAATTTCAAATTAGCCAATGATCTAATTACAGAGAAATGACATAAATATAAACATAAAAAAAAATAAACACACATTTCTGAAACCCTGACAATATTTCAGACACACTGCTATTCGATAATTGGGATATAGATATGTGTAAAACATATGCTCTGTCATTCAAAAACAGATGTTATAGATAATAGATATTTGATACATTTTCCATATATTATTATAAGTACTTGATAATTAACTGGAGATACAAGCTATGGCGCTGGATCTCAAATGTAAAAGGCATGAGAGATTATGGTTAACATAGAGATATCTCGTTCACATCCAAGAAATCTTATTTTAACACATCTATTACAGGGATAGAAATCATCATTTTTTCAACTATCCCAGGTTAATCAGATACAATTGATTCCTTAATTAATTTGATAAACTTAAGGTTGAAGGCACAGTCTCACACAAGACTGCCTTCACTTTAGACATGAACCATAGGTTTGGGTATCCCTAGGGCCACCCTCACTTCTCACCAGCTAGCTATAAATTTGAGGGTCTCTATGGATCCCCCTAAGTTCAATAATTCACTAGAACAACTCACAGGACTCAGGAAAATAGCTATAATTAGGACTACAATTTTATTAAGAAAAAGAATACAAATCAGGACCAAAGGGAGACACATAGGGTAAGATCAGGGAGGGTGTCAGGAGCCATTTTGAGGAAAACAAAATTGTTTGTTAAGCAGGATGTTTTCGTAGAGTCAGTCAGCTGTGCAGTCTGCTGACTCAGGAGGAAGTGCACCTGGTGTGGGGGCAGGAAACGGAATGTTACAAAGTTTCCCTGATTGGTTGTTATTTAGAGGTATTTTGCTGTTCACACACCAAGTAGGGTATAAATATGAGTTGCAAAATAAACTGGAGGCTGTGGCAGTGAGACCGTATGTCCTCCTGAAGATCTTTTATGTTTTCTTTTTTTCCCTTAGGCTTCAACCCCCCTCTTTCAGGTGCTGTTCGATCTCTGCCAGCGGGGTCTGGCAGGAGGGTTTTAGTTATGAAGTTTCCATCCTCCAAAGAGTTGTGTTACCTTCCCAACACACTGATACCTGACCATAGGGTTTTATTAGGGTTTTATTACTAGGTATGATTGATGTCAATCTCCAATGTCCTTACATGGCTCCCAGCTTTCAACCCTGTATTGTTTTCTGTTTTTTTCTTTTTTTTTTTATGTGTCCCTATTAAATATATAGATTAAAATTATCAGCCAAAGTATGAGGACATTCTGATTTATTAAGTTTAGTCTGAAACCGCAGAAGCTATATGTTTAACAAAACTGCAAGCAAGTCTTATATTAAGGGAAATTTGGAAGACTTTTTTCCAAAATGGTGATTTTCAAAATATATTCCTGGGACCAACAAAACAGTATTGAATGTAAATTGTTAAAAATGAACATTCTTGATTCTACTCTACACATTCAGAATAATCTGGTACCTACAAGCTTGACAAGTGATACTACTAATGGATGCTGAACTTTGAGAACCATTAGTCTAAAAGTTTTCAAAAAAAAAATATTGAAAGGAAGTAGGATTTGGGTTAAAATTTACTGAAAGATAGATATTCTTTAAGTAGGAAGCACTAAAAAAGCATAACACATCTGAAAGAATGGGATAGAATCCAGATGCTAACCCAGAAAGCACACTGACTGGATCAATCACATTCAGACTAGTCTAATTTAATCTTCTCTTTCTCTGAAGTTCTAATGAATGTATAGTTTATATCACATTATTTACGTGTAATCTGTATTACACATGTCTACATTATCCTTACTGCCACTGTCTACTATCTTGTCCCCCTACACACACACAAGCACATAATACATAGATTTAGTTTTCATAAAACCTGTGGAAGTTGTTGTCCCTTCTCCCAAAGCAGCACCTATGATTATTATAATTCATAGTATTCCCATAAAACTACTAGATTTTTCAGAGATTCAATGTCTTGTTTACCATCACCATCCCAGCTCATAGCAGAGAGCACAACGAAAAATGTCTTTCAATAAATATTTGGTGAAAAAGACATATCATGTAAGTAAGTAATCAATTAAGTGTATGCTGACTCATATAATAATTTTTATATCCATTACTTCCCACTCTTTAGTTTTTTCTGAATAAATTGAGGTCTTTTAATTAGATGGATGCTAAGTAAAAACATATTTATTTATTTTTAACTATTTAATTCCTCAGCCTACTCTTTACTAAGGAAGTTTGGATGGGTAGAGTGGAAGCTTTCAACCTTGATAACTTGATTGAAGTTTTGAACCTCAATCAAATATGGCATGACTTATGGAGACTGAGAAAATTAAGGAAATGACAATTATCAGCTTATCAAAATTTAAGTTGTTTCTTTATCACCAAGTTTGAAATCATATGCTTGGTTCTGACTGGAGTCATATAGTGTAGAGGAAAGATAAAAACTCATACTAGTGGTAGTAAAGTCAAGGAAAGCGATTACCAAGTATTTACTTGGTAAATTGATTCTTTTTTACCTTTTCTAGGACCAAAATTCAATTTCAGTAACAGTTGTGTTGTAGTAGAAAGAAAATTTAGAATGAAAGTATTAGAACTAACATTCTTATATTGTATGCTTTGAAAGGAACAATTTGTGGCTCACTGATTCCAAAGAGAAATCTAAAACCTGTGGGATAGTAGAACAGTGCTAAATAACTTAAATTCATGTGGTTGAATAAACCTACTAAAGCAATTTTTTTTTTTTAGTTTGGAGAAAGCACATAGAACATTCAAATTGAACACTGAAATTACTTACATGGGTTGTGCCTGATGTAAAATTTTATAGTTTTATGCATTGTAAGTTTTTTTTTTTTTTTGACATTTAGTTTCTCTGTATTTTTATGACCTTAATTGACTTAAGCTAAAAATTAGACCATTGGAATGCCTCTCTTCTCTTGATTGGTATCACAGAAATTATTTTTCTGCAATTGTAAAACAAAGACATATTTTTATTTTAACATTTTATATTTATTACCCACTTAATTGTCCTTTAAATAAGAGACTGTTGCAAAAAGGTATAAAAATTTTAACCTAATAGAGCTTCTGGTCAAGATGATGGAGTAGGTAAATGCTGTGCTTGCCTCCTAACACAACCCCTTCAAAATTACAACTAACCTACAGAATAGCAATCATTGGGAGTTGCTTAAAGTCTAGCTGAACAGCAAGCAGTCCAACAACCAGGGACATACAGAAGAAGTCACCTTGAGAATGATAGGGGCAAAGATGTGGAATGAACAGATCCTATAGCTATGTGTGGCAGTTGAGATTGAGAGAAATATCCTGGCTGCAGAGGTCCCCCTGGAAGAACTAGATGTCCTTGCCCTATACCAGGCTTTCTAGACCAGGGTTCCAGTGCCAGAAAGAGCAGTTCCCAAAACTTCTAACTGTAAAAATTATCAGGGATTATGTATGAATGAGATGGAGGGCTGCTAGTGTTGCAGACATTCTTCTTAAGGACCTCACATGTAGACTTACTCACTGATGGACTCACTTACTTTCAGCTCCAGTGCCAGGGCAGCAGCTTAAAAGGCACAAGGACATACAGGGAGGAACTGAGTTTCTGACTTTAAGGCAAAGCAGGATGGGGAGCTTTCTTCCAAACAGACAAACTGGCATAGAGCATTGCCCCTTTGTTGAGACCTCTTCCTTCCTGGTGTGCAGATGGAGGCAGCCGCCATATCCAAGTCTTCATCAGCCTGGCTGACACAGATCAATGCACCCAGGTGATTTCTTAAAACTGTACCTCTCACAACTTGTAGGCCTGGCCAAGGCCCTTCCAGTGGATTTTCCATACAAATGGCCTGTCTTGGCTCATGCTGCAAACTTTTCTAAAATCTCTCCAAGGTTTGCAAAACCTAAACAAACGGTATTTGGCCTTGACATGCCCTTTTTAACCTCTTGCTGAGCATCTCCAGGCCCAGCAATAGTGGTATCCAGCAACAGTTTGTGGTTTGGCCTCTTGCGGCTCATTGAAGCCCAGTGTAGGTGGTGGCTATCTGTGGATTGATTGGTGGCTCATCCCAGATGGCCCCATGCAGAGCACAGGCTGCTGCTGCTGAATTTAGCCTATGGCAAGACCCCTCCCAGGAAACTCTTGGGCCAGCATGCCCAGCGACTGGCTTTGGTTGGAGCCAGAGCACAACATAGGGCTACATCTGTGGATGACACACTCAAAGGGTATACTGGACAGGCACCAGAGCCCTGCTAAAATGAATTCTGCCCTGTAGGGTCAGTACCTGTATCGACTATAGCCACCGGCCAGTCCTCACAAGTAAGCAGCACAAGGATCAGTACCTACTATCGATGTGCAAACAGCAACCAAGGTTTAACTACAATAAGATCACACACATAACACATTCAAGGAATACACCTGGAATACCCAGCTCAGTTGAACAGGGAGACTACACCACTGGGCTCCACAAGATACCTACTGTATAAGGCCACTCAACTAAGACCAGGATACATAGTAGCCCTACCTAATATATAGAAACAAACATAGGGAGGCAGCCAAAATAAGAAGACAAAGAAACATGTTCCAAATGAGAGAACAGAACAAAGCTCCAGAAAAAGAACTGAACAAAACAGAGACAAGTAATCTATCGGATGCAGAGTTAAAAACACTTGTTATAAGGATGTTCAATGAACTCAGGGGAAGAGTAGATAAACTCAGTGAGAACTTTAACAAAGAGGTGGAAAAAATAAAAATGGAGATAGAAAACTTAAAAAATAAATGCTTTAGGGTATTTATCCAAAGAAACCCAAAACACTATTTTAAAGGGACATGAGAATCCATATGTTCATTGTAGCATTATTTACAATAGTCAAGATATGGAGGCAACCTGAATATTCATCAATGGATGAAAGAAAAAAGAAGAGGTATGTCGGGAGCCATTACAAGGCACTGAAGGTGTCACTGTAGCTAGAAGCAGCTGCTAAATCTGCTTAAACAATGGTTTTAGGAAGCAGGATTTTAAGTTAAACATTACTGATCCTGGTGAGGAGATTTGCCTCCTAAAGAAATCCTTTTAAGATAGTGGAATGTTTTATAGCCCAGAAAACAAGAATGTTTATGCCCTGAGAGAAGTATATTCATGATTTACAGGAACTAGGATGATGTAGTGTTTAGTAAACAGCGGCATGCCTAGAGCTAAGCTTATCTCTCTGTGTTTAGGTATAAATAGGCTGGGCTAAATAAACTCGAGGCTGTAGCATTGACTGTATGCCCTCCCGAAGTACTTTCCTGTCTTCCTTTTTTTTTTCCTTAGGCTTCGCCCCCTCTTTTAGGTGCTGTTCAACTTTAGCCGGCTGGCTCCAATAGAGGTGGTAGATATATACAATGGTTTATTACTCTGCCATAAAAAATAAAATCTTTCCATCTGCAACAACAACAACAGACTTAAAGGGCATTGCGCTGAGTGGAACAAGTCAGACAAAGACAAATGTCATACAATTTCACTTACATGTGGAATGTAAAAATGAAATAAACCAATAAAATAAAAAAGGAACTTGTAGTTACACAGAACATTTTGATGGTTGCCAGATGGGAGAGGAGTTGTGGGGTAGGGCGAAAAAGTGGAAGGGATTAAGAAGTACAAATTGGTAATTGCAAAATAGTTATAGGGATGTAGAATATTGCATAAGGAATATAACTAATAATATTGAAATAACTATGTAGAGTGTTAAATGGTTACTAGATTTATCAGGGTGATGACTGTTAGTAATAAAAATGTTTAATCACTATGTTGTAGACCTGAAACTAATATTGTTATGGGTGGACAATTTTCCAGTAAGCCAGCATTAAATATTTACTTCTGATTCTGTTAACCAGGGTATGGTAATCTGATCAAGGAGATGCTGTTAACCAGGGTAATCTGATGAAGGATATGCTAATGGCCAACTGTTAACCAGGGTGTGGTGATCTGCTCAGGGATGTGCTAGCGGCTATATAAACTGCCTCTTCTGGAAGCTCAGGGCTGATCTCTTCTAACGCTGCTTGGTAGAGTCAGTCGCAGGCCAGCTAATAAAGGCTCACAATTCATTTCGATTGGCTCCGTGGGTCTTGGATTTGATTGCACCACAACAATATAATATCACATGCCAACTGTAATTAAAAACATACATATATAAAAATAGCAATAAAAATTTTAATTAATAAATGCTAAAGAAAAATAGATATAAATTTTTAAAAAATTAAGCTGGAAAATTCTTTGTTGAATTGTTCTCTATTTCTTCCAGTATTAGAGGTCTATAAAAATATTATTTTAGTGTTATTTTAACTAGGGTGGGAGAAGAAGAATCCTCAAAGTATCTTCAAAAGATCATGAAGAAGAGCTCATATTTATTATACATTTAGAATATATTGAATTTTGAATTTTTAAAACCTGGCTTATATTTCTAGGAGTGCCTATTTGACTCATTAGTATAAAAAGAAAATACTGAAAACCTGCCAAATAAAAATCATTAATATAAATTTTATAAATAATGTATCAAAATTAATATTAATCTTAGAAATAAATAGATTTATAGCTGGAATCATGAAAATTAAACAATTAAAAATATAAATTGTTATAAATATGTGTGATATTTGTGAACATTTTATGGGTTTTTTAAAATTTTAAAAAGTTATAAAAAGTAACAATAATTTTTTTCTTATCTTACCTTAGACTTTATATTTTAAACAATAAATGGAAGAGATATGAGCCACTGATTATATTTTGCATTACATTAACTTTTTTATTACTAAATCTAATTTTTGTTCTATTGTCCTCGTTTTATAACGGATAAAAATACAAATGGTCTTAAAAAATATGAGCAAAAAATTAAAACTCAAAATTTGTTACTCTCTTTTCATTAAACAGTTTCTGTTGTATATGAAGGATTTTACCCACTGACAAGACCTGCGTCCTCAATCAAATTTTAATCAAGCTCCTTTGAACCCTCTTCTGGGCTAGACATTGTTCTAGGCTGAGGAGTCCTGTTTTGGGAAGAATCCTGCTTGGTGGATTTAGGAGAATCCCCCTACCATTGATACCTAATCAAATCCCTAATCACTACCATACTTTGTATCTTATCAAGTTCTTCTTAGCAATTTTACATCCACAAATCACCTCGTTCTGCCCCTTGGCTACAAATGCCCAACTCTTTTGGCTGTATTCAGAGTGGAGCTCTATTCTACACTGAGGTCTCCCTTCCCTGCAGCAGTAGCTCAAATAACATCTGTCTTGCTGTTTTCAGCTACTGTCTGGTTCAATTTCTCTTTGACTTCACCAATTTAGCTTTGAACGATTTGTTATTTTTCTCTTAATATCTACAAGTTAAATACCATAGAAATTTTAAATTTTCACTAATATGCAGCTTTATAAAAAGTAAAATTATTTAAGAATCAAGTTTAAACAACAACAACAACAAAAGGATTCCATATGGATTAAATGAAGGGGTTTTGTCACATCTCTCTAGTTAATCTGTAAAAATATGATATCAAATGTAGCATAACAGGAATAATTTAAGGAGAATAAGAAAACAATATGAAAGAGAGCAGAGGAATGCAGTAATTTAACATGTTAGAACATTTACATTATTCTCTGAAACGACTCTTATAGCAGTTTAATTTGCTTTTTTCCAGACTCAAGTAAGATTACATAATAATCACTTGCAATTTGTTTTAGGTTTAAAGGAAAATATCGCATAATTTACTCTAATAAAAGAAATAAATGCAAATATTAGAATAAACTTGATTTTTAAGCTTCTGTGACAATTTTAAAATTGTCTGATTTAAAAATATTAATAAAATATCTTTAAAACTGTTTTAAAATATATTTCCTACTTCTATTTTTTCTTTCCTATTTTGGCTGCTCATTAAAATGTTTATTTTTCCTCTCTGTTCAGCTGCTTTTCACTTTCTAATTTTTGCTCTATACACACCTGTCTCTCTACTTCATTTTGTTAAACAAAATTTCAAGCCACAAAAGAAACTGCTCAAATGCAAATGGATAAAATGTTTCAGGTATGTGTTTTTATTTATCCCATTAACTGTATTGACAGTCTAAGACAGAAAAAAAAATCACCTTCTATCCTAGATAAATATCATTATGTAATGTGCAATGCTACTTGTAATTTGAATTTAAAATTGCCCAGCTATTATGTAGTAAGTTCTTTTGAAATTGTGGCAATTATGAAGTACATTCAGGAGTTTTCACTAACCATTACTTCATTATATAAAGATTTACCAGGTATATATAATTAATAGTTGTCACATATTTACCTGTGTAGTCATATTTATTCTTAAGATAACCGTGATTACTGAAAATGTTTATATTAATGTCACTGTCTAATTTCTCTATAATTTTATGTCTTTTTATTCAAGCATTGTGCTGAAGATCTCCATATAATGAATATGTGAGGATATGGCTAAAATATTGGAGATATTTTATTTTGAAAATTTGAATTAATATTATAATGTTAAAATTAAACACAAAACACATATTAATATCAACCTCTATATTGAGTCATCAAGAATACAAAGATGGCATCTAATATATTTCTTTATATAATATTATCTTCTTCCTTCATATTGGCTTTCTTTGCTTAATTTTTGTTGACTCTCATTACAAACATAGGAAACTCAGAACTCAGTCTTGTATCTCCTCCACTTTTCTTTCCCTTATATACCCTCTGTAATGATTTTCATTCATTCCTTTGACCTCAATTACTGTGCAAGTAATCATAATGTTCAAACGGTAATCTCTGGCTCAGGCTTTTTTCAGCTTCAGTATTGCATATCCCATATTTCTTAACTTCTCCACTTGGAAGTTTTACAGGATATTCATCTTAACATATTAAATACAAAAAAAATTTAATTGTTTGTTTCCCCCTGAATATTCTCCCTTTCCTAGGCTTCCTAGCTCAGTAAAGAACACATTCAGTGACTGCTAGGTACATCATGGATAGAAACTTGGTAAATATCTATAGATTGGATGAATTGTTGCAAAGGACCCAATTCCCATTATCCAAAGTTTGGTTGATTTAAAATTAATCCTATAAAAATGGTTTGATTGTTGTTATATAAGAGAAAATAAATAGCATTTTAGAGATCAGGCAGCATATCTGTCATGCAAGGGTCAATAGTATTGTTTTTCTGTATTATTTACAAGAAGTCAACTCCTATGACATCATTTAAAATGGTAAAGACCACTGGTACTCTTTCTACATACTTTATTGCTCATGTATCTGAGTCTATTCATCTTAGCATAAAAATTTTGGGTGTGGGATATGTTATAAAACATAAATGAGAAACAGTTTCCTATTTTAGCCTCATGAGAAGTTGATAGACTGAAATCAGACAAATCTTTCTTTGAATTTATCTTCATATTAGTAGTTATAGTATCTTGAAAAAGTAACTATGCTTCTGAACAACACTTCTCTTACTTTAAAAACTGGGATATCTCTTACCCCATAGCTTAATTAGGAGGTACAATAAAATTCCAATAAATAATTTTATTAATCTTATTAATAGAATTAATATCAATATAATTAATAAATAATTTTATTAATAGAACATTACAAAAAATGGTCAAAGATAGCATGTTTGGCAGCCTAAACATATTAATAACAACAAGTAATTTTAGATTAGAGAATCTCTAAGAATAATTGTCCTTTGTCATTAAAATCAGTTTCAAACTTTCTCCTGACTTTATACTTTGCAGAGTTGTTTATGGAAATTCTAAAAGATACCACACTCACCAGAACACTATAAAAAGCATGAAGTAAAGGGAACCAAAAGAATTATAGAATATTTTTTAAAATAAAAATAGTATAGTCAAAGTAGAAAAGGTCAGTGTCTCTAGATTTTTAGTGACTGAGTGATCATCAGGGACTCAAATTTAGTGAAATTCACTCAAATTATATTTCACATTCTATTCCTACTCTAAAAAATTGTATGCAGATTAGTAGGGAAATATATAAAGCATTTATGAAAACTGCTCAGGTAATTGAACATATCAAACCAATGTCATGTAACCCTGTTATTATGCTTCATAAGAGAAAAGAGGATGTGATAAAGTTATACAAATGTTACATTTTTTTTTGTAAATGATGTGTTTGCCTTTGCATTAGTTGAGATTTTTATTGTTTTATTTCATTTTTTCATTCTTTTCTTCCTTCTTTTCTTTCTTCCTACCTTTTTTTTACCTTCTTTTTCTTCCTTTCTTTCCTTCCTTTTCTTTCCTTTCATTTCCCTTCCATTTCTTTTTCTTTCTTACTTACTTTTCTTTCTTTAACTTCATATATTTATTTATTTATTTATTTATTTATTTTTCTGGGCAAGGTATTAAAAAAGCAACAACATTTTATAACTCTTACTACTAGAAATATTAATCAAGAGAAGAGAATGAGATATTTTGCTTTTTAAACAAAACAAAACCCTATAAGCAGTCCCAGGCATGTAATCAATTACTTACCCACTTTTCTATATACTTTTTGTTATATGAATATTTCCAACAATATAAATGTCTTTAAGACTCACAAAGTTGTTTTTGGCATATCATTAAATATATGTGCCATTTTTTTAAGGTGATATTTATAATAGGGGCATTGCAATCTCAGTCGTTATACAGGAACCATTGCGCCGTACAAAAAGGGATAGACAAATATCTGCAACAATTATTTTTGTTTTAAGTTTAATAAACTTGAGGATAATCTTGAGTGTTCATGTTCAGAACTGAGATACTTCATTTTATCCGTATACTCTGTAAACTTAGCAGAAAAGAAAGGTCCCAACTGACAAGGCACAAAGTCTATTTACTTAGATTCCCAGAGGGAAAATTTTGAAATTAAAGAAAGAGAAAGAAAAAAGCATCATACTATTTATTTATTTTTCAATTAATGAATGACATATTTTCATCTTGTTTGCACTCAAATGTAGTTGTCTAAAATCTGTACTTCATACAGGCTCAATCGAGGTTATATTTTAGGGGAATATATTATTTTTCTCCCCCATAAAGCCTCTTTCTCTCCCTTTTACACACACACACACACACACACACACACACACACACGGCCACACGAAGCCATTGCATAGTCTGATAAAATCCTGTCTAATTTTAATGACTACAAGAAAGACAAAGTTTTAAAACTATGACTGTTCATGAATCTTCAGATTCTCCTATGTAGATTAGGTTCCACTTCTCATATTCCCCTCTGATCATTTGTCATAGTAAACTTAACACTTTTAAAAATAATAATGGGACTACTGGAGCATTTCCCAATAGCTTAATAGAATTACATTTTCTCTCTTTTTTCTTCCTTTAGCAAATAATTTAGACCTAATACCCATTTTGGGGGTTTTACCTTTAAATGATCCTTTCTAAAATATTTAAATAACTCTCTAAAAGCAGTTTTTCTGACTATGCTGCATCACCACAGGAAAAATTAAAAAAAAAAAAAAAAAAAAAAAGCTAAAGTACTTTAAGGGATTTTTAACTAATTCTGTAACTTTTGCTCAAGTGAAATTATTCAGTTTTTTCAAATTACTTAGCTCAACTCTTTTCTCATGGTGGAACTAAGTAATTCAGGGAAGACTTTTCTTAGACAGATAAACTTTGCAATCAAAGAGTCTGGAGATAAGTACCTTTCCTAGGGTCTGATGTTAGGGGATGGGAAAAGGAGACCACATTAAGACTGGTGGGAGAGATGGAGATGAAAATCAGACCGGTCCCACAAATACATGTGGTGGTTGAGTGTAACAAGGGACATTTTGGTTGCAGAGCCTCCCTTGAAGGAGTGAGGGGTCCCGGTCCCACACCAGAGCTCCCTAGTCCAGGCTTCCAGGCCAGGAGTACCGACCTAATCTGGCTGTGAAAATTAGTGGGGATTTTGGCTATCCAGGTGAGATGGAAGGCAGCTGAAATCCAGACATCTCTTTACTGAACTTGCACACAGACTCACCCATAGGCACTCACCCTGGGCTCTAGCAGAAAGATAGCACCTCGGGAGGTACCAGAGACATACAGAGAAGACTGAATTGTGTAGCTTCAGAGTGAGAGCTAGAGATACAGCTGCCATCGTCCCTTCGTTGAACCCTCTTCTTTCATAGCCTGCAGGTGAGGACCATCTTGCCTGTGTTTAACCTTTCCCCCACACAGCCAAAACTGAATCAGCATTGGCATGGTGAGATTTGATCACTCCACCCAAGTAACTTTATGAGATCACTCACTATCCAACTCACATACAGACCAGTGACAATTTCAGGTTACTGGTCAATCAGCCCCACTCGGTACTCTCAGTAGAAGGTTCCTTCAGCAGCAAACGAGAGGCCTCCCCTCTCATACCTTTTGGTGATGAGCAACCAGCCCGGCCTTAGCTGTAGTATTTCATAAACAAATCTTGGATGTCTGTGGATCCGAACTAGGCAACAAGTGGCCTAGGTGTGAACTGAGGCATTTGCAAGTGGCCATAGGCTAAGCGTTAGCAACAAATCTGAATCTATACTATCCTGAGAAATACCACTTGCCTTACCCTGGTGACTCTCTGAGATCCAGCTTCAACCAATTCCGGTACCCCCTAGACTCATTCAGTTACTGAGGCTTATGAAAAACTAGCAGGCAGCCTCAGGCCTGGGGCTACCCTGGGCCTTTTTTTGAGTTGTTCCAGGAATGATACTATGGAAGTCAGCCTTAATTCACTACATAGCCTCTCCCATATACCTCAAGTTCTAGCTCTGGCAGCAGACCAAACACAGAAAGTTTTGTAGCTCTTACCAAATATACTTGGGCCAGTCACAGGTAGCAGCTGACTTTGGCCTGCATGGCAGCCCCTACCAAGGGTCTCTAGAACTGAAATATGTGAATGCTGGTGTTATATCTCAACATAACACTTGATTAGCCCTGAAAATGACATACCCCAAACAGTGGTCTCACTAAGCACACTACTCTCTGGGGCTAACCCAAATATGTGGGGTCAGCTCTCACACAGCAGCTATACATTAGGGGCATGGCCAATCTCCACAGCCAATCAGCCTGAGAGTCAGTCTCACTCACTGACATGCCAACAATAACCAAACCTTAACTATAACAGAAGAGCACGCATAATCACAAAAAGGTATTCCTGGAGCACCTGGTGCAGGTGATTAGAAAAGCTGTGCGGTGGGTACACATGCCCCTACTACATGATGTCACTTTACTAAGACTAAGAGACATAGCAGATCTACTTAATACATAGAAACAAACACAGAAAGGCAGCCAAATGAGAAAACAAACAAACAAACAAACAATATGTTCCAAATGAAAGAACAATAAAAAACTCCAGAAGAAAAATAAATAAAATGGAGGCAAGCAACCTACCAGATACAGAGTTCAAAACACTGGATATAAGAATACTCAATGAACTTAGGAAAAAAATAGAGGCTCTCAGGAAGAACTTCAACAAAAAGATGGTAAGCATAAAAGAGGACATAGAAACCATAAAAAAATTTGGAAATGAAGTATACAATAATTGAAATGAAGAATACAATAAAAGGCATTAATGGTAGATTAAATGAAGCATAGGATCAAATCAGTGATTTGAAAGGTTAGGTAGTAGAAAACACTCAATTGAAACAGCAAAAAGAAAAAAAATAAAAAAATAAAAAGATAGTTTAAGGAATCTCTGAGACAACAAGTGTAACAACACCTGCATCATAGGAGTACCAGAAGTAGAAAAGAAAGATCAAGAAACTGAGAAATTATTTGAGGAAATAAAGACTGAAAACTTCCCTAACTTGGTGAAGAAAATAGACATACAAGTCTAGGAAATTCAGAGTCCCAAACAAGTTGAAACCAAACAGAACCATACCAAGACACATCATAATTAAAATGTCAAAGGTTAAAGACAAAGAGAGTATCTTAAAAGCAGCAAGAGAAAGGAAGCAAGTTGTTTGAAAGGGAACTCCTAGAAGGCTGTCAGCTGATTTCTCAACCAAATTTTTGCAGACTAGAAAGGAATGACACAAAATATTTTAGGTCATAAAAAACAAGGACCAACAACCAAGACTACTCTACCAAGCAAGGCTATCAACTAAAATTTAAGGTGAGATAAAGAGCTTCTTAGAAAGGAAAAGCTAAAAGATTCATCACCACCAAGCCATTATTACAAGAAATGCTGCAAAGACTTTTTGAAGAAGAAGAGGGGAAGAAAATAATTACATAAATCTGAAAAAAATTGCCAATAACTATGTACCTATCAATAGTCACTGTAAATGTAAATGTATTAAATCATCCAATCAATAGATGTAAAGTAACTGAATGGATAAAAAAAAAGACCCATGCATATGCTGTCTACAAGAGACTCACTTCAAATTGGACAATATACATCAATTGAAAGTAAAGCAATATAATAAAGATATTTTATGCAAATGGAAATTTTTTAAAAAGCAAAGTAGCAATACTTGTATCAGACAAAATAGACTTTAAAATAAGTCTATAATAAGAGACAAAGAAGTACATTACATAATGATAAAAGGATCAGTCCAACAAGAGGATATAACTCTGGTAAACATTTATGTACCCAATATAGGAGCACTTAAATATATAAAGCAAATATTGACAGAAATAAAAGGAGATTGACAGTAATATAGTAGGGAAGTTTTTAAAGACCATTGACATGAATAGACAGCTCTTTCAGACAGAAAATCAACACTGAAACAGCCTCAAATTATACACTAGATCAGATGGATTTAATTGATATTTTTAGAGTATTTCACTTCAAAGCAACAGAATATACATTTTTTCTCAAGCAGACATGGAACATTTTCCAAGATAGATTACATATTAGAACACAGAACAACTCACCATAGATTTAAGAAAACTGAAACTATATCAAGTGTCTTCTCTGACCACAATAGTATGAAATTAGAAATCAATTACAAGAAAAAAACTGAAAAACACACAAATACATGGAGGTTAAGTAACATGTTACTAGACAATGAATTAGATAACAATAAGATCAAGAAAAAAATCAAAAGATACATTAAAACAAATGAAAATACAACAAACCAAAATCTATGGGACAGAATGAAAACAGTTCTAAGAGGGAAATTTATAGCAATACAGACCTACCTCAAGAGACAAGAAACATCTCAAATAAAGAATCTAATATCATGCGTAAATAAAATTTTTAGAAAGCAGCAAACAAAGCCCAAACTGAGTAGAAGGAAGGAAATAATAAAAATCAGAGCAGAAATAAACAATAGAATCTAAGGGAAAAAAATACAAATCATCAATGGAACCAAAAGCTCGTTCTTTGTAAAGGAAAATTATATTGATAAATGTGTAACAAAACTCATCAAGAAAAAAAGGGAGAGGGCTCACATAAATAAAATCAGAAATAAAAGAGGAGAAGTCATTTACTCCACAGGAATACAAAAGATTACAAGAATATACTATGAGCAATTATATGCTAACAAATTGGACGATCTGGAAGAAATGGATATGTTTCTAGAAATATACAGTCTTCTAAGACTGGGTCAGGAAGAAATAAAAAATATGAACAGACCAATTACTTCTAACCAAATCAAATCATTAAACTCCCAACAGACAGAAGTCCTGGATGAAATGGTTTCACAGGTGAATTTAACCAAACATTTAAATAATAATTAATGCATATTCTTAAACTATTCCCAAAAATTTCAAGAGGAGGTAAGGCTCGCAAACTAATTCTACAAGGCCACCATTACCCTGATTTCAAAACCAAAGATATTTTTAAAAAAGAAATTATAGGCTTATATCCCTGATGAACATAAATGCAAAACTCCTCAACAAATATTAGCAAACCAAATTCAGCAAGACATTAAAAAAAATCATACACCATGATCAAGCAGAATTTATTTCTTGGATGCAAGATTGGTTCAATATATGCAAAGCAATTAATGTTATACATCACATTAACAAATTGGAGGGTAAAAATCATATGATCATATCAATAGGTGCTAAATGGCTTTTAACAAGATTTAGCATCCATTTATAACAAAAACTTAGCAAAGTGAGAATAGAGGGAACATACCTCAACATAATAAAGGCCATATATGACAAGTGCATAGCTATCATCATACTTTGTGTGGATAAGCTAAAAGCATTTTCTTAAAGATCAGGAACAGGGCAAGGATATCCACTTTCACCACTTTTATTTAACATAGTATTGGAAGTCCAATCAGATAAAAAATAAACAACATTCAACTTAAAAGGAAAAGTAAAACTGTCATTATTTGCAGATGACATGATACTATATATAGAGAATGCTAAAAATTTCACTAAAAAGCTGTTAGAATTGATAAACAAATTCAGTAAAGTAGCAGAATACATTAATATTCAGAAATTAGTTGTTTCTATATACCAATAATAAACAATCAGAAAGAGAAATTAAGAAAGCAATCCCATTCATAATTATATCAAAAAAATACCTACGAATAATTTTAACCAAGAAGGTAAAAAACCTGTGCTCAAAAAATTATGTCACTGAAGAAAGAAATTGAAGAAAATACAAATAGAAACTTATACTGTGCACATGGATAGAAGGAATTAACAGCATTGTTTATAATGCCAAAGTGATTTATAGATTCAACGTAATTCCTATTAAAATACCAATCGCCTTTTTCACACAACTAGAATAAATAATTCTAAACTTATATGGAATCATAAAAGACCCCAAATAGCCACAGCAATCTTGAGAAAGAACAAAGCAAAGGCATCACACTACCTGGTATCAAACTATATTATAAGATTATAGTAACCAAAAGAGCATGATGCTGGCATAAAAACAGACACATAGATCAATGGAACAGAATATAGAGCCCAGAAATAAATACACCTCATATGGTCATGCAATCTGACAAAGGAGGCAAGAATATACAATGGAAAAGATGTTCTCTTCAATACATGGTGATAGAAAAATGGGATAGATACATACAAAAAAAAAAATGAAACGACCACCTTCTTATGCCATCTACAAAAATAAATTCAAAATGGATTAAAGACTTAAATGTAAGACCAAAAATTATAAATGTTCTAGAAGAAAACATAGGCAGCAAATACTTTGATATTGCTCAGTAATATATATATTTTTTTCAGATATATTTCTTCGGGTAAAGGAAATAAAAGAAAAATGGGACTACATAATAATTTTTGGATAGCAAATAAATTTTTCAACAAAACAAAAAGACAACTTACCAAATGGGAGAAGATATTTGCCAATGTTACCTCTGTAAAGGCATTAATATTCAAAAATTTATGGAGAACTCAACATCGAAAAACAAACACTCTATTAAAAAATTGGCAAAGGACCCAAATAGTCATTCCTCCAAAGAGAACATTCAGATGGCCAATAGACATGAAAAGATGCTTACCATCACTAAACAATGAGAAATGCACATTAAAACCACAATGAGATACCACCTTACACCTGTGATAATGGCCATTATCATTAAATCAAAAAATAACAAGTATTGGTGAGGATGTGGAGAAAAGGGAATCTCATGCCATTGGGTGGGATTGTAAATTGTTACAGCCACTGTGGAAAGCATTTTGGAAATTCCTCAAAAAATTAAATATAGAGCTACCTTATGACCCAGCATTTCCATTCTTGGTACTTATACAAAGAAAACTAAAATATTAATTTGCAAATATCCATGTACCCCTATGTTCACAGAAGCACTATTCACAATATCTAAGATATGGAAGAAACCTAAGTTCATATTAATAGTCAGTTAGATAAACAAGTTGTACATATGTAAAACGGAATATTACTCAGCCATAAAAAAAAAATCAAATAGTACGATTTGCAATGACGTGGGTGGTTATAGAGGGCATAATAATAAGTGAAATAAGTCAGAAGGACAAATATGTAATTTCACTTATATGCGGCATCTTAGAAACAAAACAAACAAAATGAAAATTACTTGTAAACAAAGACCAAACTGGTGATTGCCAAATGGAGGGGAGGTTGCCGGCTGGGTTCAAAGGTAAAAGAATTAAGAACTACAAATTGACTCTATACCCCATGCTGTGCTTCACATCCTATGCTTTATTTCCTCATGACATGAAGTATAGCATAGGATATAGAGTCAATAATATTGCAATAACTTATGTGGGTACTAATCAGGTGAATCACTTCATAAATTATATGGATGTCTAACAACTATGCTGTATACCTGAAACTAATATAAAATAATATTAAACATCAATTCTAATTGAAAAATAAAAATTAAAAAAATCTTTGTTTTTTTAATCCTTTTAATACATCTAACAGGTAACTTACTATTTAACCATTTTAAAGCGTACAGTTCAGTGGCATTAAGGGCATTCAAATTGGTTGTGGAACTATAACCACCATACATCTTCAGAATTGTTTTCATCTTCCCAAACTGAAACTATGTACCCATTAAAAAATAAAAGTCCCACAACCTCCTCCCCTCAGTGCCTGTCAAGTACCATTCTCCTTTTTTCTCTATGAATTGGGTACCCTAGGTATATCACACATAATATTTATCTTTTTGTGAATAGCTTATTTCACTTAGCGTATGTCCTCACAGGGTTCATTTATGTTGTAGCGTGTGTCAGAATGTCTCTTCGTTTTAAGGCTGGATGATATTCCATTTCATTTATATACCAGATTTTGTTTATGCATTCATTTCCAATAGGTGTCCTGCTAAATTTTAAACTAAGTTTTAGAATTCTGAATTTAATATCTTACAAAGGTATATTATTCCTATCCTTCACATGTGCTTATTTATGTTTTATTTTAACTTCAAAATATTTCTAATTTTTAAAAGTATAATTTTTAGATAATAAAAATACAGGTAGATAATTAAAAATGACTCATTATATTACTTTGTCATAAGGACATTTGAAATGTTATATATAAATAAACAAGATCTACATGGGAGCAAATAATATATAATTTAATAACACCTGATTCTTTTTTTTTTTTTAAGCAAACAAAAATGACTAGTCCCTTTCTGTAGGAATTTTCATATTGCAGCAGGATTTGCATACTATATTCAGATGTGTAAAAAATTCTAATTGGTGGTATGATCTATCTCATGAAACAGGGACAGAATTGAGTGGTGAATTTAGGATGGTCTGGTTAATTCAGACCAATTTAATAATTTGTTTAAATGGTCGTTTTAGAAAACATCTTCTCCTTTAATTTCAAATTCTCTCTTTCATATTAGTCTCTACTCCTTCCTTTCCTTTCCAGTTGTTGACAGGATATAATACAACTGAAATGATTCTAACGGCAGCGGGAGAGGCTCTAAACTTGCCTCTGACATTTTCTTCTGGTGGCTGCAGCAGGACTCTCCATGTCTATCTAGTTTATAGGAGACGTATTGGTATCTAAAGTCTATCTTTCCTGTCTCAAGTGAAGATGCAAAGTCCAACAACACACGGTTACTGCTACACTGACACCTTTTACCAGAGTCTCCTGCCAACATGAAGCCAGTTTCTCAGCTTTCTCTAGAAGCATACAATAATCTTTCAATCCCTTCCTTAACCCACTCCTTTGGTCTAACCATACTATATCGCTTAATTTCCCCTGATTGAGTTCTCTTTAGAGACCAAAATAGAAAGTTAGGCAAAGATCCTATGACCTTGTTATTCCTTCCAACCTATATATTAGCCTTTGGCCTATAGAAGGGGGTTCAGGATACACACTGTTTATCTTTTTATCCAAACTTCTTGACTCTTTCATCCCATAATCCCCTGTTGGAAGACAGGTGGAGTTTTCATTTCTGATAAACTATTACCAAAAATTATCCACGGTACAATTTTAAATAATCCCCATCAACATTTATTATTCAAATAAACAAAAAAACTATATATGTACCAATCCAAGGAGAAGTAACATGAAAATAAATTTGCATTGTTTCACTTTTGAGGCTTATTAACCTAACTTAAAAAATGTAGCAATGAAAATTTAAAATCAAATAACTACAGTTTGTATTTAAATCCATTTTCTAAATTGAATGAACTAGTTACATACAAAAATAAAATAAAACATAAGATATAATATCCATATTTTATATAAATAATAATATAGATTGTGATTACTAGAAACTAAACACAACTTCCCTTAAAATAAATAAAATAAAATAAAATAAATTGTGATGCATTTCTAATGCTTGAGATGCCACCTACAGTCTTCTATTAATTTAACCTAAGGATTGATATTGGGATGAATCCTACACTCCTCTGAGAACAAAAGCCATCATCAGACAATTATATTTCAGTATGAAGGGCTTTCAGTTCTCAAATGTAAAGAAGTGAATCAGAGAAATAAAAATAAATAAATAAATCATAATCATACTTGAAAATATTGGTTGACTTAGCAAATATAGTAATCAAAAAAATATTTAATCAAAATAATTTTGATGAAATAAAATCTCTATTGTACTTTAAACCAAGTTTACTTGTTTTACTTCATTTCTTTCAAAAACAAGCACCACATGTAAAATACAAAATTTATATAAGACTTAGACATTAGACGATCATCTTGCACTTTCAGTCAAATAACTATTTTATATATATATATATATAAAACGCCAGCAAATATATATATATAAATATAAATATATAAATATATGTGTATATATATATATATATATATATATATATTTGCTGGCGTTTTTACTTAATAGTCCTGAGATGTATGTGTTTAAACCAGCATAGCTTTACTAAACATATTTTGGTTTTATCATATATTTTTTTATTTTGTTCAACCCTTCATATTTAAAGAATATTTCAAGTGCTTTGTACAACCACTGTTCTGATTCATTGGTTAAACTTAAGTCTGTATATATGATAAACAGTATACCCAGAGGCAGCTAAAAAGGACCTTTGCCATATATGTCCTCAGAAGAAAAAGGCTCTAAAGGCAAAGCTTCCCATTATCCTAAGTAATTGATACCAATAGAAAAAGTTTTTTGTTTTAGATATTCAAACATGCACGCAAGCGCTTGTGCACAAGCGCACGCACACACACACACACACACCCCACTCAAAACAAAATAAAAACAAAATAAACATATATCTTTGCAGCTCTGTTCTTAACAAAAGATTTATCAGCATTTAAATTAGGACAGTTGTCCTGGAATTCTATACAATCCAGAATGTTAAGTAGTTAGTCAGGCATGAGCAACAGGAGCCAAGGCCCAGCTCTGTAACCACAGAAACTTTCCTTGAAGACCTTCCTTAAGCACCTCCCAGAAATATCTCCCTGTCAGGGTTATGCATTATCTCAAATCCTAGAGCACAAAGGCCATAAAAGCTGCTGGCTAAACCAGCTACAAACGTATGTGCATAAAGTACTGCCCATAACTTCAGCTTCCTCATACCATCATTATAATATCATGACTATGTCTAGAAGTTCATGAATCTAATTATAACAGATTGAATTCTGGGTAAGCACATGTTCTATAGGCAAAGAGTTATATAGGAGCCAACTGTCAGTCAAGGTGACCTCACATATGAATTATCTAGGCCCTTCTAGCACTGCCCAAAGATAAACAGATTTTCCCATTTCTGCATTGTTAACAGCACTCCTGGCTAGAGACCCACTTCTCCCTTTGGGGCATAGTATCTTATCTCTTTACCTCCTAAATTCCACAGGGTTTCAGCCTTCCTTAATGCTGTCCATCTCCTTCTAAAATGTACTTAAAATAAATCTTACTTTTTCTCAGTCTTGCCAACCTGTAATTCTTTGCTGCATTGGTGGGGAAGAACCAAAGGACAATGCGTACAATGCCACCATCCACTATGGTTCTTTTCCTCCTCTTCTCCCATGCAACTGGGGCAATGCCAGATTCCATATCACCTCAATGGTGACAAGAAAAAAATGAAAAAAGTATAAAAGGTTTTGAAATTTATTTCATCTAGAAGCATGGATGTGTGGTAGGTAGTTTTATTTCAACTGAAATAAATGCAGATTGAATGAGGTATACAGCAACTCAAAATATATAATTATGTAGTACTGTGCCTCATTGAAAAACATTGTCGCAAATTACAAACCTCTTAGTTCTAAATTATTTACAAAAATACTTGAAGTTGTTAAAACTTATAAGTTTCTCTCCTCCCAGTTATTTGTAATTATTAGACAATACCTGTTAGGTCCCTGAGTAAATGATAATAATATTATCGAACAATAGTAGGACACATCAGAGACTATTAGACTTAATAACAATTGATTTACTGATACTGGGAAGTGCTATCGCATACCTCTTCACAACTAATAGTTGTAGTCTTGAACTCAGGGCAATTAAGTCTTAGAGAAGAATTTAAATTGAAAAAATGCAAGGGAAGAAAAAATTGTCCTGCATGACAAGTTGCTGGGCAATTCTAAACAGGACATAAAGTATGAGTGCAAAATGTAAATAGATGTTAATTATTTTACTTTATTTCTTTCTCAATTATTTTACTTTAGATGTACTCTTATGTGGTAATTATTTGTTATAATTAGTTCTTACAAATTAGTGCAATGTTGGAGAGTTCTAATTTATAAGTCACTTTTTAAACTTTTTTTTTTTTTAATCCAGAAATAAATCTTCTGCAAAAGATTCTAATCCCTGCAGGTACAGCTTCCCCCAAAGCCTTCTCAGGTGGAGGACTTTTTAAAAATATATATACTCTTTTGATATGTTAGGTGACCTCACTGTTACCCAGTGACATTTACAGATCATATCTTCTGTCTTTTTATTCCAAGTGCCCTTATTTAAGAAAGTTTCTTCTATCTATTTTTATCGTCCTCTTTTTTTCCCTTTTATGTTGTCAATTATTGACATCCCCTTGTTAATCAACCACATTAGAATATGGTTCCATATCTCTTTCTACATTCTCATTTCTGTTATCCTTTTCTGGGTTTGCTCTAGCATTTGGTTTCATATTTCTTAGAGTAGGGTTTCATGATAGTGGTCCTCAGCTTTCCATTTATATTGAAAATTGAGGCATAGCCAGTAGCTTGTAACTGGTATGCTTTGTGGTAGTCTGGTCCGCAACAATCTTTCCTCTTTTCATAAGGGTACACTGACATGTCAGGGCTTTTCATTGGGGATGTTCAGATTTTAGGCTTCCTCTATTTGTCACAGCAACACATATCTGAATGTCAATACACAGCAGTCAAATAGAGGCAACAAATTGGAAATTCGGCTCTTCGGCATGCATTTTTTTATGTAGTCTTCCTACCCCTACACCCAATCTCTGCTATGCCTAGCTTCCCCATTCAAGAGCCTCTCTGGGTTTATCTTAATAGTGACATGCTTCAAGTTTTCTTGAGGAAAATGGGGAGTTTCATTTTTGTAACTTCAGAGATGGAAGGGAAACAATTGGCAATGTAATTATTTTACATTTAGATTTTACACAAATCCCTTGTTTTAGCCCAGGAGTCATCCCAATTTTCAATAATGATTGTTGACTTCAGCCTTTCAGGGATTTTTAAGAGAGTCCATACCTTTCCCCTCCCCACAAAAAAAAAAAAATAGAATAAAATTGACATACAATGTTATATTAGTTTCAGGTGTACAACGTAGTGATTTGATATTTATATATCCTATGAAGTGATCACTGATAATTCTAAGTACCCATCTGACAGCACCCATAGTTATTACAATAGTATTTACCATTTGCAATGACAAATTTTCAACAAGTACTTTATGTTTTTCCCCTTTTACCTTTTCTATCAGTTACGCTTTTCGGCTTTATTTCTTTTAATTTTTTTTTGTTGTTATTTACCCAGACTCCTTTTTTGTTTGTGGATATTTTACAGAAATTTTGTTCCTATATAATTTATTTAGTGATGGGACAATAATGATAATATCTATAATTAACTTACAATATTTACTAAAAGCCTGAGCAATGATTGACCAATGGTTTAGTAAATTTTTAATTTGAGAAAATATTTTATACTCTGCAGTGCATTGCATCTATCACTAGAAAAGTTCAATATATGAATCGTCAAGAAATATTTATGGAAATATTAATGTATTAATAATTTTATTGAAAATTAATCCACATTAATAATTCTTGAATCATTTAGTATACAATTTGATTTTATGTAATATTTCAGAGCTTTTTTGTTATTTACCAAAAATTTTCCTAAAAATCAAGATGCACACATTTAAATATAACTTTTCCTCCTTCAAAAATAATATTTTTATTAATTTGTATTAAAACAGAGGCATTTTATTTTTGTAAAATGTAATAAAATTTATTCTTCAACTTTTGTATCTACACCATTGTTGACAGTAGAAATAATTTTCAATTATTTTGAAGAAAATGACAAATAAGTACCATAGATATTGTAACTCTGAGTGTGTATGGTGGGGGAAAGTACATTTACTTTGGATTAGATTAACAAATAAATATTATTTGATTTATTATGAAAATAATTCATACAACTGGTGATTTCAATAACTCTAGTTATGAATTTGTTCTTACTAAAAGTGTGACTGAGCTCTTATACTTTAAGACACCCTCTATCAAATGAAGCATTATGTTGCTTGCTCATTAATTCCAGATGCTGAAGATACCACTTCTAATAAAAAGAAAAATAAAATCTTATTACCCTGATCATCATTCTTTCATTTCATAAAATAGACATCTTCTGAAACCCAAGACTATTTGTATATTTTACAGAGGATCATATAAAGTATATTTTATATATCTAAACAATCTCTATATTACTATTTTAGGACATATTTCTCATTAGAATGATATAAATGTAAAGGGTATTCTATAAAAGATTTCAAGAGTATTTCTTTTTAAATATTTATGAAATGAGAAAGTAAAAATTTCCAAATCTGAAATGTAGATTGTTAAGGATTATATCTCTGTATGTTCTCAGTTCCCCTCACTATTAAGCTCTAGGATCTATAATTTTCTAGCTAGAAGCCAATCTCAACAATGAATCAAGTTTAAAATCCAGTAGCCCTGTAAACAATTCCAGATGACAGCTTCATCAGAAAGATCAAGATATAGGTTTGTTACAGCCATTGGAAAAAAGAGAAAAAACAAGTTCTTAAGACCAGAAGATAGATAATGTGACATATTTGCCATAGATTCTTTCAGTTTCCCCTAGGATAAAATAACTACTCTAAGCTACCTCTTTCTGATACGTTTTTATGGGGAAAAGTGCAAATAGAGTATTCCCAGGAAAGTCCAGTGTAAAGTGACAGAAATTGAACTTACGTTACACTTAGGGCACTCTCATTCCTCACTTAGGGTACTTAAAGTGAAAAACTTACAGGTGAGAACACGTCTTTATTAGGATATAAAAATCCAGTGTAATGACAAAAAAAGAAACTTGGAGTATTTGCCTTGCTTGACACAGAAATTCTTGACACAAAAGATGAAAATTCTAGCTGATACCTGGATTCTTAAATATTCTTGGAGACTAAAATGTGAAATAAAGTTACTCCATGCAATTGCCTAGCTTAATAAAACACAGAGTTTCTAAAGAAAGTTTAAGGATACTAAAATACACATATAATTAACAGTCTCCCAGATGTCAGTATAGATAGTGGTCTAATGTTTTAATGATTTTAGGAAATGCAACACAAAGATTATTATGCATCAACAATCATTAACAAAAATTAACTGGAGGAACTCTTAGGTTAAGATTATAAAGACAACCAGAGAGAGAGAATATATTTTTCTAGTGAATATTTTCCATATATTTTATGTATAAGCAATATGCGAGAGCAGGGATGGCAGATACATAGTTTATGTGCAGAGAGGAAGAAGAGAACAGATATACACCCTCCAATTTAAATCTTATGCTTTAAATGAAAATATCCCAAGCCAATACAACAAATCCACTTACCAGATTCATTTTCTGCCTAGTAGGAGTTCATGCAGCAGAAAAGACATTAGTGTTAACATTTATATGACCCAAATCTTCTGAATCTCTAAAGTTGATTTTAAAATAAAAGGCAAAGTCTTTATTTCTAAGGCAAAATAATTCCCTTAATTGGGAATGATTTTGTAAGCAAGGAGAGACTGAACAATTAAGAAAATAAAATTCTTACTTAAGTATGTTAGTGAAGGTATCCTAAGCATTTACTATTTTTTATAATATTGCAAAATGAACTAGTCAAGAGATAGACATTTAAAATTTGTCTCAATAATAAACTGATGATAAAAGAGATGTTATTATGATTAAATTAATTAAATATTTAACTACTTGTAATAAACCTAAAAATAACATAAAGGTGACCCGATGTATAATCAAGAATTTTTTTTCAAGTGATACTCAAAAAATAATTTTAAATAATTTAAAATGCAAATAAAAAGCCATTGCAAAAATATCATTTATTTTCATATACTTACAATTAAAAGAAAATAAACTTTAAATTTCTTTATGCCCTTTATCTTAAGCAAACATGTTATAGCTGCAGTTACAGAATAGTTTCAATTTAGTTTACATATTTTAAGAGTGTAGTATGATCATAGAAAAATTCCCAATAGTTCATATGGAATTACCAAAATAATGCTTTCTTCCAAAAACATTTGGAATCATTGCATGAAGCAATTATCATATATTTAAACAAATTAATAAATTACTCACTTGAATGTTTAGCTTACCCCAGTATAGTATACAATAATTACATAATAAAACCACTCTGTGTGTGTGTGTGTGTGTGTGTGTGTGTATACACACACACATACAGATACTCCTCCTAATTTTGCTGATTACATTTAAAGCTAGAAAATATATAAATGACAAACTACTCTAACTGATTTACTGGATAATATACATTTATATGAGTCAAAAGTGATAGTTTCACACCTAGGATAATTTGTTTATAAATTCACTATCTTTACTCAATCCCTATTGATTGACATGATAGATACATGATAGATAGATACAAAAAATATATATATATATTTATTTATCATATTTTGGTATATAAGATATATATGTAAATATCTTTCAGTATGTGTGTATAGACACATTTTTTTTGGTATCTTCCTATATGTATTAATTCTGGACACCCAGCCCCAGGCACGAAGTAGCCAGCTTTTTCCATCTTTCCTTAAGCTTCCTATTTCTCAGTGTTATTTTCTAAATTTGGGTTAGTCTCAGGTCTTTTTTACTTATTGAAGAATTCTTCCAGTTTCTTCCATCTCCGACAGGAAAAGATATTTTTGTCATTTGGGAAAACAGTTCACAATACAGGGGACAAAATCACTGTGAAAAGGCCAGAGTGATATTCAAAAGGCCAGTGGAAATTTACTTTGCTCATATTGCAAAATGTAGAAAAATTAGGCTACGAATTAAAGTTAGAAAAATATATGCAGGTCTTATAACATTTAGAATATGAGTCTGGAAAAATACTTGTGATGATCCTAAGTTTTTTAATTTCCAGCTCTTAGAAGTCATGAATATATTTTTAGATCTTCCTATTTGCTCAATGGTGCAGGATATGTGGGTTAAGAAAAGAAATAGCCTTATTTACTAAGGTACAGCATCTTCTGTGTTTGGACTGGCCATCACTTACACTACATTTTTATACTAGTACATTTGTACACTAGTACTTTTTACATTTGTAAATTTTCTAACACTAGTACTTAGTATAGATAGGGGAGACCCTGCAGAATTTGCAATAGACTCTAACTCTGCATTATAAAATATGTTATTACATTTTCCTAGAGGTTTATTCTAGTTATTTATTCTCTGAAAAAATGTTTGGAGCTAATTGTATACCCTTTGGAAGCCTGGTAAATTTAATGACGTTCGCGACACATGTGTTCAGTTGTTATCATAAGTTGTGTTATTCCTATTCTGATCCGTGCTCCTATAAATGCTGTTCACCAACTGAAGAAAAATGAATTTACTTCAGTTATTCCTAAAGTCTAAAATGTCAATGGATTAAAAAAATTTATTTTACATATAAATTCAAATCAAGCATTATTTTTATTTTTTAATAGCACTGTACTGAACTAAGGCAAACGTTTCTACTATCCCTTTTAAACAAAACAGTAATTTTCATAAAAATCTTTATTACCAATATTTTATAATTTATAAAACTTATTACCAGAGACAATCATCCAAAATATCTAAAACATTTTTTGTATCATAGTTTAATTATCTTTATTATGATTTAAATTTAAAAAAAACTGAAGATGAGGAGATTTGTTGAATGTCCATAATGTGCCTGACATTTGACATGAATTATCTTACACATTCTTTATAACACAATACTGAGGTAATATATTTCTTATTTTGAATATTAAAAAATACAGGCTCACAGATATCAAGCAATATATTGTATTTGTACAGAGCCTTGGAATTCAAGCGACCAGTCTGTTATAACCACTATGCCAAACTACATCAGCCACACACACTATCATTGCTCAATCAATATCATTAAAGCTTTCTTCTCAAGGGGCTGGGAGTGTTCTTGTAGCATCTGGTGAATATTTGTCTTAGTCGAATTAAAAACTTGATTTATTAATTATGAACTGTAATGTTGATAGATAATATCATGTTAATACTAAAGACAGCAACTCAAAGGGATTTTATTCAAGTGATTTAGGTATTGTTGAGAACAGCCCCTAAATCCAAATCCTTTTTACATAATGCCATTCTTTAAGGCTGGTCAGGAAAACATGTCCTTTGCATACTGTTACTGTCACTTCCTCTTTCTCCATTCCTCCATGGCTGAGTCTTCTTGTGGTCTTTTAGGATCATCCAATACCCTTTAACCGGTGTTTGTGCTAAAGGTTTAGATGGTTTACTGCTCTGAAGCTTTTTTTCTCTTTTTCTCTTTTTTAAAGGCACTCTGTCCTTCAGCTGCTTTTTGAGAATATTTATTTCATATCACAGTTATAATACAACCTTTTAACTGAACTATAATAAGGACTTTTGGAAAATACTTTTACATGGTAAGAAGCTTTGATTTTAGCTTGACCAAACTGACTTCAGCTATCGAAAAATATATTTACTTAAGGACTATGTTATTTCTTTTATTGGTGAATTAAATTATTTCAGAAAGTTCTTTTCTTTTCTTTTTTCTGGTGATACCTGTGCTAGTATGGGTATCAGTGCGAGAAGAGAGAAGATTTAAAGAGATAGCAAAAGGACTATTTACCAAATGATTAAGCAAACAAATAGAAAATAGGAAAGCATGCCGGGATCTAGCAAGAATAAAGAGTTGTTACTAACACTAGGTGGAGGGGAGATGGAAAAAAAAAAAAAGTCATCAGATCATTGGGTAACTAGAACCACAGAAGAAGAAAAGCCTCAAAAAAAACTTTGTCAACAGACTGTAAGCCAATGTCAGATAAAGTTCCAGGTCTCTGGCATTCTAAAAGCTTCTACTTTCCATTGGACAAAGTAAGCTTCAAGTCTGAGAGTAAAGGAGCCCAGGAAGTGTCTTTAAATGTCAGTCTCCTGTGGCACAGAGCAAAATAGCAAAGATAAGAATATGGAAGAAAGAAGGCGTTAAATGTAAAATAGCCAACATAATGCTCAAATGTGTATCTCCAACACAGATATCTCCTCTGAATTCCAGATCTCTATAGTTAACAGTTTAGATGATGTTTCCATTCAAATACCAAATACCTGTGGTATGTAGAATTTGTGTATGGTTCTCAAGATTCCCATTCCCTAGTTTATGTGTCCTGAATAATCCTCTCCCTTTGACTGTGCAGGGACCTATGAACATGATGGTATAGTTGACCCTTTGATTATGTTATATTATCAAAATGATAGGGTAGTCACTCCATCATTGTTACTTCCTATAGAAATTACTTGGTAGCTGACTAGGAGGATTCTTCTACTGGCCTTGAACAAGTAACTGATATTTTATGGAGAGGACCACCTGGCATGGAACAGCATGTAAGATTTAGGAGCTGAGAATAACCTCAGATTAACAGCCAACAAGAAAGTAAAACCTGAGGCCCATAGCTTCAAGGAAAGGAATCCTGCCAACAACTTGAATAAACTTTTAAGAGAATGCTGTATTCCAGATACAAAACACAGAATGGAAGACATCTTGATTTCAGGCTTGTGAGACCCAAATAAAAGAATTCTGTTAGGTCAAACCCAGATTTGTGACCTACAAAAACTGTAAGATAATGAATGGTGGGTGTTCTAAGCTTCTAAATTCTCAGAGATTTGTTACACAACACCAAAAGTCCAATAATATATAACAAGTTGAAAATAAACTCTTGACTGTCCACACTTAAACATCGAATTTGTTCCTTTTCTAGTTTGCCTCAAGAAATGGTACTTCATCTCACAAATTCTTTATTCAACATACTCATCTCACAATTTTTCATCTTCGATTTTAGTCAATATTTAATATTTTACAAAGTTCATCTGTAAATTCGGTTAGCTCTATCTTCAAAGTATGTTCATAATTCCAACATTTCTTGCCTCTTTGACCACCATTTGGGTTATTGCTGCCTTCATTCCTCCTTTGGGTTATTTCGATAACTTCCAAACTCGTTTGCCTGCTTTTATATCTACCTACCAATATCTATTCCCTACAGAGTAGTCAAAATAATATTTATAAGATGTAAATTGAAAAACATCTCCATTCAAACCTTACAATGACTTCCAGCCTCACTGTAAATTTGTGTTTCTAGCAAATTATTTAATTGTATTTTACAAAAAGTACCAGCTTATAATAAAATTTTGTTTAAAAAAACTCCAAATATAGTGTTTTAATCACAGATAATTTGAGAACTTCTCAGATTCTCTGCCACCTTGTTTCTTGCATAGTCTGTTCTAGGTTTATTGGCTCTTAGATATTCCTAAAACTCCCCAAGGGCATTCCCATCTTTACTACCTCTGCATGAAATATTCTTATCCCAGATATCCTTAAAAGTTAATCTTTCGCTTCATTTAGGTACCAACTTAAATGCCACCTCATCAAAGAGCTTTTAAAAATAATCTTTTTAATCGTTAACTGTTTAAAATATAGACATTTCCTTCCTCTTGGAAATCCTTATTTTCTTGCTTAACTTGATTTTCATCATTTGAAGATATATTTACTAATATTAGGTAGGTAGGCATGAATGAGTGAAAGGAGAAGAGGACAGCTCTGTACCCATAGAAATCTCCCTTAAAAACCTCCAAGAAACATCTATTTTATGGTCTTTAGTTACCCTAAATCCTAAGGCACAAAGGTCATAAAACTGCTGGCTTAAACCAATCACAAACATATGCACATAAAGTACTATCTTAACCTATCCATAACCTCAGCCTCATTATATCATCATTATAATATCATGCATATGCCCGGAAGGATATGAATCTAATTATAACAGACTACATTCTAAGTAAGCACCTGAGCAGTATGCAAAGGGTTATATAGCAGCCAACTGTCAGTCAAGGTGACCTCACATGAGGATCATCTAGCATTGCCCTTGTACCCTCCTATCATGGCTCAAATATAAACAGACATTCCCACTTCTGTGCTGTTAAAACTAACTAAAAACCCACTTCTTCCTTGGATTATACTCTATCTTTTGTCTTCTCATCTCCCAAATTCCACAGGGCTGTAAACTTCCTTAGCATGGCCCGTCTCCTTCTAAAAATGTACTTTCTATAAATCTTACATTTTATAAATCTTGCTGACTTTTAACTTTTACTGCATCGATGGGGAAGAACTGAGGACCTCCATATCACTGAGGCAATGCCAAACTCACATCACCCTGTGTGTAATACTAGTATTGTGTGTGTGTGTGTGTGTGCGCGCGCGCGTGAGTGTGCACATACATACACATACATTAGTTTCTTATTGATGCTGTAACAAATCATCACAAACATCATGGCCTAAAATAACAGTTATTTCGCTATATTAACATACTAGGCCGAGACTTAGGACATGTACTTATTTGGGTGGCTATTATTCTGCCTACTATAATATTTACACATATAAGAGAGATTATTTTTCACTGAAAAGACTACGATTATGAGTTTATTGTAACTGAAACTTTGTGTCATGGTACATAGAATAATTTCTATGTCTTTCTAGCATATAAAAGTAATTTAACCCATTTAGACAGTCTGAGTTTTATGATGATATTTTACATACTCAACTACATATGCATAATATGAGTGTATGCTTGTGTGTGTGTGTGTATGATGCATATTTTATATATAATATTAATGTATATATACAAAATAAATGGCTAGTGTTGTAAGTTTCTAAGTTTGCAGTCATATACATTATATATAAAATTATGTATATATAATATATACACACAAATAAAAGTAATGACAGAGTTTAATATTTATAGGAACTAAACTGAAACACATATCCACACTTTTCTGTTGAACTATCACTTTATGTAGATTCTAAACATAAATTATTGATTCCACATTTCTATTTTGTAAACAATAGAAAGATGGCAGATGAGATAAATGCCTTTTTAATAGGTTTCAGCCTATACAGATGGTTAATTTACTTCTAATTTCAAACTATTTATGTAAAAAATGTTTTTTCCTAGGCTAACCAACAAAACTTAACTTCTATTACAATGTTAAAAATTAATAGACACTAATAATTTAAAAGGCATAGTATAAAGTATAGTTGTAGTAGAGATCCTACCTTTTTCCTTGTGCTACTAATTATTTAATATTAGGAAGGATGGTTGAGTAATGAGTTATATATTTTCTAGTAAAGATAATCTGCCCATTATTTAAGGAAGCTTATTTTTTAAATACAAGCAATTCAAAATTTTTTGTCGATTAAAGGAGTACTGGTATGACAGAGCATTTTTTATTAGTGGTAGACATTTAGAAGCAGAGCTAGTATGATATTAATACTTACTTTTTTACATTAATCAAATATTTTTTGAATTTTTCCATCTACATACATAAACAGAAAGCAAGTTCTTTTGATTCAGAGTAGTGGTTAATCAGGTTCTTCATTGAATTTCCATTTGACTCCTTGTGTAGCCAATAGTACACACACAAAAAAAGATTTTAAAAAATAATTGTTTGTTTATATTTTGAACTTTGGCAAATTTCTAAAGTAATACCAGTGTACTCTAGGTTGGTCAACTTAAAGTTCTGAAATTTTCATAGCTTTTCAAAACTGCATATTCAGAGAGTGACAAAGTAGGGTATATCTGATATTTCTGGTTAAAAAAAAAAAAGCTGCCTTAATGGTAACTTTAAAATATAATGATATTTATATTATCTAAAGAAATGTGTTTTTACCTTTGCTGAGAAATACACTAATAATTCATATACATATAAGTATTTCACTTCACTTTTTTACTGCATCTTTTAATTTTATATTTTCTGTATTTCTGCTTTTGTATTAAGGATAACAACTTTATATGCTAATAAACATATGTCAAATTTTCCAATTTTTAGTAGTGGATACTCAGGCTATCATTTTGTGTATGGACAAAAAAAATGTTGAATTTTGGTTAGTACCAAAAATATTCAAAATATCTTTTACTCTACTTCTTTAAATTCTATAATATCAGTATCTTCTTTAGGTATTAAAAGATTTGTTAATATTAATATTCATTCAGGAATTCTAATAAAATACAAATGGTACTGGACGAATTTACTTCAAGCTTAATACAAGGAACCCTTTAGCAAATGTTTCCTCTGAACACAGAGGAAAAAAAGAAATTCATTCATTTTTTTCAACAAAAGCCAGACAGTAAATTAGTATAGCAGAACCATCATGAATCGAAAAATACAAACACTTGGTTTTTTGAAGCTTATCTCCAAGTGGAGCAAATACCATAAATAGGAAATATGCCTATGTCAAGTAGGAAATACCTGCATGAATAAGAACAAATGAAAGTAAAGGAACAGAAAATGATGGTAATGGAAGAATGCCCTTTCGTATAAAAAAAGAGGCCTGTTTTAGAAAGTGAGATGTAAGCACAAGTCTGAAAGGAGTGAGATATACAGGTGGTTGGGCAAAACGCTCTCCAAGCAGAAGAAAATAAAAATGTTGTGGAAAGATAATAAAGATAATTTTCACCTTTATGTTTTACTCCCTGGAAAAGTATTTCCCTGGCATAAATAAAACTAGAAAGATTTGTGGTGCAACATAAAGAGGATGCAGAGGAATGTGCCTGATGACAGGATACAGCAGAAATCACTCTTTTGGTCAAAGATCAGTCTCCACTGAGTATCCACTAATGTTTTTCTGAAAAGAATCAGAGAACTTAGGTATGTTTTCAGAGAATTTTCCAGAGGATGGATGTAAACACTAAAGCTGCATTAGTCCCTAACTAGTTCTCAGATCTTTTATGTCAGCCATTACTTGCACTCCCAGGAATGCACACACAATTCTTTTAAGAAATAATGAAGTTCTCACTGACACATTTTCCCTTAATTTTTTTCTGACTTATATTATCATTATGCCCAATCAGACAGTATAATTAATGGCCCAATTTCATTTTACTTAGCAAGAAAACTTTGTTAAATCAAACTCATTCTCCTAACTCATCATACTACTCAATATAGCATTATCTTTGATTCTATATATATTCAAAATTTAACTGCATTCAATTTTTACAGTTTTCCATTTGCCCTTTCTTATTCCAGAGAAAAAAATATGAAAATATGTATATAAAAATTCTTCTTTCTGACTAATACATCATATTTTTCTGTCCCCTGTCTTATATAAAACTCTTAGAGTTATATTGAGTCTGACAGAAAAAAAAAAATTTCTTTATCCTCAGACTGTGCAATGCATTAAATAAATTGTCTGACAACTAAAACATATGTATTAACATGTAATTAACATATCATTCAAGGTACTTTGATGAATAATCAAAGCATGAATGATATATTTCTTAAGTACTATCATTATATTTGTCTTTGAATACTGGAAATCAAATAAAGATTTCTGCTGTCTCATTATGGTGTTGAAAAAATGGATAGACAATCAAAATCCAATGTAATATGTGGTTTTCTATGTTACAAATAGTTACACGCAGACTTAATGTTGATCATGGAATCCTAGACTTTGAGACTAATATGAGAAAGTCATAGTTGGGAGCACACCAGAACTACTGTTATGTATGAAACAATTTTCCCTGAGGAAGAAAAAAAAAGCATCTGAGTTACACCTGCACATTGGCCAAACAAGAAAAGACTCACATTGAAATGAGTAAGAAAGGTGGAGACACAATATTGCCATTAACCCCAGCCTCAGTGCAGTGACCCATGATCGTCAAGGAACTAAAAACATGGAGCCTCTCCCATAGGAGTGAAGTGATCGAACCCCACAGCACCTTGACTTTTAAGATTCATTTCTGGGAGTTAAGCTCTCAAAATATCTATGTTTGAAAGTAAACGGGGCTTGCATCATGAGACCCACTGGGCTATAACGAAGTGAGAAACAGTTCTTAAAGGGATCATCCACACAGGTAGCAGTGCAGAAGCAGCTATTTAAAAAGCACCCAGACAGTCTGTGAAAGAGGCTTATTTGCTCACATTAAAGTGTCGGCCTGAGGGTAGGCCTCCATTTTAACACACATCTAGAGGTCTGCTAAGGTATTCTCCAGGAACAGAGACTGCTGGGTACTATCTTTGCAATCTCTGTCTACCTACAGTGGGGTTCTCAGGGAACAAAGGCAGGTGGAAATCATTTTGTGTTCTCTCATTGCCTCACTCCAGCTCATTGGCATCTTCCAGAATGCAGCTTATTCCATCATCAAGCACCTTAAGTTTTGCAACTGCTGCCTGGAAATACCTCTAGATCATCCGAATCGGGTAGCCATCAGAGCAAACACACACAGGCCCTGCAGGACCTCAACCAATGGAGAAACAGTAACTAACTGGCTATCATGCATAGGAGACAGCGAAAGGCAATAGTCTGAGGAAACCAGTCTTTCTATGTAAAAGCTCTATTAGCTTATCTACATAGCTGTGGAACTTAAGAATAAGCTTTGAATCAACCACACATCGAAAAGCCAACTATAACCTTTCCAGAGATCTCAGATGGTAGACACTATTTTTGTGCTCTTCCTCTGCCATACTTAAGAGTGCTAGTAATCCCTGAAGAGGAGCTTTTAAATATGTCAGGTGCCATGATTTTTATATCTGGTACTCCAGTGTGTGTGCGCGTGTGTTTGTGACTACCACCCAGGGTACAAACCTTGATCACCTGGCTTTGGTGATCAGTAGGACATTGTATTTCTGGGTCACATGGGACTGTAACGAACAGACAGTTCTTTGCCAGCTACCACTCCCAGGGAATAACACAAATAGTAGACTGAAACATACCCTCAGTATTTCGTTGAAAAAGTCCTATTTGCTTATCCTTGAACTGTAGGCGGAAGGGTAGACTTCTGGTTTGACACACATCTAGGGAACTACTGAGGATCTCTCTAGGGATGGAGGCAGATAGATGCCATCTTTGAGCTCTGTTTTACCTTATACACCAGTCCTTAATTAAATGCAGATAAATTATTTACCTGATAAAAGTTTGTTTTGTTTTTGTTTTTTAATTGTCAGAAAGAACTCACTGAGCTCAGGAGAAGAATGGATGAACACAATGAAAACTTAAATGAGATATGAAATATAACAAAGTATCAAATTGAAGTCATGAATCTAAAGAATACAATAACTAAACTTTAAAAAAAAATGCATCAGACAGATTTGACAGTAGAGTTAGATTTAGCAGAAGAAAGAATAGTGAACTCAAAGATAGGTCAGTGGAACTTATCTAATCAGATCAGCAAAAAGGAAAAAAAAATTTTTTTTAAGTGAATATAGCTTAAGAGACTTATGGGACATCAAGCCAACCAACATTTGTGTTATTAGGGTGCCAGAAAGAGAAGAGAGAAAGAGGCAGGGAATTATTTGAAGAAATAATGGCTAAAAGTTCCCTAACCTGTGAAAGGAAATAGTCATCTAGATCTAGGAAACCCGGAGAATTCCAATAAAGAAAAACTGAGAGACTCACAGTACGACACATCATAATTAAAATGTCAAAAGCTAAAGGCAAAGAGAAAAATTTAAAAACAGCAAGAGAAAAAACAACTTGTTACAAACAAGGAAATCCCCATAAGACTTATGCATATTTTTCAGCAGAAATATTGTAGGCTTGAAAAGAGTGGCACAATGTAGTCACAGCGCTAAAAGAAAATACATACATACATACATACATACGTACATACATACATACATACATAATTATCAACCATAAGAGTCTATCCCACAAAGTTCTCATTTAGAATTGAGGGAAAATTTTCCAGACAAGCAAAAGCTAAAGAAATTTATCACCATTAGAACAACCTTATATGTTAAAAGGAACTGTTAAAGTGAAATAAAAGGCACTAATTTGTAGCAGGAAAATATATGAGTATAAATCTAACTGGTAAAGGTAAATATACAGTAATTTTTAGAATAATCTAATGTTGTAAAGGTTGTAGTTTCATTATTTATAAAAAACAATAGTAGCAAAATTAACTATAACAATAATAATTCTGTTAAGGGATATAAAAAATAAAAGGATGTAAATTATAGTGTCGGAAACACAAAATGTGAGAGACAGAGTAAAAATGTTGAGCTTCAGAATCTGATCAATGTTAAGCTCTTATCAACTAAAATAGATGGTTAAAAATACGTTCTTATATGTAAGCCTCATGGTAACCACAAACCAAAAAACCTATTGTAAACACAGAAAAAATAAAAAGAAATAAATCAAAGCATTCCACTATAGAAAATCATCAAATAAAAAGAAAGAGTATAAGAGAAGAAAAAAGGAAGAGAAAAACTAAAAGATCCATAAAATAATAAATACATACTTATGTATAATTACTTTAAATGTTAATGGAATAAATTGTCCAATCAAAAAACATGTGGCTGAATAGAGTAAAAAAAAAAAAAAAAAAAAAAAAAAAAAAAAAAAACAAGATCCATCTGGTTAAAGAGACTTACTTCAGATATAGGACACACACAGACCAAAGGTGAAAGAATAAAAAATATTATCTGTGCAAATGCAAACCAAAAGAAAACTAAGGTGGCTAGATTTATATCAGACAAAACAAACTTTAAAACAAACACCCTAATCAGACACAAAGAAGGCCAATATGTAATCATAAAGAAATTGATCTACCAAGAGAATATAACATTTATAAATATTTATGCGACCAACATATGAACACCTAAATATATAAAGTATATATTAATATACCTAAAGAGAAAAATAGAAAGCAATACAAAAATAGTAGATTACTTTATTACTCCACTTTCATCAATTGATAATCAAAATAGAAAATGAATAAGGAAACATTGAACTTAACACATTAGATATGATGGATTCAACAGATATATATAGAAATTCTATACAAAAACAAGAGACTACATATTCTTCTCAAGGGCACATGAAATATTTTTAAGGATCGATCATATGTTAGGCCACAACAAATGTTAATAAATTTAAGAAGATCAAAATTAAATCAAGCAATTTTCCAATCACAATGGTATGAAACTAAAAATCAATTACAAGAAGAAAACTAAAAATTTCATGAATATGTGGCAATTTAATATTATGCTGATGAGAATCTAATGGGTCAAAGAAGAAATAAAAAAATACCTTGAAGCAAATGAGAATGAAAATGTGACATATCAAAGCTAACAGAATATAGCTAAAGCAGTTTCAAGAGGAAAGTCCATAATGACAAAAGCCTACCTCAAGAAACAAGAAAAATCCAAAAGAAACAATTTAACTTTACATGTCCAGAAACCAAAAAAAAAAAAAAAGCCTGCAGTTAGTAGAGAAAAGGATACACCAAAGATCAGATCAGAAATAAAATAAATAAAACAGACTAAAAAGACAATAGAAAAGATCAACAAAATTAAGAGCTGGTTCTTGGAAAAGATAAACAATATTGAGAAAACTTAGAATCACCAAAAAAAAAAAAAAAAAAAAAAAAAGGAGGGTGGGGTGGGGTAGAAAGAGGACTCAAATGAGTAAAATCAGGAATAAAAGAGACATCCTACAACTAAAACAGCAGACATACAAAGGATCATGAGACACTACCATGAAAATTATATGCCAACACATTGGATAACCTAGAAGAAATGGATACATTTCTAGAAACATACAGCTTATTAAGACTAAATTATGAAAAAATAGAAAATCCAAACAGACCAATTTGTACCAAGGAGATTGAATTGCTAATCAAAATCCTTCTAGAAAATAAAATTCTATAACTAGACAGCTTCACTAGGGAATTTGATCAAACATTTAAAGTAGAAGTAATACCAATCCTTCTCAAACTCTTTTAAACAAATAGAAAAAGGGACACTCCCAAACTCATTTTACCAAGCCAGCAGTAGCCCAACACTGAAACTAGATAATGCCACAAGACAAAAAAATTACAGGTCAATATTCCTGATTAACATAGACATAAAAAAGTCCTCTACAGAATACTAGCAGACTAAATTCAACAATACATTAAAATGATAACATCGAGTGATCGAAATTTGAATTGCTAGTTGTTTTATAAATTATATTTATTTTTCCCTAAAATATTTAGCTTTTACCTTCAGTTATATACTTGAATTACTGAAAACAGAATTTAGAACAACACAATCTGTGTGTATGTGTGTACATATATATATATGTGTATATATGTATGTATATATATATTTTTATATATATATAAGATAAATTTATATATATTGTGTGGTTGGGTGAGAAAAAAATCTCTTTAGTGAACTTGGTTTCAATGTTTCTTAGTTTAAGGCCCTACTCATTATCAAAGTCTCCAATGAATAAAGTTTAACTTTTAAGATATCATAGATAATTTTATATACCAGCTTATTTATTCAATTCAATCCAATATTTATTGAGATCTTACCATGCTTAATATATTATATATGATTTATATTTATGTATGTATTTATTTATTACTTATATCATGCATTATTATTCTAGTAAAAGATGTGAGCTTCTTAGTAGCCAGAATAAAGATAAATTCTAAAACATTATATAAATTACAGGATTCATAATATCCATCAATTTTATTAGGAAAAGCACAGCCTCCCTGGTACTGAAGAGTGAGAAGGAGCTCTAGTGAGCCCTTGTAAATAGGTCATTCTACATTAATGTGATCAATGGTCTTAAAATTATCATTACTGCAAACACTATAGTGATTTCTAATGGCTAAATGTTGTCATAAACCTTCATACAAATTCAAAGCATAATGCGAAGCAGTAGTCAATACATTTGATTCTGTAAAAAAATAATTTGATTTCAATATGAAAATATGATTTCTGGATATATCAAATTATAAAACATAGATTTTAGGCCACTGTCATAGATGTTCTTTTTCATGATTTCAATTTTTTTGAAAATTGATTAGCAGAACAAAATTCACATTAAGTTCTTTGTGCAAACCTGAGGTAAAGAAATAGGTATTGTTAATGTACTTGTTTACCAAACATTTATTAAATATTGTATGAAAGTCTTTGAAAACTAGTACTGTCTCAGAATGTATTTCCCCTACTCATTAAAGTACATGTTTAACTACTATAGCATTAAAGTGCTAAGTTTACTGACCATTTATAAAAATATCCATAATGTATATATTTCTATATATTTACTTTTCTTACACACACACACATGCACAAATGTGTCTTTCATCTTTCAGAAATATTTACTTCTTGTATGTAACAAGCAGCAGCAGGGAGAAAAATTACATTTTCCCATTTCTAGCTTTTTTGGCAAGTGAATGTGTTTAATTGTTTTTTTGCTAAACCACTAGAAACAGAGCCAGGTTGTTAGACGCGGAAGATTGCTTAATACCAGTTTTGTCCCCAACAGGGGTCTCAAAAGACCTTGTTGCCAGGAAACAGAGCCAAGGGTACCACAATAGGCACAGAATGGGTATGGTTGCTTTCAATGGAACTCTACATCTTTAATTTCTCCAAGAAGTCAGTGTTGCACTTTTATCTCCTCCAATCTATGCAGCCTTTGCATGTTTCCTCTTTATAGTTACATAATATATTTTACTGCTCTGCTGGGTGTTTTATAATCAATTCTACCATTTCTATTGTCCTATATTAATTACACATTGTAGTTAATTAATCTGCACCCTATTACAATATCTTAAACTAAAACTTTATTCACATTAAATTTTGTTTTTTCTAATATATTATTTAGAGAGATTATATACATTCTAAATTAATATAAAATGCCTGAATCTAAATAAATAGAACCTGTCAACCAAGTCTTTTTTTCTGTAGTAACTGAAAAACTGTATAGTGGATTCAGCCATATATTTTTCATCAGCTTTGCAGATGAAAAAAAAAAAAAAACTCCTTTTAAAATCTGGTTTTATAATGACAATAATTAAGAAATAATGACAATAATTAAGAATTATTTTGCTAGCTTTAGAGTGCATATAGTAACTGCAAATTAGTCAAAATATCAAATCCCAGGTAAAAGAAAATAGATTCATTGAGTAGTCTCATATCTGTAAAATGCATTTGCTTGTATATAAAATTGTTTTCATACAGAAAATGTCAGACCTACATGGCTTCACTAGTGAATCCTACCAAATATTTAAAACAGATGCCTGCTTTCACCACTCTTATTCAATATAGTACTGGAAGTCCTAGCTAGAGCAGTCCAACAAGAGGAATAAATAAAAGACATCCAAACTGGGATTGAAGAAGTCAAATTGTCATTTTTTGCAGATGATATAATTCTCTATATAGAAAACTCTAGAAACCACACACACACACACACACACACACACACACACACACACACACACCTCTTAGAAATAAATTAAAAAAAAACAGTAAAGTTGCAAGATACAAAATCAATTTATAAAAATCCACTGTGTTCCTATGTACTAACAATGAAATGAAAATGAAATGAAAAAAATAAAACATTTCCTTTTGAACTTGGAACAAAAACAATAAAATACCTAAGAATAAACTTATCAAAGCGTGTGGACGACCTATACAAGAATAACTACAAGATATTTTTAAAAGAAATTTAAGAAGAAACAAAGAAATGGGGTTTAAAACATAAGTAAAAGTAAAACATATATTCCATGTTTATGGATTGAAAGAATCAACATAGTTGAAATGGCTGTATTACCCAAAGCAATATATAGATATATAGTGCAATCCTCATCAAAACCCAATGGCACTTTTTAAAGAAATACAACAGAAATTTCTCAGATTTGTACAGAATCACAAGAGACCTCAAATAGCAAAGCAATCCAGAGAAAAAAAAAAGAACAAAATTAGAAGGATCACACTGCTTGATATAAATTATACTACAAAGTGACAATAATCAAAATGACAGAGTATTGGCAAAAAAAAAAAAACCCCACAGATATACAGAACAATGGAACAGAATTGAGAGTCTATAAATAAACCCCCACATATATGGACAAATAATTTCAACAAAAGAGCCAAAAACATATGATGGAAAAAAAGAAAGCTTCTTTAATAAATAGTGCTGGGAAAATTGGAACTCCATATGCAAAAGAATAAAACTAGACTGTTATCTGTCACCATACACAAAAATTAACTTGAAATGGATTAAAGACCTAAATATAAGACCTGAAAAAATAAATTGCACAGAAGAAAACAGGTAGTAAACTCATGAACCTTGGTTTTAAAGAAGATTTTATGAATTCGACTTTAAAGGAAAGTAAGTAAAAGCAAAAGTAAATGAATAGGACTATATCAAACTAAAAAAGCTTCTGTACAGCAAAATAAACCATCAAAGAAACAAAAGGAAATCTAACTGAATGGGAGAAGATATTTGCAAATAATGGCTCTAATAAGGGACTAATATCCAAAATATATAAAGAACTCATATAACTCAACAACAACAATAACAACAACAAAAAGTAATCCAATTTAAAAAGGGCAGAGGACCTGAACAGACACTTCTACATACAAATGGCCAATAGACATATGAGAAGATGTTTAACTTCACTAACTATTAGGAAAATGCAAACCAAAACCACAATGAGACACTACCTCATACCTGTAAGAATGACTATTACTAACAAAAGAAGAAATAAGTGATGGAAAGAATGTGTAGCAAAGGAAATACTTGTACATTGCTGGTGGGAATGTAAATTGGTACTGCTGCTATATAAAATGATAAGAATATTCCTCAAAATTTAAGAATAAATTACCAAATGTCACAGCAATCCCTCTTCTGGGTATCTACTAAAATATTTTGGAAACATTTATTCATAAAGATATATGTACCCCAATGTTTACTGAAGCATTATTCACAGTGGCCAAGGTATGAAAACAACCAATGTCCTTTGATAAATGATTGGATAAAGAAAATGTGGTATGTGTTTACAATGAAATATTACTAAGCCATAAGGAACGGTGAAATACTGCCTTTTGTGTGAACATAGATGTATCTTGAGATTATCATGTTAAGCAAAATAAGTCAGGTAGAAAATGTTGAGAACCATATGATTTTACTTACATGTGGATGGCTATAAAACTGAAAGCAACAAATGAACAAGACAAAAACTCATAGACACGGACAACAGTATGGTGGCTACCAGAGAGAAAGGGGGCGGGGGAGGATGGAGGAGGTAGATAAGAGTAAAGAAGATCAAATATATAGTTACAGAAAGAGATTTGACTTTGGATGGTGAACACACAATGCAATATACATATGACATATTATTGAATTGTACACTTGAAACCTATATAACTTTATTAACCAATGTTACTTCTATAAATTTAATTTTTAAAAGTATCAATTCTATGCAGACTCTTAGACATGCATATATAACAACTCGCTCTGTGTGCTATCACTGCGCATACAGCAAAACTAGAAAAAAAATTACTAGAAAACTACAGAACAATATTGCTCATGAACCTAGTTGCAAAAATTCTGAACAAAATTAAGCAATTAGATTGAAGGTGGTTTCCATGGATAATAGTCAATCTTGTTATAATATTTATGATAGTAATAAATTTCTGAATCTTGCTTTGGTAATAGATATATTAATTGGAGAATCATTGAGATAAAGCAGCTTTAAAACTAATACTTTGATTGGGCCACTGATATGAGCTTTAAAGTCATGTAAAATAATGTTGGGATATTTAGTAACAAGGAGTACATTGCCAAAATCCTCAATAAATATGTGACTGCAAAATAAACCTGGCATCATATGACTATAGTGAAGAGAGAGAATACCGCAGATATAATGCACGTTGACTAAAGACAACTGTACATGAAATTGGATGAGTAACTGCATGAAAATGGTAATCAGTAACAAAGATAATTATAAAATGTTACAGCTTCTATAGGGTGGGGAAGAATGAAAAGCCTCTACTTCAGGGAATTTCAGGTAAGGCAATGTCTATTAGAGATAGGAAGACAAAGGGTGCATTTTGAAGATATTTGAGAATATAAGAGAATTCCTTTGCTTCTAGCCCCATTTCCAGTTACACCCATAAGCAAGTGGTCCTCCCACATCTAGAATTTGTAGTCTCACTTCAGATTCCTCAACTCCCACAATCCTCTTTCACTTCAGTTAACAACTTAGTCCTGGATATGGAACTTTAAAAGCTTACATTGGGCACTCATATTCAGAAACTTTTACCATATTTGTGTGTTGAAGTAATTCATAAAACAACTTATTCTAATTTAACAATGTAAGGGTTTTTGTTTTGTTTCATTTTTGATTTTCTGATTCTGAATCTGCTTTGACTTCATTATATATCTACATCTATATCTATATCTATATCTATATCTATCTATCTACATATATATATATATATTCGATTACTTATAGTCTTCTAATCTCTTACTAGTTCTCTTTCCAAAGACTACAAGACATCCCCTAAAAATGTCTACTTGGTCAAATCGCTTGGAATAATATCTGCTATCACAATTATTTATAATCTGTCCCTTAATATACAAGCAGAATACAAAAGAAGTCGGCTCCCACAGCTTAGACTGCCTAGGTGGCCCAGCTGTTCTATCTCATTTTAGCTCTTTCTGCTCAATGTCCTTAGCATATCTTTGCCCTTGACTTTAAGACTCTAGTGACCCCTTTTTTAATTCTGTCTCAGAAAGAGAACATCTACTTTCTCCATAAAGATTTAAAATGAGACCATTAAAAAGAACAATCCTGGAAATAGCTCTGAAAAAAAAAAAAACTGTTAGATCATCTTTATTCATTATTGGAGCAATATAGTAGTACAGAAAATTAATCTATCCTAAAGGTCCTTGAATAAAACAAAAGGAAAAATAAATAAATTTTAAAGATTATATGTAAATCGGCAGATTTTTTTCAAAGCTTTAAGTAAATACTGATTGTATGTGTATGAAAAGCAAGGTAATTTCCATGAAAAGGGAAAATATCAATATAATATAGAGTTAAGAGGTGTAGAAACTTTTTTGTTTGGTTAATTGTTGTTGTTTTTTTTTTTTTAATGTAGAAGTGCAAATTAGTAGTTGATAGTTGGCCATGGGGATGGGGAACATGGCAGAGGGAATGCAGTTAGTATTAATATGATGGCTATGTGGAGGGCCAGGGAGAAAGGGAGCAATTGAGGGGATTGTTATAAGAACTATATAATGTTTAACCAATGTACTGTATACTTGAAACTAATTTAAATAAATAAATATTAAAAAATTTAATGTAGCAAAACCAAAAAAAAAAAACACAAAAAAAAAAAAACAAAAGGAAAAGGGTATTTTAATAGCTCATGCACATAAAGTAAATTAGTGGTAAAGCAGAAAATAAGCGATGGTTTTCTGTTGCCTACTATATCTATGAACAAAGTTCATAAGGTTCATATTTAAATGTATAGATAAGGTTTAGTATTAATGCATAAGATCTAAGAATATAATTCTTCTAATCTTCATTTTTCTGTTTCCTAGACCTTTAGAGACCATTGAATTAAGGCCCATAAATAGTTTAAAAATGGCTTCTATTTTCAGATGTATTTAAGGCAGTATAAAGGCTCAAAGCTCACTTCCGGACTAGTACCCTTGTAAAATAATATAAAAGTCTGGGGGTCAAGAATATCTTGAGGAAAAGTTAACTAAGTATAAATGTCTCAGCCCACATTCTACTTCTATTTCTGCTATTTTGCTTGATTTCATTTGTATGTACGCTGAGTGACAAATTAATATTCACTTAATCCTTACTATAATACTATGAGGTAATTTTATATCTTTCATTTTAATGATTATAAAACTGAGATCTGAGATTCAGACTGAATGTTAATATACAGGTTTTCTAATGTCTCTCTTATACCAAAGCTTATATTCTTCCAATTACATCCTGCTACACCTAAAGTTTACCTTAAGGGGGGGAAAAAGTAACTCTTTAATTGATATTAATTTGTTTACTTGTAGCATTATTCCTCACCTAAGTTATGTTGAAATTATCTTTAAGTAAATTCTGATTACCTTTGATTTTTAGGGCGGTTCTCTTGGTCCATCAGTAAGATACAGAATCATATTCAGCTCCACAGTTTTCTGTATGTGATTACAGTCCATTTCCTTACTTCTTAGAACCTCAATTCATGAATCTGAAAAATAGAGATTAAACAAGTGTTTTATACACACACATACACACATAGATCTTGGAAAAATAATAATAGTTTTTTGTTCAATCTTACCTAAATGTATTGTGCTTAGTATATCAATACCCATATGTTCATAGGTATTTAGAAATATTATTAATCATAATCTTGGAGATAACCTCGCATTCCTGAGCAAAATATTAAATTAAAGGATTGTAATACTATAAAAAAAAAAAAAAAATCTCCTCACCAGATGGCTGTTCTCTCAAGGAGCAAAGACCTGTCTATAAAATTAGCAAGGCTGACAATTTCTCTTTTCTTTGACCTCAGTTAATATACTCTCATTCCAACTTACTTTAAAAGATAAAAAGTATCCTAAATATTTTTTCCATTATTCTTCAATCTACTGAGTCTATTCATACTAAATTAGTTTCCTTCATCTAATGCTAAGAATAAGTCAGCTTATTTGCTCATCCCAGCTTTATTGCTACAACTTCAATAGCTTCAATCTCTCAAAATATTCAAAACTCAATACACTCTTCTTTACTTTCAGATTGTCATTTTCTGGGGCATTAGACACAGAGATGCCTTGAAATTTCTTGTTGGCCAGAATTCTTGGAAACAGATTTGCCTAATATGTTAATGCTTTTCACTTTAACAAAGGTCGTTTTTTTTTGGCCTACAATTACCTAAAGAATTTTAATCACAGTTGACTTTGTACCAACATGAAGTACATAAAAATATTTTCAGAAATTCAAAAGTAAAATTCATAGGAAAAATTTGTAAATATTATATTTTTAAAAAGACAATTTTTTTAAAAAAACAAAAAATACAAAACATTATAAACCAAAGAGATGTTTATCCATTATTTATAGTTTATACTTGTTAACTTGTCTACAAAATTCTTTATACCTGTGAAATAAAATAATTACCTACAAACCTCAGGTAATCAGAATAATACTTATTTTATATATCTAAATATTATAATTAAGTATTTTATGAACATTAGTGTGTGCAAATATCTTTTGGGGGTTAATACCCAGTAGAGGAATTGTTGGATCATATATTAGATCAATTCTTAGTTCTTTGAGGAAACCACATATTGTTTTCTGTAGTGACTGTACCAATTTGCAGTCCTACCAGCAGTGTATGAGGGTTTCTTTTTCTCTGCATCCTTTCCAACATTTGTTATTACTCGTCCTGTTGATTATAGCTTTTCTAACAGGTATGAGATGGTATCTCATTGTGGTTTTGATTTGCATTTCCCTAATAGCTAGTGATGTTGAGCATCTTTTCAAATATTTGTTAGCCGTTTGTAAGTCTTCTAGACAGAAGTGTCTGTTCAGATCCTCTGGTCAATTTTTGATTAGATCATTTTTTTGTTGTTATTGAGGCATATGAGTTCTGTGTATATTTTGGATATTAGGCCTTTATTGAAGGTGTTGCTTGCAAATATATTTTCCCATTCAGATGGTTGTCTTTTTACCTTGTTGATGATTTCTTTTGCTCAGCAGAACCTTTTTAGTTTTATGTAGTCCCATTCATTTATTTTAGCTTTTACTTCCCTTGGTATTGAGGTCAAATTCATAAAATCCTCTTTAAGTCCAAAGTGCTTGAGTTTAGTTCCTATGCTTTCTTCTATGCATTTTATTTCTTCAGGTCTTATATTCAGGTCCTTAATCCATTTTGAGTTAATTTTGGTGTGTGGTGATAGACAACAGTCTAATTTCATTCTTTTGCTGATGAATTTTTAACAATTTTCCTATGTCTTATTTCAAAATATTTGTCTTTAAAAATTGTTAAAATGCAACAAAAGTTAATCCAATCTATCAGAAATATATCCATTGCTAATATTAAACTAACAAAGATCGTTTGCATAGTTTCCAGATTTTGAACCTAGAGGGATTACGAATATTTTTGTAAAGATTTGTTAGTGATAGCACTATGCCATGCTCTTGATAAAGAAAAATGCTGCTGATGAGGGCTTATAGTAGTTATTAATGGATTTTTCATATCTAGCTGACCTCTTTTATTTGTGCTTGGCCCAGAATTTTATATAAAAGTGAAAGTAGTGCTCTGTTTGATTGCTAGGTAGAGTAGGTCTTTGATTCTCCAATCATGCTAATTTTGCCTCCTTCCACCGCTTCCAATATCATGTTAGCTCATGTTCACATTGAAACAAAGGTGCAGCTCTCAATTCTCCAGTATTCTTCACCATTTTTACCCTACTTTGTATTATTCTTGAGAATTTGAGCAAACAACCTCTTTACATTTGGCAAGTAACACTAACACAAAAACCTCTCAATTCCTGTAATCTGTACATCTATATAACAAAGAACTTCATATAAACTAGTAATTTTTTTTCCTATGGAAATAAACAGCATAAGCTATATCTTCTTTCTCAAAATAAAATAGACTTAAAATAAGATATAAGATAATTAGTTTATGATTGGCTCATTAATTCCATTTCCAAAGACTGTGGAAGAAACAGTATGGAAATAATTTACAATGATACATAAATGAAATTTTATTAGCTTTAACCAACTTTTAATTTTACTCACAAACCTTATGGAACTCAATCCCTTCAGTGTTCAACTTGACACAGGTATTATATACTAAAGATAAGGAAGGAATTTTACTACTCATTTATTATTTTTACAGTCCAATATTTCTGTCAAGTGCCTAACTTCCATAGTGAGAGGCAGTGCAGAGAAACATAGATCAGTGCCACTGACAGGAATATGACTCAAGAATACCAATACGATATGTGCTATTTATTTATTTATTTATTTATTTATTTATTTATTTATTTATTTTTTACCTAGTTAAAGCATCCTTTCTCCCTGAAAAAATATTATTTATTTGATTTATTTAAAAGATAGATAAATCTTGCTTATTCCTAGTTGTAATGTATGGGTTATATGCATGATAAAAATAGAACCTGTGCTAAATAGTTTAAAAGAACTGGAATTAGACAAATAACTGTTAAGTTTATATTTTTGTCACCACTTTTAATCACAATAAAAAAGCCACAAATCAAGCTATTGGTTATTGACCTACTAAAAAATGTCTAATAAAAAGATGCCCATCGAGTTCTAAAATAATTTCTTCTGTCATACAGTATAAAAGTAAAAGAAAAAAATATCAGTTTAGTAAAATTAAATACAGAAATAAATTAAAGAACAATGTATGGTAAAATAGCAGTATAATATATAAAGCTATAAAATAACTAATCTGACTCTATGACTAATATTTTGCTTTTATTCTGCCTCCAGTCCACTGAGGGAATTATGTTAATTGTGGAAATCATAAAATTCTTAAAGGCCAAGATGATTATTCTACATTCTCATTTAATTTGACAAAAATTTGACATAGTTGATACTGCATTTTTATCAAAATTCTTTCAATACTTGGTTCCAAGTACAATATTTTTTCTTGGTTATCAGAGGCAATAATAACCAAGTATCCATAGGTCTTGTTTAATTTTTCATCCAATTCTCTATAACCACTGAATTCTGGAATGTCTAAGGGCTTAGTCCTGAGTATCCTCTATTCACACTTACTTTCATAATGCGCAATAAATGCTAGAATTCTAAATGTATTTTATACATTTTTTTTTGTCAAAATGCAGATCTCCTTACATTAGTAGAAATGAAAGTAATATACTGGATTAAGAAAAGAAAGTTTTAATAAAATCAAAAAGTAATTTATAACAAATCAGAAAAAAATGGTAAATTGGACTTTATCAAAATTAAAATATTGTATTTCAAAGAACAAGGAAAATTAGTTCCCACATAGGAAAAAATATTTAAAAGTCTCATCTATCTAATAAAAGAATTCTATCCAGAATGTATAAAGAATTTTTACAATAAAAGTAATATACAGTCAAATAACCCAATTAAATAACCCAATTAAAATTGGCAAAATTTTGAATAGACATTTTATACATAAATTCATTTATACCATTAATATAATTAATATACATGTCCAAAAAACATATAAATTTCCTCAACACCATCAGTCATTAGACAAACGTAAATGAAAGCCTCAGTGAGGTATTACTTTATACCTTCTAGGAGAGCTAATCAAAAAGACAGAAAATAACAAGCGTTAGTGAATGTATGGGAATTGAAATTCTCATATATTGCTAGTACAAATGCAAAATAATTCAGTAGCTTTAGAAAAATGTTATGCAGATCTTCAAAAAGATAAACATAAAGTTATCATATGGTGCAGGAATTCTAGTTCCATGTTTATACCCAAAGGAATTAAAAATGTAAGTCCACACAAAAACTTGCAAATGAATGTTTATAACAGCATTATTCATAATAGCCAAAAAGTAAAACAATGTCCATCAACTGATTAATAGATAAATAATGTGGTATGTTTATAATAGAATATATTTCAGTCATAAAAAGCAATAAATACCTATAAAAACATGTATAAGTTTTGAAAACATTATACTAAGTAAGAAAACCCAAATATAAAAAATCATATATTGTATGATTTTATTAATATAAAATATTCAGCACAAGCAAATCTAGAGACAAATAGTAGATTAATGGTAGGCAAAGGCTGCAGTTGGCAGTTGGAATGGACAGTGATTGCTAATAGATTTTGGGTTTTTATTTGACTGAACAAAATATTATGGAATAATGTAGTTGTAACAGTTTCATGACTGTGAATATACTAGAACCTGCTGAATGCAGATTTTTAAGTGATCATTTAGTATGTATTTCAATTTTTTAAAAAAGTATAAACAAGAGAAACAATCAAATTTACCTGCTCGTCAATCAGCTTGATTAATAGACCTAAAACGTACTCTTTGAATGCCACTTTTTTAGTCCACAAAAATAAATATATAAATAATGACAATAATAACAATATAATACTTCTGTCAGTCTTTGTGAAATAGGTAAATGACACATTTTGCCAGTTGTTCAGGTCAAAATCTTAAATTTACAGAAACTTTAATTTTCATAAATAATAATTTTTTAAATTGAAATATAATTTACATACTGTAAAAGTCATCATTTCAAATTATATAATTTAGTAGATTTTAGTATATTCACAAAATTGTGCAACCATCACCACTGTCTAATTACAGAACATTTTCAACAGCAAAACAAATGAAAACAAAATAAAAACCTATTACCAGAGAGAACATGTTTATTTTTTTTTTTGACTTAAAGAATCAGTTTTAGTCTTACACCATTAAGTGCATCTTAGCCATGGGGTTCTTTTTATCAGATGAAGTGAGTTTCCTTTTAGTGTGTTGGGTCTTTTCAACAAGGAATAACGTTGTGTTTTGTCAAACATTTTTGAATCTTGAGATGATCATGGGTATTTTCCCCCAAATATCCATATTTTAATTACTTCTTAATAATTCATAGTTACTACTCAAAACAGACTATTATCATCTCTAAATTGGCTCTGTCATTGTCCCGTTAAATGGACTTCCTTGTATTCTCTTGCCTCACTGGAGGATATTTCTCGAACTACATTAATTAATCTTCTAAAACATAAATTATATGTCACTCTTTTATTCCAAACTTCCAGTGGCTTCCTATCACCAATAGAATAAAATTCAAATTCCTTACCATGACTAGAATGGTTTTATATATCTTGCCTCTTTTATCCTCATACTTTACATCCTACAATTCTTCACTTTTTAATCACTGTTTTACAAACATATTTGTTGCTTTATAATTCAGGAGTCATTTATTGGACTTGTAATGAATACAAAATATCTTGACAACTATAATGAAATATTTGTAAGCTTAAGTGTTTTAGGGTCTTAAAGAAAGAAATTAAATATACAAATAACTGTTTTTTAAATTTTTTTAAAAAATAATATGCTATAAAAAAGACACAGGTAAAATATTATCCTGAATCTAATGTAATGAGATTTCTCACTAAATCAGAAAAATCAGGGAAATGTTAATAGGTAATATGGAATTTTCCACAGGCTTGAATAACACATTGTAAAAAGACAAATAGAATGTCTAAAATAGATGGAAAGCAAGAGATGGATTTTCTTTTACCTTAACTGTTTATGTTCCTCAGAAATCCTTATAAGAGACATCTTATAGATAGGTTTAAGTAATGTTTCCAATATCAAGATTTAGAAAAATTACTAAATGAAAGAGAGAAATATAACAAATATAGAATTGAAAGTGATACTCATAATGTATTATTTATTATTATTATTTCTCTACATGGCTACTACAAAAGCTATTTCCAAAAACACTTAATAATATCATGAATGAGAAACTATATTTATAGAAAATTATTAAAATATTGTTGAATAAACAGATTAAATGGCATTTGTTGTGCTGTTCAACTGAACATTCTTTATGTGGAAACTGTTTGATAAGGAAAGAATTTTAGTCCAATGATGAAATAATTTATGCCATACTTTTAGGGGAAAATTTCAATATTTAGAAAACATTCAGATTTGGCTTTAATAGAGAATAATGGACAGAGTTGTAGTGGCAGCATAAATAAAAGAGAACATTCATTTGTATGTAACAAGTACACTATAATTTTGCCTAATATGAATGTTACTTGAGTTGAATTAAAATGTAAATTGGAGTTTATTATTTGAGCTCATCATAGCAAATGCTTATGATGAAACATTAGTAAGAATATATCAAATAAAACAATGGAAGGAAATTGATAAAATAAGGGTTGTGATGTTTAAATCATTACCTGTGGTCAACAAGAAGGATCGTTCTCAAGATTACAGATAGGGAAGAATTAAAAGGACAATTAAAATAAATTTTAGATGACAGTTTGCACCAACTTTATACTTATTTACACATAAATTGCCTTTTGGATTTGCCTTGGCCAAAAAAAAAGCTGATTCTTACCAATAAAATTGAGGATATGCCTCAGGTACTGGTCATAGAGTTTATAAAAATGCAGATAAGTATTGACTTGTGAATGAACAATGAAAGGTTGACTATAAGTATCATTACAATGATCTCCTCTAGAGCCATCTGGCATTGTTTTTCAGATGTACCTCTGAGGACTCATCAGAACCTCAAAGCAGTAATTATTTTCATACTATTTCAACTACTGTAAAAGAAGCTGCTGTTATTTCTACATCAACAGTCTTTCAAAAGTTTCCCTTTAAAAACAATGTTTTCTAGGGAATGACGTGTGTACTGTTATGATTTTACTTTTTCTTGTTAATTCTCATTGCAAAATGTGCAGAAAGTTGAGAATAAAATAGAAATACCAGTATAAAAAAAGTTACCTAGTTATAGTGTGGGCAAATATACATGATTTTTTGTATGCATACAAATGACATTCTTTGAGCAATAGAAATCAGAGATTTTTATTGTTAAGAGTAACTCATCTGGTTCCTTGAGGAATTAATAATCCAATTTCTATCTTTAAAATTACCTAAAATATAAGTAGTGTTATGATAATTTTTTGAATAACTTATAAAAAAGAAATTAAGGTAAAATATTTAAATTAAATAAAATTGAAAATATTAGACAGATACAACTACCTTCTATGAAAAGCAACATTATTATCTTATAGGTCTAATACTAAATTTTAATTATAGATTTTAAAAGCTTGTATTTCAAAATGAGTTAGTAAGGTTTTTAGGTATAATCAATTTTGAGATATGCGACAGTACTTCTGATACACACTAAATTGACTGGCTGTCAAAGTAATAAAATGCAAAGAAATCAACATATCATTGCCCAATTTGAGGCTTGAATAGTCATTTTCCCCCCAGCTATACATGAGGGATTGGCAATTCTTTAAATAATAATGATGAGAATAGGCTACTTAAATTAGACATCTCTAAGATTATCTAGTTCAAAATACTTCACATTAAAAAATTTTTCTACTTCATTGAGTTTTGTATATAAGTGGAAAACATGTTAAGCACAAAAAACCCCTAGAAGATGACTTCTAAATGAAGACATTAAAAATTATCTGAAGAAAGCTTATAATCAAAATAACTTAGTCTCTTAGACCATGTCAATACCATCTGGAATGAAAATTTGCTTTTTCAAAGGAGGGAAAAAATGGTTAAAACAACAACCAAAAAAAAAAAAATGAGAGAACCAACTATTTTTCTAAAAATAATATGAAGAAAGCCATTTTTTAAAAATTGACAACAGTATCCAAAGAAGAAAAAAATGTACATTGAGTGTTTCTAAAGGACTTTATTTAAAATTCTAAAATAACACTCAGATCTTCAGAAACATGGTAGAGTGAGAGATGTCCCTAGAGCTCTCTCCTTGAAACAGCAATGAACTGAAAATCTAAAACACAAGAAAAAACACTCGAACTGCACACCAGCACTCTAAGCATGAGATATGCACATAGGAGCTACCACAGGTCAGAATCCTGGGTGTTGAGTAGTGGGATGATAGAAATAAAGAAGCTGCCTCTTCCAGCCAACAGAACTACCTGTAGAAGGAGAGGGAGGGGAGAAAGTGTGGTGAGTTCCATGAACAGCCTTGCTGGGAAAGATGTGAGCTAGCCATGGCTGGCCAGCAGCAGGGCCCAGTCATCAGGAAAGAAGGCAGAAAAGTGGAACGGCAGAAAAATGCCAGTTGATTTTTATCAGCCATGGTTGCAAAACTGAGGCTGAGCCTCAACCTCCAACCCTCAACCCAGAGGACTCCCTCCGTACCCTCTGAGACAGAACAGTGCAGAGCCCCCAGGGGAAGCTGAGCACTGAACACTATCAAAACTGTTGCTAACACTGACAGAGACTGAAACTGAGGGTAGTGAGTGTTATTAAATATCTATCAGAAAATAAAAAGGCATTTTTAAGGCTTTATATAAAGCAGGGATCCAAGAGACTTAGACGCCACTCACTAGAAACCAAAAGAAAAGCACCTTCTTTGCTGCAGACTAAAAAGATAACTTTAGATATTAAATCTTTCTGGGGAAATAAAAAAAGCAGAATACATTATGATTAATGCCAAGGCAGAGAAATAGTCCATTAAACCCCATGAACCAACAAGGTGACAAGGCATCTCAGAAAGAAAGAGAAAAATCTCCAGAAAATAAGCTTACAGATATAGAAATATGCAACTTACATAACAGAGAATTCAGGATGGTACTTCTGAAAAAAACTCTGAATTCTGAAATGATTCATTTTGACAATTTCAGGAATTGAAAAAACACCTAGATGAGCAGAGCAAGGAAATTGAAATCCTCAAAAAGAACCAAATAGAACTTTTGGAGATGAAGAACATACTGCAAGAGTTGAAGAAAAATGAAATAGCAAGCTTGGGAAATAGAGTTAACTAAATGGAGGAAAGGATCAGTGATATTGAAGACAGAAATCTAGAAATAAATCAGAAAGAAGAAGAGAGAAACCAAAAAATAAAAAATAATGAAAGAGAATTTCAAAACTAGCTGATACCATCATGAAATGAAACATAAGAAAAATGGGCATTATAAAAGGTGAGGAAAAGGAGCAGGGACTACAAAGCATTTTCCAATAGTTCACAAGAATTTCTCAAATCTGAGGAATGAGCTAGAGCTCGGAATTCAAGAACTCAACAAAACACAATTATCTCAACCCAAAAAGACCTTCTCTAAGACACATTGTATTAAAATTATCAAAAATCAATGACAAAGACAGAATTCTCAGGGCACCCAGAGAGAAGAAAATGGTAACGTATAAAGAAAAACCAATTAGATTATCCTCAGACTTCTCAACACAAACCTTACAAGACAGAAAGAAATGGAATCAAATATTTAAACTATTAAGTGAAAGGAAAACCAACCTGGAATAATGTATCCAGCTAAGTTCTCCTTTAGATATGAAGGAGAAATTAAGACCTTTCCAGAGATACAAAAATTGAGAGAATTCTCTACTACAAAGCCTGCACTATAGGAAATACTGAAAAGAGTAGGCTCACCTAAAACAGAATGATAAGAAAAAAAAAATACATAATTAGAAGTAAAGTGACTATCAGGCAAAGGAGAGGAGTGCAACCGTTTCTAAGAACAGGGCATTATAAATTTAAATAATAATAAGAGAATTGCTATAAAAAGATAGTAATGAACATTCAGAATACATAGGGACAAACAGATAACAATGACTAAAAAAGGGAGGATTTGAATATTCAAATTTGCAAAGAGGAGTGGAGATAAGGCATGTGCAGAAGAAATTGGGCGAATATATATATAAATATTATGATCCTTTATATATTCATAAAGGTAACCACACACTAAAGATTCAGAACTAAAGTATATAACATAAAACAAGAAGAACCAGAGGGAAAACCCATAAAAGTCAACCAAAATAAAGAAAGCAGAAGCACAAGGACAAGGAAGCAATGGACACACCAAGCTCTCAGAAAAAAAAAAAAAAAAAGATAAAATATCTATAATAAGACCTCACATTTCAATAGTTGCCCTAAATGTAAATGGACTGAATCCACTAATAAAAAGGCGCAGAGTTACGGATTGGATTAAAAAACAAAACCCAACCATATACTGCCTCCAGGAAACACATCTCAGCTCCAAAGAGAAATATAGATTCAAAGTGAAAGGCTGGAAAGTGATATTTCAACAAATGGCATTCACATAAAAGAGGGAGTATTGGTACTAATATCAGATGAAATAGATTTTGAAGTAAGGAAGTTAAAGTAAGAAACTTAGGGACACCTAAAGCATTATATAGATTTAATGCAATCCCCATCGAAATTAAATAATTTTTTTAAGAAATAGAACAAAATATTATCAGTTTTGTATGGGAGCACAAAAAACTACAAGACCCTATTAAATGAAATCAAAGAAGATACAAAGAAATGGAAAGATATTCCATGTTCTTGGATTGGAAGAATCAACACAGTTAAAATGACTTTATTACCTAAAGCTTTATACAGATTTAATGCAATCCCCATCAAAATCCCATTGGCATTTTTTCAGAAAATATAACAAAAAATCATCAGCTTTCTATGTAAGCAGAAAAGATCCCGAATTGCCATGGCCATCCTGAGAAAAAAAAAAATAAAGCATCATTTTACCTGACTTCAAATTATACTACAAAGAGATGGTGATCAAAATGTCATATATTGGCAGCAAAACAGACACATAGACCAGTGAAACAGAATAGAGGGTCCAGAAGTAAACCCATATTTATATGGGCAAATAATTTCCAACAAAAAAGCCAAAAACATAGTGGAGAAAGGAAAGCCTCTTCACTAAATGGTGCTGAGAAAACTGGAACGGCACCTGCAAAAGCATGAAACTAGACCGTTGTCTATCACCACACACCAAAATTCAAACTGATTAAGGACCTGAATATAAAATCTGAAGAAATAAAATGCATAGAAGAAAACGTAGGAACTAAATTTAAGGACCTTGACTTTATGAATTTAACCTCAAAGCAAGGGAAGTAAAAGCTAAAATAAATGAATGGGACTACATAAAACTTAAAAGCTTCTGCTGAGCAAAAGAAATCATCAACAAGGTAAAAAGACAATATATTTGCAAGCAACACCTTCATAAGGGCCTAATATCCAAAATATACAAAGAACTCATATACCTCAATAACAACAAAAAAATACATGATCCAATCAAAATATGGGCAGAGGACCTAAACAGACACTTCTCCCTAGATGACTTACAAATAGCCAACAAATATTTGAAAAGATCTTCAACATCGTCAGCTATCAGGGGAATGCAAATCAAAACCACAATGAGATACCATCTCACACCTGTTAGAATTGCTATAATCAACAGAACAAGTAATAACAAATGTTGGAGAGGATTCGGAGAAAAAGAAACCCTCATACACTGCTAGAAGGACTGCAAATTGGTACAGTCACTACGGAAAACAGTATGCAGTTTCCTCAAAAAACTAAGAATTGATCTAATATATGATCCAGCAATTCCTCTACTGGGTATTTACCCCAAAGGCTTGAAAACCCCTTATCCGAATAGGAATTTGCACACTGACATTCATAGCAGCATTATTCACAGTGGCAGAACATAGAAGCAAATGAAGTGTCCTACGATAGATGATTGACTAAAGAAACTGTGGTACATATATACAATGGGATATTACCCAGCCATAAAAAGAGATGAAATACTGCTATTTGCAACAATGTAGATGGATTTCGAGATAATTATGTTAAGCAAAATAAGCCAGACAGAAAAAGTTGAAAATCATATGATATCACTTATATATGGGATATAAACCTAAAAGCAACAAATGAACAGGACAAACAGAAACTCATGGAAATGAACAATGGACTAGTGGTTACCAGAGGGTAGAGTTCGGGGGAGAAGGGAGTAGGTAAACAGTTAAAGTGGGTCAAATATAGGGGGTAGGGAGAAGTTGAAGTGGATAAGTGGGATGAAATATATGGTATCTGAAGGAAACTGGACTTTGGGTGGTAAACACACAATAGAATATACAGATGTACATCTGAAAATTATTTAATTATATTAAGCAATGTTACCCAATAAACTTAATAAAAAACTTTAAAATAACATTTAGTGGCACAGTTAATGATTTTTAAATAAAGTTATTTGACTCACGATTGAAAAATAATTTTCTGAGTATGAAATTTTAGTGTTTTAAAATTTTATTAAAATATTTTGTATGGGACATTGGTAAAGCTAAAATTATGAATGTATTTTATCTTTGAAAGCACACAAGGCAACATTTTGAAAAAAATTATAACTTTGAATACTTTGATTATAACACATTGTTCTAATAGGCTATCATTTATGCATGGTTTATGAGCCATTAGCAACTGCTATTTGTTAGTTTCAAATATTTTATGTAATGTATACTTCTCATCAAGTAACTGGCGCAACACTCAATTTCCCAGGAAAGGGAATTGACAATGTAATGAAATGAACAATAATATTATTTTAAAAATAATATTTGTGCATATATACACCACCAATATATTAATATACAGATTTGTTTGTATGACTTTGAGACTTATTTTTATGTACAAAGAGTTAAAGAGAAGACTAAAAGTTTTATAAAAGAATAAGTTATAAGTTATGCATAGGTTTATTTCTGGCCTTTTACACTTAATAGCATGCAGTTAGTATTTTACCATGTATTTAAACTTATCATTTATCATTTAGTTTATTTCTATTTTTTCATGAATATCCAGAAATTACTTTTCTAAGATAAATTAAAACATAAAATGTTTTATTTTATGAAAGAAAGTGGCTTCAAATTAGAATTAGAGAAAATGAATTTTTTAAAAAGCTGTAATAAAAACTTTTAATTGGCAAAAAGAATTAGGTTTTAGAAGGAAATGACCCTTAATAACAATTTAATAAGTATTCCCATGCTGAGGAGTAAGAGGGAAAAATTGGTATCGTTAAGTAAGACCAAATTAGTAAGAGTAACGAAAGAATGAAAAAGTTCTATTAAACTATTTAGAAAAGTATCAGTAAAAATGTATATATTTGTATAAAGTCGGTGGCTCTGGCTTTAAGAGAAATGAATGGGAGTTGGTATAAGGAGTGGTGGACCTATAAACTAGAGAAGAAGCAATATTTTGAAGGTATAGGTTTTCTGGAGATGGAGATAAACAAATAGAGTTGGCAATGAGTATAAAGAGATATTAGATATTTGTAGCCACAAATTTGGCACTAATACAAACACACACATATTTGCACACATGCACATGTGTGCACACACACACATACACACACACACACGCCAAACTATTCTAATGACAAAAATTTCAAGAATTAGCTATTTTGACTGGTAGAAAAATATAGTGACATCTTTTAGAGTCTATTCCACCGAGCCATTATCCTCACCAACCCCTAAACACAAGAGTAATAAGATTCCCAAATACTCAACCTGTCTGAACAAGACAAGCCAAAACTCTATTATAACCATGTGCATACGAACAAATAATAGCAACAATAACAACAAACAGCCAGTATGCATAGACTTTCAAAGCGGAGATGTTTGCACAGAGAGAAGCAGATCTGAAAGAAACTAAAGAAGTTGAATGATTCCTGACAATCTTCATGTCCATAGTTATAGTCTCTATGATTTATTCATCTTTCTTAAATTAAATCCTGCTGTAAATTTTTATGAACGTTTATCTCTGGTTGAGGTTACTTGAAGTGGGCTTATGATACTTTCAACCAAAAGAATTTCAACTCAAACATTCAATAAGTACAGAGATGATATGTCTGGGTTGTTCTAATTTGAGGATAAAGATGAATTTATTCTAACTGCAGAATATAGAATAATAAATTTAATGGTCTGAAGTTCATCCAACTAGGCAGAAAGGCACTGTAGAATTATAATTTGAAAGCAGAGACAGTAAATATATTTCGCAATGACACAGGGAAGTGACTCATAAACAGAACAAATGGATTGTTCTACCAATAGTACAATAAATGATACCTGACATTTGATCCTAAAGTAGGAGTTGCTCAAAATCTGTCTTACTCATGTTTCATATTTTTCCTAGTATTGTTTGGATAAAACTATGTAGTTACAAATGTCGATTCTTAGTATGAACTATAATTCTGCAATTGTGAGTCATTTCAACAACTCTCAGTCCTCTGAGGAGACGGCATATTTAAGAATGACTCGTAGAGATGCTGCAATGACAATAGGAGTTAATAGTGAGCTATTTGCTACTATATAATAAGTTACATATAGAGTTAATTTAATTCTCATAACAAATCTATAAATCAACTGTTATTTTTAATCACCTTCAGGTAAAGAAGACATTGAGCTAACTCTTAAATCTGTCTTTTTAAACCCTTAGGCTATATCTCCTCCTTGATATAGAACACATTGTGACAGAAAGATCACTGAGTCTAAAGTTAGAATTTGTAATTTCTGTTCCTAATTCTGATAATTACTATCTTTTGATCTTTAACAGATCACTTATTCTCTCTGTTTCAATTTTATTTATCTGTACATTAGGAACAAGACTTGGTCTCTTGAGGATCAAAATGTGATAACATAAGTGTAAAGTGTTTTATGAAAAGCAAATTTTTGTAAAAACAATCTTGTGCTCCTTTTGGATCATGCTAAGTAGTGCCATAGTGTTTGAAAATTATACTCTTAATAAGTACTTCTAAAATTATTATAAAAATTGTGTTGAAGCAGAGAAAATATTAGGTAATTTTAGCACAGGGGACAAAAAAATATGCCATTAACAGAAAGAGAGAAAAATAGAAGAGTCTATTTTTAAGAAAATATGAAGACCTGCTATATTGGACAATTTCAAATACAAGGGGCACACCATTGGAATTTAGAGGGATTTTGAAATGCTTGCAAAATATAACTGGAGATACTTGGAGAGGTTTAAATTGGAGATTTTTTTTTTTTTTAAGCATTAGTATATAATGTGGACCAAAAAAGAGTTTCATGGCAAGTACCCCACACAGTAATCAGATCAAAAATCACTAACTGGGCAGGTTGTGGCAGGTAGTCACAACCCAGTAATATAACTTATTTAGTTAAGAAAATTACCTTTGTCTTAAGAAAGCCCTATCTATCATTTTTGTGCATCTACATTAATGCACTTTGAAAGAATCAGTAATCAACCTCATGAGAGCAAATAATTTTAACTATCCCATAATCCGACCCCTGCCTTGCTTTCTCTCATGTTCATATAATTGTCCTTACATCCCATTCTTAATCTCAAACGCATAAAGTAAACTGAAAAAAAAACCTGTTATTTTTCGGAACATTTTAGATCTTCCTCCCCAGCATATGTCATTAGTTAGGCTCAAGTAAACTCCTATAAAAATTCTCTACAGGTTTGGATGTTTCTTATGTCAACAATAATTAAAGTATGTTTACCAAAACATGCATTCACTTTCTATTGTTATGGAACAAATGGCCACAAACTTTATGGTAATAAATGAATGAATGAATGAATAAATAAATAAAATAAAGTTTCCCTGGGTCAGGATTCTTGGATTCTGGGTATGGTTACTTGGGTCCTGTTTTCAGGGTATTACCTGTGTATTGCCAGGGCTGCAATTTCAAATAATGTTGGAATTCTCTTCCAAGCTCAGTGGCTGTTGGCAGAATTTTATTTTGTAAATTTATAGAACTGGGCTCTCAGTAACTAGAGGTTGTCTTGTCATGAGACCCTGTCTACAGCATGGTAATTTGCTTCTTCAAGGGCAACAGCAGGACTCTACTACATGTTTTTGTTTTTGTTAAAGGTTTATCTGATTAAGTCAGGACTATTAATAATTATCTCCCTTTTGATTAATACAAAGCTGACCGATTAAGGAATTCAGTTACATTTAAAAAATATATGAGGTCTATACGATGAGATAATTATGTTATAAAATGAGAAATAAGTAACTTAAATCTTGTTTCTATAGCACAGTATTAGAATAAATGTTATTTGGAAAAATACAATAGAATTTCCAATGTATTATCAGTATTATATAAGTAAAAATGTCTTAAATTTTGAACATTTCTTATATTTTAAAAATATGGCTTAAATTGTATTTAAATTGTAATTGAAAAACATTCTGTGAAATGTAACTTTCACTTAAGAAGAATAAACTCGATCAACTAAGATAGAATTAAGTATATTTGTGTCATCTTATGAATTTTGCTTACTCAATAAAAATTTCAAAATAAATTAAGCAAATGCCATGAATTAAGTTAGGAGACTATAAAATTTGGAAACTGGCTCTAGGAGAATACTTATAAAAATAAAACTTTGAGTTGATAAAATATCAAAAATAAGCTAGATGGTATATCTCTTGATTAAAGAAAAGAAAAATAAAAATAGAAAACATATACACAAAAATAAACATGAATAGAACTTAAATGGAATTTAAAATGCAATATATACTTTAAAAATGGTTTCTAGAAAAAGATATTAGAACACTCTAGGAAAACAAATGCAATACTTTCTACCCACCAAATATTATTATATTATTATACAGATACATACAGCTATATAAAGTTTTGAATATCTCACAATTATCACTAATTGGGATAAAGAAAAAAATATGGAAACATACACAATAACATAAAGTCTTCTTATCAACATGAACATAACAAGAATTACAATATAGTTATTATATATTATTATATTATATATTATCATAATATAATTATATTAATATAATTATAATTCTCTATTTTTCCAGAACCATAAAAATATTTTTAAGGCCAATGTACTAATATCTCTAGTGACCCAAAATTATATTATCCTCAATAATAAATTGATTTACAAAGACTGAAAACTAAAAGAAAACTAAATATGTTAGAACTACTAGAGAAGGCGGCAGCTTGAGAAAAGAAGGTAATATTTTTCTTGCTCCAGTATGGCTTAATAAACAAGGGCCCCAAACCAAAGTGTTACTCATCATTTACCTGCTGTGCTTTTAAGGGAGTGTACTTTCTAGAAAGACACAAATCATCAGAATTGACAGTATTTCTAAATCAAAAATACCAAGGACTCCTAGTGAACTAGAAAAAATAATCCAACTGAATAAAGATACAAAATATCCCAGAATAGATAAAGAGAAACTTTGTATAAGGATTTAAACAAAATTGCATAGAGAATATCATTTCATATCCAACAAAAATGACTGTCCAGCTAGCTTCCCTCAGATCAAGAATCTATATTTATCAAGAATCCAGATGAATTTACTTTTTTGATTCTGTGTTGTCAGATAATAGAACAGTAAATTAGAAATGCAATATTCTCCTCTCAAGTAAAGATTTGAAGTGGTAAATAGCAGATTTAAATATGCTGGACATGTGTTCTAAAGGAATTCTTCAACTGTAGATTAATAGAAGTTGAGAGAATTCTTTTTATTAAATATGAGTAAAATTAAAAACAAATATGGTAAACATGAAGCAATGAGGAATAGAGAGATCAGCAAAAGACATGAAAAAATATATTTTCCACAACTCTTTCTCATTATAGAAATTTTAAAATGGCAACATCAATGGGTAGATAAAGCAAAGATAAACATTAAGACAACTGAATAGACATTCAAAGGAGATTTCAAGGTCAAATAAAGAAAAGGCATCCAAAGGAATGGATGGAATAATGAAAAGAAAATAGAAATAGTAAGAATTAACCAAACATAGCTGAAAACTAAATTAATAACATAGAGAAAATCATCCAAAGTGCCTTAAAAAATAAAAACTACAGAGAAAAAATAACAAAGTTTGTATATATCTAAAAACTAATACAAATCAACAAAATAGAAATGGATTTTTACTACATTAGGAAACTTGTAAATAGAATAAATTTCTTTAATGGAAAAATAATTCTTTAACCAAAGAAGAAATTATGTTCAGATTGAAGGGCTCGGTGAAATCTATTAATACCTGGAAAAATTATTCAATTTCAAACATAATAAATACTTGGACTCAGGTTATGTATGACAAAGTAACTGATACAATAAAAAATGATAGCCTTTCCTGCATAAACAACTATAATAATCATGTAAGACAACATTCTCTACCCATTGGCTAAAAGTCAATAAAAGACTGAGATCTCTGAAATAAGATAAATTTATGAGATAAGCCTTAAGACAGCTCAGCACTTTGTCATAGGACAATTTTCCAATAGCAGCAAAGGGAGCTGGATACATATAAGTAGAGCACTGCTGCTCTATTTTACTAAAGGTTTGGAGGTCAGAGCGTAGGAGTTCTAAAACAACTGAAATTTTCAAGGCAGGGCATTCGAGTAGAGGGAACTGCAATACAGTTGAATTTACAACTTTATGTCAGTGCCTATGGGCCTATTTATAAATGTAAATGACAAGGCATCATGAAGCAGGTACTATGGGGGACATATCAGATTCAGGTGCTATAGGGGACTGAGAAGAAAATAGAGATGCCAGAGTGTTCAAAGTACACAAAGTAAACACTCGAACAAACCAAAAAGAGAAATAGCCAAAAACTGTAATCATACACCTAAAAGTACTAAATGAACAGGACAAAAGAGAGACTCATTGATGTCGACTATAGATTAGTGGTTACCAGAGAGTTGGGAGTGGGAGAGGATGGGGGAGATAGACAGGGTAAAGGGAGTCAAATAAAGGGGGTAGGGGAAGAGTGAAATTGGTAAAGGGAACAAATATATGGTAGCTGAAGGAAACTGGACTTTGGGTGGTAAACACACAATAAAGTATACAGATGTAAAATTATAACGTACATCTGAAAATTATATAATTGTATTAACCAATGTTAATACAATAAACTTAATAAAAAATAAAAAAATAAAAAATAAAATAATAATTTTAGATTTTTGATAACCCACTGAGAGTATGTGATAAAACAATCAAACAAAAAAAGGCTAAAATGAAACTGAACAACACCATCAAATAATTTTTGTCTAACTGATAGAACAATATATACCCAATAACTTCATGGGAATATATACATAACTTTTCAAATGTACATGGAATCTTAACCAAGACAGTTTATATTAGAGACCATAAAAATTAATCACAACAAATCTTAGAAGATTAAAATTATGCAAGACATGTTGTCTGATCGTAGGTAATTAAATTAGAAATCAGTAACAATAAGATACTTTTTAAAACCCTCGAATTTTTAGAAATCAAACATACTTCTAAATAACTAAAGATTTTATAATAAATCACAGTAGATACTGTACAGTGAATGCTACCACAACATATCTAAATTTGTGAGCAATAACCAGCTTTAAATTCTTATATATATAAATTCTTATATATATATAAAAAAAGAGTTTAAAAACAAAAATCTCACTTCAAGTTCTGGCAGTGGTATAACTTTTACCGATTATTTTCTTCTACCATAAACACTAGAAAATCAGTGAAATACATGAAACTGTTATTTTCCTACTAGGACCACAGTCAGCAGGGAAATGTGATCCATGAAAGAAGGACAACAAATGAGGTGCGTCCTACAATTGCTTCAGTGTTTGCCTGGACGCATTTCCCAGAGCTAAGCACAACAAAGGGGAATCCAAGAAGAGCACAGTGATCTTGCTGAGTTGAGAAGGAAGGGAATAGATTGTGTTATGGTTTTGTTAGCTAGATTTTGCAGAGTAAACTATCAACAGGGGAAAATTGGGCAAAAACTTAACATGAGATTTGTAGAACCTTTGAGGAATACATATTGATCATGGGCTCCGTGAAACTTCATAAATTTTGGTAGGGATATACCAAGAAATTATAAACTCAGTAATGACTAAATTTTACACCTTGTAATTAGAATTCAACTTCCAGCTATTCGGAGTCAAGAGACCTCACTAAGTATCTAGGTATTCAGTAATAACTCCAAATGTTTATCCTTTATAATGGGCTGGACTACCCTTAGAATATAGGCCAATGGAGTACCACCTTAGGAAAACTCTAAAAGAACTTGAAAGTATAAAGTTGACGTGTAAGTTTCTTACACATCGGCACCCCCCCCATTCTCTTTTTTAAAGAAAGACACAAAATCCATTATTTAAAAATGAAGCATCTGTAACATTCATCAACAAGTAAAAGATTACTTGGCACAAAAGAAATAAACAAACAAAAAACCTCACTGAAAGTGGAAAGTGGAAATATTAATAATGAAAAACAGACCTAGAAATGAGGGCAAAGATTTATTTACATGATGAAGATTTTTAAAACTGCTATTATACATAGCTGAAGGATTTAAAATGAAACATACAAAATGTGGAAAGAAGTCAAATATATAAAAATAGAAATTCTAGAGGTGAAAATAGAATATGTAAGTTTAAATAAATAATAATAGGCCTAAGGGAAGATTAGTCAAGGCAGAAAAGAAGATCAATAAACTATGCAAGCTGAAACAGAGGGTGAGAAAATAACAAAATAAATAAATAAATAATTGGCTCAGTGGCCTTTGATAAGAATATGTAATAGGAGTGGCAGAAAAAGTAAGAAAAATGTGTGAATATATATTGGCCAATTTTTTCACAAATTTTATTAAAACTAGAACCCACAAATTCAAGAAGCTCACAGAAGCCAAAGCAGGATAACTACAGGAAATATGACATCATCATTTAATAATGAAATTGCTGTAGTAACCAAAATGAAAACATTGTAAAAACAACAGAGTAGGGGGACATACAATATCAGAAAAAGTAAAGGCAAGAATAATATTTTTATAAAAAATAATACAGTCCAGGGAAAAACAAAAAATAAAAGAAAAGCCTAAAAGCAAATAGTAATAAATGCATACGAATCCCATTGGAGTTGAAACTTGTAGGAGATGGGGTGATACAAAAAATTTAAGTGCTTTTTTTAAGAGGAAGGCAATAAATTCAGTTTCAAGTTTAAAGTTAGAAATTACAATATAAAAATATTTTATCATGTGTTTTTATAATTTTTTAAATGCTAAGATTTTTAATATAGAGCATTTTGATCAGCATTTATTCGTAAATTCTTAAAATCATTTATTATGATATCATTTTAGTAATTAGATTACATTTTTATGTAATGGTAATTTTTATTTTTAAATTATATTGCCTTCTTATAAAATCATTTTGTCTTTCTATTCTTCCTCTCTCTATATATTCACTCATCTTTGTATACCTCTATTTTTCTATCACTTCCACATCTATCCTTTAATCCATTCTTGTAGCTATATATCCATAAGAAGAGAGATATATATGAACATGTAATGATGTTTTTTCTGGTGATATAATGCTTATGTCTGCGGAGTGATGTTCTGAAGATTTTTTTTTTTTCAAAATTACTTTTCATTTATGTTTTTATTACTTTTACTTAAGTACCTGTTAGTTTTATAAAAATTATGGCATTATTAAAATTATTACATATTAAATCATAAAGAGAAAAAATAAATATATTTATTTTCAAAACATAAGTTTTAGTGCCATTAGTGCATACTTCACAAAGAAGGGTTACTTTCTGTTTAGTATATGGAACAGCGTGTATCAAGATTCCTCTTATGTACAAAGTAATTCCTTGCTAAATGGAAAATGTGTTCTTTAGAAAATGTTGCTCAGAGGAAAAGTGCATTAAGCAAACACAGTGAGAGACTAGGAGAAATAGCTGCGATGAGACTGTGCTTCAGACTATTTCTGCAATTACTCTTCATATGCTTAGCATCCCATGCTGTTTGACAACTTGTCTTAAAAGTTATTTTGTTTTTACCTGCTCAGAATTACATACAAATGAATTACTCAGTTGCCTGAATAAATACCTTTATATACATTGAAAATTTAGTTCTATATTGAAGAGGGAAAATATATAGAACATTACTGAGAAATATGGTTCATTCTTGATATTTATGGCTAAGTCGAATTTGGTCAGGTTTTTTTTTTTTTTTTTTCCTAAAAGTATGCTATTTATGAGAAACTAGCAATGCCATTTCTTGTAATTATTTTCAAGGATGTTCATGTGAAAATGTAGTAGACTATAGCTCTGTTCGGTTTCTCTGTATGTTTATAACATTGTAAATATGGTGAAAGATTATACCACATGTCAATCTTTAGCATAATTTGCAACTGACTGCTGAACTTATGCAAGGAAGTTTGATGAAGACCTTACATTGTTTTTATAAATGATTTTTAGTTAAGGATTTTTATAATATTCTCCAAATGACTTGGAGTGGTCTTATTTCCATCTAACTGCAGCAATCTGTAGCCCTGAACTGGTTATTTTCAGCACGTGCTTTTCCTGGCACTATTATTTTAGACAATGAGCTTGGAGTTTATATTTATTTCTGGGGCGTTTAAGGACATGGTTAAAAGAAGCCTCATCTGCCATGTCAGGGGAAAAATCTATATACAGTGAAATATATCCTAAGCAGATTACTGATGACAACTAGACAACATGAGTAGCTGTTTATTTCTCAGCATATTATTCATTATTAGCAAAAATATTAAGCTTATTCTTTAACCTATAAATGAAATGAGATTGTCATTACTTTTCTACCCAGATTAGAAGAGAGGTATTTCAATGTAGTTTAATAAAGACAGGCACTAAAATCAAGCTGACTGGACTTGGAATCTGACTTTGTCTTGCTTTTGTGGATTTAGACACCTAAAATAACCTTTTAGTGATTCAATTTTCTCATCTCTAAGCTGGAGTAAATTTCTTAACTTTTAGGTATGTGTTATGGTAATCAGATATATTCATTTATTTCAAAACTCCTAGGTCTATATATTTCTATATTAACAACAATTAAGTTCTACTGATGGATCTATGTTGTCTATTTTTACCAAAATTGCTAATCCATGGTAAAAATTACAAAGCTAAACCAAGACTTTGTTTCATATAATTAAATAAGTGGCACTCTTATAATCCTATGTGAATAAAAGAAAGAAATTTCTACTATAACACCTGACAAATATAGAACCATGAGACATACCTCTTTAGAGCTCACTGAAAATTATTTTATGTAGTAAAGATGTTCCTACTATCATTTCAATACCAACTGCTATTTCTCAGATACCTTTTAAAAAATTACTTTTTGCTCCTACTGAAGCTCTGTAACTATATGACTGTAAAAATTTAGAAAACTGTTTTCATACAAATGTTACAGAAAGTATACACATTCTCAATATGTTTACAGACATTTAGGAAAAAATGACACCTAATTCCTGAGAAACTTACACATTTTTTGTGGAATTTTAAGGCAATCTTGAACATCTTTATGCCAATTTTATTTCTTAAAATACATTTACTATGAAATATAATTTATTTATAAAAAGAACTTATAAAACTGTATTAATTTAGTTCAATAAAACCATTAGTTATCTTCACAAAACATAATTAGAATTGTGAAAATATTTTTTGTAAATATTCTATTTCTAGATAATCTTATCTAAATACACTGCCTCTGTGAAATGAAATTTAGAATACTCTTTAAGTAACATAATAAATGATATACCTCCTAAATTCTAAATTCTAAGTACCTTGTTGTCTGTTGACATTGTATTAAACCTCTTTGTTGTAATTATTAATTATCATACAAAACTATACATTATGTTGTAATCAATTGTCCAAACCAAATATTTAATTTTAGAAGTCCTAATCTGACATGATTTTTAATCAGTCATTGTAAAGAATCGTGACAAGTAGTATATACATAGTCTAAATGCCTAATTTTACATTAAAAGTGTGGATTTATTATCAGTTTTTTCAAGTTTAGAGAACACATTTTTTTAAATGTAAATACCCTATTTCTTAATTTCATCATTTTCCATGAATCAGTAGCAACATACAGACATGTCAACTTCATATTTCTTCAAAATAAAGAAAAAATTGTGGGCCTTCAAACTATAATTAGGTTTTATGTTTTTAATATTCAATTATCATGTAAATTTCTATAATATATAATAGAAATTATTAAACTATTAAATAACTCTTGCTTCATGTGGAAAGGAGAGTTTTTTCTATTGTTATGTTTAATATTTCTTAACAGATTTCCATATTATGATTCTTATTCCTTTGAAACTATTTCTGTTTTATACTTTGTTTTACATTTTCAGAGTAATTTTTTTTTTTAATTTTAATGATAAAGCAATTATTGTTTTGGATACTTAAAAGCTACAAATATTCTTTCATTTACCCATGTGTAGAAATTGATGACTAGAAATATTTAGTTTCAATTAATATTGGACGTTCATAAATTAGCCTACAATATGAAAACCTAACGATACATTCTCTATGGAGCCTAAACTACCATAAGACTACCATAATTGTATGGTATATTACACTTATTGATTTAAAGATGTTAAAACGCATTTCATTCCTGAGATAAACTCTAATTTATCATAATGTCTTATTTTTATATGTTGTTAGATTCAATTTTGCCTTTATATTCATAAGAAATATTAGTATGTAATATCCTTTCTTATGATAACTTGGTCTGGTTTTGCAGTTAGGATAATGCACATATCACTATTTTTCAAAAGAATATAAAATATTGGTATTATTTATTAATTAAAATATTTGGCAGAGATCATTATTTAAGACATCTGGGCCTAGAGTTATTTTTATAGAAAAGCTTTTAATTTTAACAAAATTTTATTATTTGATATGAAGTTGTTTTCTATTTTTTTCTCTAGAGTCAATGTAGATAATTTGTATTTTTCTAAAAAGAAATTCTAATTCGTCAAAGTTGCCAAATTTATTGGTATATAATACTTCATAATTTTCCATTTTTATTATACTATTTTCTAAAAGTCTATAGTAATGCTTGTTATGACATTTCTAATTTTATTAATTTGTGTCTCCTCCCTTTTTTATTAGTAAGCCTATTAATTTTTTTTTTTGCTATTCTGTTTCTATTTATTTATGCTTCAATTTTGCATTTTCCTACCTTCTGTTTGTTTTTTTTTAATATGTCTTTTTACTTTAAGTTATAATTTTGGAAAGTTATAGGCATTTGTTTCCAAAAGCCAATACAGACTTTTCAAAATACACATTTCTTTCTATGCATACATTGGCTGCTTCTTAAAATTTGTATATATTTAGTTCAAAATATGTTCTAATTTTACTTGTCATTTCTCTCCCCAGTCAATATGTTTTAATTATTTACGATAGATCGATACACATTATAAACTATAAAAAACTATAATTATTTTTAAATAAATTTTGTAAAAAAGGGAAAAAGGGCAAAAATTATATTTTTGCATTAATATAGACATTTGTTATTTCTGATGTTATTTATTCTTTTCTGAGATGAGTTTTCATTTGTCATTACATTTGAGTGTGAAGAATTACCTTATCAGTAATATTCTTGACAAATTATTTCTTTCTTTTTTTAATCTATTTCACCTTCATTCATGAATGATTTTTTTCTGAATTAAATTTATCTTGTTTGTTTTTATTTAAGTTGTTTTTCTACTCTTTTCTGCTTTCCTGGTTTCTTATGATAAGTCAGACATTAGTTAATTGGCTCATTGTTATCCTGTATGTAATATATGGTTTTTCTCTTTTCTCTTTCAGGCTTCGTTATACATATTTTGGCTTTTAACAATTTAAATATAAGATATCTCAGCCTGAGCTTATTTTTGTTTATTCTGTTTGGTGTTTAGTTTGTGTCTGAAATTTTCTTTCAACAGATTTGGGGAAATTATGACAATTTTTTCTAAATAATTATTCCTATTTTGTCCTCTTCTGTTATTCCTATAATGAATATGCCTAATCATGTTATATCATCTGATGTTGATAGAATTTTTCAACATTTTTCTCTATATCATTCACTTTGGATTTTGTCTCTCGATATATGTTTAGTTTATACTTTTTTTTTTTTTTTTAAATCATGTACATTTCACTAAGTCCAACCAGGGAATATATTTTTCAGAAATTCCAGTTTCCATTTCTAAAATTTATGCTTGATTATTTTTATTGTTTTAATTATTTTTAAAATTTCTTCCTTTTTACTGAGATTTCACATATTAAAAAATATATATGTTGCTATAATTAACTAAAGATGCTTACATTAGCCACCTGAAACTCTGTCTCTTAATTCTAATGACTGGTTCTTCTCAGGGCCAATCTTGATTGTTTTTGTTTTCATGTTAGTATGTGTTCCATACTCTTGTCTCTCCATATCTTGAACAATTTTTGATTTTACACTGGACATTATATATAATTTCCTTTTTTTAATTGTAGAAATTTTATTTATTACTATTATTTTATTGAATAAACATTGTTTATTTAACATTTAATTTTGTCGACTAGGTTTGAACTGTGTACTCTGCTTATATGCCATCTCTGTCATACATATCTTTCGTCTTTAGTTGGACTGTTTTGGATCTGTTTAAAAATCCATGACTCCTCGGTTAGACACAGATGTGAGTGGAGAGAACTTGGGAATCTTTGCATTGTTTTTTTGCTTCAAATTATTTCTTGTACTCTCTTCCATGTCATGCTTTCTTTCTTTTTTATTTTTAAATTTCCTAAGTCAGAGAAATGATAAGCTTTGACATGTGACCATACTGAAGCTGTGTGAGATGTGTGTACTCTCTATGGTCACAGGCTAAAAGCCAAGGAACTGAGAATTTAGGTGTATAACTCCATGTCTCCCCTCCTACAAACAAGTATATATTCTTATTACAGTCTGTCTTCTTTTGTTCACTTTCCAGTACCTTCAAGCAGTCACTTTTTGCATGTTCCCTGCCAGTGAAGGGTTATTTTAGTAGAATCTTATTCTGTTATATTGAGAAATAGAACCATTCTCATGTATTCCTTTTTTTGAATTTTTGAGCCCATTCTGTAGTCTACTAGTTAGCTTTAAGTAATTAAAATCCAGCTCACAAAGTTTAATATATATAAATTGAACTTATAATGCATTTATAATGTGTAAAAATATAAAATACCATAAATAAAAAAATAATGATCATTAGTCATCATAACTTGTGAAATTAACTATTTTGAAATTTTTATGTTTCATTTTCCATTGTTTTTTCTTATAGGTTATGTCATATATTTCATTTATTTTACTATTATTTTAATAATTGAATCTTATTTTCCTTTTTAACTCTATAACAGTATTAAATTATGCTTAAATGTCAGTGCTAACTTCAAATACAATGTATTGCCACATTTACCATAAATATATATATGCATACATGTGTTTCATAAGTATGCAGAAATGCCAAATTTCCATCTTTGACATTAAATGTTCAAACTGATTAGCATGAAATTTATTGTGCTAAATAGCCTGAGAAGAGGGGAGCATGAAATTGACTTGGCATGTTAATATATTTTATAGTGAGTCCCATTATAATTGAATGGGAATTTTATTGTAACTGCACATGATGCCTTTGCCTTCCGAAAATACTCTTACTTTGAACAATTCTGTAAGAATATTTTGAGTCCCATAAGGAGACATGCTTATTTGAAACCTGCTGAAGTTTCTGAGATTTACATGTGTCCAAAAAGAGTCATAGTGTTTAAATACTCACAGTGTGAATTTAGGACAAACTCATGAGAAAATCAGAAGATACTGTTGAAACCTAATAATGATACCTGTATTTTTTTAACTGAAGCTGGTTATTATTTTATGCCTGATCAGAAAAGTTACCTGTGTCAAAATAAATGCTAAAATAATATCTAAAGTCAATTTCCAAACTGAAACAACTAGTCACTATGGAAAAATTATAAATGAGTTTATATTAAATTATCTGGTTTCTTAGAAATTACATATATATATGTATATATATATATATATATATATATATATATATATATATATACTTCCTCTCTAGTTGAATTGTACTAGTTTTCCAATGTTTTAAAAACAAGTTTACTATCTCATTTGTATGCAACCATATTATTATTTATTTATATATTTTTTCGATAAGAATTGAATGATATTTTTCAGTAACAGTCTGGAGAATCATAAAAAGAGTTACATGTTTATTATAACAAGTCCTCTGTTTCTAATTAGAAGCATGCAAATAATTTCGACAGCTGCGTATAATGCCTTTTTGTTTGATTTTAATGGGTTTTATCTCTAAGAAAAAACTGATGATAAAAAAATTATAATTCTGTCAAGGTCAAGGATTGATTTGCACATGATTTTGATGTCAAGCTATAAGTTAAAACTCAACTTATTTTTTTTAAATTTCTTCCAAGATCCTTAAAATATGTACTTGTAATTTTACTGAGTAAAATTACATCTTCGAAACCTATGTCAATTTTGACTGATTTTTTTCATATGAATACCATGTTAAGGTAATATATTTTAAATTGAATATTATCAAGACAGAATTTACAATAGTCGGATATAAAAATCAATATAGCTGCATATATTTGTCTTCACAAAGTCAGTTAATATATAGGTCATTATGGTGGAACAGTGTAATATGATAGAGCATAGTCCCTGGAGCAGATCTATCTGGATTTAAAAGCTGACTCTGCAAATTGATAGCAGTTTGACATCAGATAAGGTATACTGGGCTCAATTTTCCTATCCATAAAATGCGAAGAATGGTAACATAGTAACCATAGTAACAGTTAAAGGTTATGTAGGTTTTTGCTGAATTAATATTTAGAAAACACATAGAATGGTAACTGGTATTGTTTCTATTATTAAATATATAATTGTAAGACAAATATGAAAATAACATTAGCTATCTTGTTTATTCTTTCAACACTTGCATATGGCCAGAGTATTTACACAATTTCTAATAAGCAAATTACCATTTACATTAATTTAATAAATTATTTGCTTGAAAGACATAATACTGCCTAAATATTTGATGATTCTATCCTGTTTTTATATCTAAAGTCTGTATTCCCTAGATTGCTTTCTAAAAAATAAATCACATACTTAAATGTGACAGATGAAATAGTTTAATTCAGTAAATTCTGAATAATAGAAGTCAGAAAAGTGAAAATATTATACAAAGAAATGTGAGAAAGATGGGATTATCTTTCAATGCCATTAGAACTCTATGTGGATTTGTTTGTAGGTGTGGAAAGCTAGTCAATACTTTTGTAGTCATTCAGAAATTCTGGCATTATAGTGGCTGCATGCCCGGATAGCAAGGTCTGGGAACAGGTGGACTTAAAGCTTCAAGGCTACACCCGATTAGCAATAAATTGAATTCACTAAAAACAAACAAGTCAACAAATGAGCTTGTTTGGCAATGGTACAATATCAAGCCACAGGAATGTTGAAAGAATATACAAGACTGTGTGGATCGAACTACTAAATTCAAGATAATATTTTATGCCTCACTTTTTTGTTTTCTTTTAACTTTTTGTCTTGCTAGTCAGTCATTCAGCATTTTTAAGGACCTGCAGAGTCAAAAGTTACAAAAGTTGATTTAAAACAGATGACTTTAATACCATACTGAGCAAAACCTGGGAATATACTTTTTTATTTCTTGATTTGAGACTTACTATTAAATATTATTTATAAAATTGAGATTGAATATGTAATATAAACATAAATTTGGAAATGAAAGATATTTGTCTCTCAGTCACAACAAAGTACTGCTGCTTTGATGAAAGTCTATGTAATTAATAAAATAAATCTCCTGGTTTAAATTTTTTAAGCCATTCGAAAGACTTTAAACTTCTATGCTGAAAGTTTTAAAGACATGCATATAAGCTAAAACTAGGCTTTTATAATTATTATTGTATTTGGAATTTAAGGATCTATAATTTGTAGTTATATATTTATATTTTTCCAAATAAATAATAGTATTTTAAAATTATTAACCTATTTTTTGATAAATAAGAAATATTGAGAATCTACATTTTAGGAATTAATTCGTTAAAATTATCCAAGTATCTTTTTAGATGACTTCTGTATATAATGGATTGTTGTCAGCATTAGGAATAAACAAAAAGATTCTGATTTTGTTCTGTGGAGTTGCCATATGCAACATCTTGGGAGTTTCATTGTTTAGACATAGACTTTCCCTATATATTTGAAAATTCTAAATTAATTATTTCAAAATATATGTCAGGATTTTTTTTTCTGAATTCAAGTTTCTTCACTTTAACTACAGATTACATTCTACTCATAATATTGAAGAAATGCTCAAACTATATCTACTTAGAGAGATACAAAATTCATCATAAATAATGTGTAAAAGTCATAGGCAGACTATTTAAATAAACAAAATAAACAACACGATCATTGGCCTATCTTTCAAGCTAGCATAAAAATGATTACAACTGGAAACATCTATAAAACAGGAGTTTAGTACAGTGAAATAAAGATAATAGTGGAAAATATTAGAGAATAAAGAATAAAAAGTGCAATGAGAAGTCCCTTGGATCACTCCTCATTCATTTATTTACATATTCATTTAACAAATGTTTATGAAGAGTTAATTGCATGCCGAAAAGTCTACTAAGCCATAAAGACATGGGAAGAAGAATATATATGCAATGCCTAATGGGGAAGGAATTGGAAAATGGCAAAATCATGTGACAATAACAAAATATCAAGTTTTATATTTAAGTAATTATGTTTCATGCACTGAGTAGTCTTTTGATTTTAAAAGAACAGAATCATTTGCAATAAAATGCCAAAATCCCTCACATCATAGCAAATATATCACTCAAGTTTGAAATCATAAACAAAAAAAATTTTTTTGCTTCTCCAGAGAAAATTGTTCACTTTTTTCTTAAGAATAGTAGTAGTTGTAATTCTCATTATCACATAATTAAAATGTTTGGCTAGTTTGGACTGGCTTTTAGTAATTTGAGAGTCAATTATGTGAAATAACTTTTTAGCACCTTATAGCATACCTTTTCTACAATCTCTGTTTTCATCTTAATGATTTTCTTTTTTTCTTATTTATGTATTTCATTTAAAAGTTACTACATTGTATATATAGTTTTTATGTATAAAAGTATGTATTTTAGAGTAGTTTTAAATTTATAGAAAACTTCTTTGGCTATTAAACATTTCCTATATACGTTACACACAGTCTCTCTTACTGTTAACATCACATAAATATGGTATATATTCCACAACTGATGAGCCAATATTAATTTATTATTATTTATGAAGTCCATGGTTTATTCAGATTACCATTGTTTTTATCTACTATTTCTTACCTGTTCTATCTGTTCTAGGATTTCATGCAGAATAGTGTATTACATTTAATCATATCTTAGTTTTTTTTGGCTGTGATGATCTCTAACATTTCTTGTTTTAATATCCTTGACAGTTTTGAGGGGTATTTTGGTAAGATCTTTTGAAGAATTCCCCTTGATTGGGATTTATCTCATATTTTCCCAATGGTTAAACTGAGTTTTTGTGAAAAAGGCCACAAGATAAAGTGCCATTCTCATGACATCTCATCAAAGGTATATACAACCTACATGAATTATCAGTGTTAATGTTCATTTTGGTCACCTGGCTGAACTATTTGCAGATTTTCCCACAATAAAGTTTCTTTTTATTTTTCTTTTCTTTTCTTTTTTTTTTTTTTTGTTGTTGTACTCTTTGGAAGAAAGGTACTATGAGCACCTTGCACTTAAAAAATGGAAAGTTATGCTTCACTTCCTTAAAGATGGAATATTTACATAAAGCATTTGGAAGTCTTTTGCACAGAAGATATGTCTACTCTCTCCCATTTATTTGCGTATTTAATCATTTATTTATATTTTATAAACTTTTAGTTATTCATTGTATGCTTTGGGTTATAATTCAATAGCTGTTACCTTTCTCTTCCTCTCTTTCTTATTTGCTCACATTGTTTCTTCTTTAGCCATTGAAGCCCTTTCGTGTGGCCACTGTATGGTTTTAACATCACTCTTCCCCCGCCACCTTTTTTTATTTGAACACTTCTTTACTTTCTGGCACCAAAAGATGCTCTAGACTTACCATGTATATGTGCTGTTCCAGTCCTATAATCAGTCTGGTGTCACTCCATGGAGCTCTTCTCCCTTAATGGGACAGTAGCACTAGAAACCAACAATTGAATGTTCCTTGTGCTCATTGCTACTGGGTTGTCATTACTTCCATGTACTTTCAACTGACAAAGCAAAGAGATATATGTGTGCATTCTATATACACATATTGATAAACATTTCTATCTGTAAACAGCTGTATCTCTTTTAAGCTAAATATAAGCCCATACTGATATCTCTAACTCTAATTCCTTATCACAGCACTCATTTTAGCCTCCTTCTCTTACTTATCTGTAACTTCCTACACCAATAGTGATACACCTGGCTCTAGCCATTCATGTATCATTTACTTAAGTGTTCAACTCCAGTATACATTTATAGTAGTTTCAGGATTGTTAAACTATACTCTGTGAGCCACAATTTTATCAACTAGAGTACATTGTTTGTATACAGTTTCTTTCGCATTTCGTCTGACAGAGTTCGCTCATTTACAAAGTCACTTAGGTTAGCACCTTATTTCCCCATTCCCTCCGTTGAAGGTGTTTCATATAATTTTAATACATGTAGATTATTTGGTCACATTAAGAATTTCATTCTTGGATTCTCTGTCCTAAATGGTTTTTTAATTAAATTTATGGGGCAACATTGGTTAATAAAATTATATACACTTCAAATGTATATAATTCAATAACAATAACACACCATTTGCATGTTTTTAAAATTTGCATTTATGTTTACTCTTTATGCTATAAAATTCTATGGGTTTTGAAAAATCAATGTCTTGAATTCACCATTACAGTACCAAAAAGAACAATCTCACTGCCCTTACAAAATTCCCTGTACTTGACTTATTTCATCTTTCTGCTCCCCCTCACTCCCCACTACACACATATGCATGTGCGCACACACACACACACACACACACACATACCTGGCAACCAATAATGTAACATCTCTATAGTTCTGCCTTTTCCAGAATGGAATTTAGTGGGAATCATGCAATCTTTAGGTTTTTCAGATTTGTTTCTCTGACTTTACAATATGCATTTTTGCTTTCTTCCAGTTTGGGGCAATTATAAATAAGCTGCTGTGAACATTTGTGTGCACATTTTGCATGAAAAGACATATACTTTAATCAGTTGAGTAAATACCTAGAAGCATGATTACTAAATCTTATGGTAAGACTAAGTTTGCTTTTATAAGAAACTGGCAAATTTTCTTCCAAAGTGATGTTATCTCAGAAATAAATGAATTCCTCACTGATGTTTAGTTTTTTCAGATTATTTGGATTTCAGTCATTCTAATAGGTGTATATTGGTATCTCATTGTGTTTTATATTTTTCATATGTAGTAAAGCACTTTATAAATCTTCTCAGTTCCTTTCTCCCATCTCTTCTGATATTACTAGCACTTATTTTACTTATTCAATATGTTATTATAAATACTTTGGAATAAAAATATTATTTTTACATCATTTGCAAATAAAATATATTTTACTTTCATTTATTATTTTTACATCATTTGCAAATAAAATATATTTTACTTTCATTTATTATTTTTACATCATTTGCAAATAAAATATATTTTACTTTCATTTATTCTTTTTCTGATGTTCTCCCTTTCTTTATGTAGATATGTTTCTGACCTATATCATTTGCATTCTGCCCAAAAAACTTTAACCCTTCTTATAGGGAAAAACTACTGGAAATAAATTACCTCAGTGTTTATATGGGAACATCTTTATTTCTCCTGTACTTTTGAAAAATTGTATTATTAGATATAGAATTCTAGTTTGATAGGCTTTATTTTTCAACAGTAATTCTTTTCAGGGTGTTGGCTTGCTTTGAGAGGTAATTTCTCTGAGGGGTCCAAGAAAAATTATTGATTTTCAGCTTGTCCATATTTTTCTCATTGACAGTAAAGAGTCTAATCTCTATATGCTGGAGTTGAAATCAGAGGTCACATACTGTTGTTGGCATCAATAGTCACAAGATACATTGTGTTATCCAAGGTAAATAAAATATCACATATGATCTTATCTGACTAATCAGCACCAGTAGTAATACTAGCAGGGTATACCTGCAGAGTTCCATTGGCTTCTTGTACCAGTACAAACCTGTGACTCAGTCTCACATTTCTCCCTACCTTTGGGGATGTCCTTTACTTTTGTCATTTTTATGCTATTATTATTTTAAAAGATTCTTTTATAGTATAATCAGGAACTTGGGATCTATTATCAACAAAATTCCCTACGCTGTCTACGTAAAATCTGATTTTTCCCTGAGGACTCTGCTTCTCTATTTCAGTGGTTACTATTTTCCCTTTTATATTTGTCTGTCTTTGGTATATAGGTGGGGAAGATGTTCTTGTTTCTTATTGTTGTTTCTGGATTAATATCGATTTTTCATACCAAAAGACAACTCTCTTATCATTAAGCTTGTGATATTGGAACATAATATCTTTTACCCCTTCCAGTTGTTATTTATAGAACTGCTCATCATTTCTTGATAAGTCGTTTCTGTCGCGTTAGTATTGTACTGATTTAAGTCTTGGTAATTTTAATATACCCTTATCTAGTCCCTTAAATGCTAGTGCTTTTTCTTTCTTTGATCTATTTACCTACATATAGTGTTCTACTCTTCCCCCAACTTCAAACACACACTTCATTCTTCTTCAGTATCTTGACTTCGCCATTAAGTATTATATCTTATCTAAAATATTAATTCTAATCATTTCACTTTCTGATATAGACTCATCTTTCCATTCTCTTTTTCTTTCAAGTTTGTCAACTCCAATCGTTTTTGACTCTATCAAGACAGATCTGAAATTTATTAACTTTAGCACTTTTCTATTTTTTCTCATTCCCTTAAGGCTCTTGCTTTCTCCTTAGATTACCATCTTCTGGTTAAATACACCCTCGAAAATTATGAACTCAACAATTGTACTACACTTGCCCGGCAACAAACAAACCATGCTTTGTAATCTATCATGCTATTTGAGAGTGGGAAAAGTGAAAATATGGGAAAAAGAGGAGACAACTTTGCAATCAATGTTCTGAGCTGTTAAACAGTGATAAAATATGGCACACAAATGAGTGGAGAAGATGTCCTTACAAAGAAACATGAACAGTTCATACAGACCAATTATTGATGAAGAAGAATATATGGGCATAGATTCAGGTACTGAAGTTTAAAAAAAAAGTAATATTCTTTGTGAGATATGTAATATTTTGGAGGTAAATTTTTAATGTTTAGGATTACACTGGTATTAAGGAGTAAATGTATATAATGAAGCTAACTGGCATTGTATAAAACCCCAAATAATAGTTGTAGCTACCTGAAGTTTTTAGATTGAAAGAAAAGTATGGCAGGGATTATAGAATACAAATAACTGTAGATTACTAGAAAAATTATACTCTGTTAGTTGACCCATAAAATCCATATTTAATAAAAAAATAAAATCAGACATTGTTGGTCTGATAGAAATAATAAAAAAATAAAGTAAGAACATTAAGAATATTAAAGATAAAAAAAGTATGTTCTTAGAATGGACTAAATAAATTTTATCTCCACTACTCACTATCTGTTTACATTTAACTGAGCTCTAGAGTCTAACGTTTTCTTCATTATGTGAAATCTGTAATCTTAACAAATGATTTATAAGATTCAGTTTCATAATTTGCTGTTTTTCTAGCAATCTGGTTTTGTGAACCGCCATTCTTTGAATGGGGACCATGTTTTATATGATAATGCAAATGATTCATAATTTCTCTTTCTGATAATATTGTTACATTATAGAAACAAAACAACATGGTTCATAATTTGACTCAAACTACGTCAAATAAGTACATTTAAGTTTAAATAATGTAAACCCAAGTTTAGAATTGAATAATGCATGATTTAGCCATATATCTTACTTAATATATAAAGACTTTTTAGATACCAAGTATATTCAGTATTATGATTTTATTAATATAGGAAATATTGAGTTCATTATGAACTTAGCTGAATTCACAGTTATTTCACTTAATATGTTTAGATTAACAATATTGTTAAAGGGAAAGATGACAACTTACAAAGGCACTAATCAAACTTTTAAAGAGGTCATTTTTTTTCTAACAAGTTATTATTATTTTTTTTTTAACTTGAACATGCTTGAATATTAACACAAGGAAATGTAGGATTTGTTGAAGGCAGCTTCCCTAGATCTGATTTATATTAGCCCAAGTTCCAGTGATAATTATTAGAGATGGGTCATTTAACTGGCCTGTAATTAGAATACCAATGAGTCAGTTCTCCTAAAATATTTCCCTGTTGTAGAGAGACACCTCTTCAGTTTGAATATTTTAGCCATAAAAAGCTACTCTCTATAAACGACATATATATATTTCCAACTTAAAAAAGAAAATGTATATTCAGGCTATCCTTAATAGCCCTGGAGGAAAACTGCCCATGATATTCCAATGCATTTATTTAGTCATGAGATAGAACTAATTCGCTAACCTTACATGGTTGATGGAACAAACTTTCTGAGCAAAGTACAAAGAGTTTGATTTTAAAGAATAAGGAAGAGATGGGTTATGATACATTGTATCATTTTTCATTGGAGCTGGTGTCTTGGGCAAATGCTATGATGAATTGGCAGTTCTTGTGGGATTGGTAGGAAAAGAAGTTTGGCAAACAATAATTAATGTCTAGTTTGGAATTCAGATTAAAAAATATTTGAGTTACATTTTAATTTTTTTCCAAATCTCCTTGTATTGTGTGTGTGTGTGTGTGTGTGTGTGTGTGTCTGTGTATGTGTATTTCTCTCTTTCACTTCAATATTAAATACAGTGAAGCAGAGGCAGATGAAAATAGAGTTCATTAAATCTAGAAGTGGCAGCAAATTTAATTTATCTAGGCTATCTGAAGTGGCCTGGTTTCGGTCTTGTGCAAATCTAGTTTTCAGACTTCTATTTGGTCCTGTGACCCTCTCACATCATCAACATCATCCTTATAAACATCTTTATTAGATTTCTCTTTTTGCATAAGTTAATCGAAGTCACACTCTTTATTCATAACAACCAAATGATCTTAGTTACATTAGGGCCTTACCAGGTTGGAGATACACACACACACACACACACACACACACACACACACGTGTGTGTATGTGTATATCTGAATATATATACATATATTTAGATTATATACATATATATGTATATAATCTGAAAATGAATACCTTTAGGGCAAGAACAAAGGTAAATATTTTCTCAATAAATCTTCCATAATTTAAATTGCTGTAGATAGAATGAAATATTATATAATATAGGAGTAAGTATAACAAAAACAATATCTCATTTTCATTATATTCTAACATAATTATGGTCACTCAGTTTATTTGCCATACATAAGATAATATTTACTATTTCATTTGCTTAAGAATTTCTAATTGCCTTTTAAAAAAAGGACAAGATAGTTTAATTTATTTAGTGCAAAATGTATCTTTTTTACATAAAGAGAAATAAGATGTTCTAATTGAAAGGAGTGAGAAAATTATATTATTTAAAAGTAGTTACAGAAATCAGAAAGCCAAACAAACAAAAATCTAGCCACAGAAACTAGAGCAGCAGCTCTTGAAACCATTATCGGGAAAAATGTGAACAAGATTTATAAGATGCATTTTTAGTAAAATCTTGCATAATTAGAATAATACATAATCAATGTATTATTCTAACTTTTTTCCTAAAGACTATTTTTCCAGTATGTATAAAATTCTGAAAAGACATCCTTCCTTCCTGTCTATAATGCAGTCTCTTCTCGGGACAACTCAGAAAAGGCAATTGCAGGAAATCTCTTGGCAGTACTCTCTTTAAGTCTTACTTTATCTAAGCCAAATCCCTAACAGTGAATGTCAGGCACATGCCCTTGTTTTGTCTTCAGCAGGAGGAAAATTCTGAAAGTATACTTTTCAAGAAGAGTTATATATTGTAACAGTTAAGAGCATCTGTTTCCAGAGTCAGACCCCTATCCCCCCATCTCGTGCTATCTTTGTGATTTTATACAATCTGTTTCACCCACTAAAATCTCCATTTCTCATATGTAAGGCAAGAATCTTAAAGGCACCACATCTAAGAATGTCTGTCACAATCAATTGATATATTCGATTTAAAATTCTCAGCACATTGACTCTGATTAGTGTATACTCAGTAAGGGTCTATTATAGTTATATTTAAATAGCCTGTAAATGAAACAGAATAAACTGACATAATTTTTATTATCTTAAAAAATAACATTCCTCGAAAAGACAGTCTAGGAAAAATGTGTTATTCTTTCAAAAACACAAATATTGTGTGTGCGTATGTGTGCTGTATGATATACTGTTAGAGCTAATGAGATTTCATAGAGGAAAAATGGATGATGACTGAAGATATCTATTATGATAATTGCTTACAGTATAATCTTAAGGGAGTATTTTTTATAATATCTATTAGGGCATACTAGTTTTCAGTTTTCAAAAAGGTCGTGATTAGATAGTAATTGAACAAGAGCAGCATAAATTCCTAACCGAATATTCTCTTCTAAACTGAAGGACATTACACATTTTAGCCACTATAACACTACAAAAGCTTTTGAATACAAAAAAAAAGGCTTCTAGTGCATGAAATGATTGATGATGATACTTCTGATGTTGTAAAGTTGTAATCTGTCTCTTGTTCAAATGGGATGCCAAAACAACTAATAAATTTCCCAACACTGGAGAGAAAGGCCTGTGGCATACAGCATGTCAGTTAAAAGAGAATAGATTCCTTTTCTGAGCTTGCTTGAGTACAGGTCCAAAATCACTTATCCGCAAAAGCATTTTTCTTAAGTTTGTTGCAATCTCATTTGGCAGCCAAACCTAATGTGAATGATGAGAGGATATTATGGTCTTTAGTCTATGGTCCTTGTGGTGAATATCATATTGATATTTTTTATTAGAGTGTGCTGCTACAGACCTCACGAGAGTGTTGCCCAATATATGCTCTATACACTGCATTACTTTTAAAAAGTGAAAAATTTTTACTTCTAAAATATAACTAGACACGAGGGTTCTAAATAAGTAATCACAGAATGGTTCTGAGAAACTAGAAGAGTTGTTTCCTAAATTTGCCTTTACTCATTTTGTCAGTTCTTAAATGTGCATGTTTGTATTTTAAATATATTTTATATATAGATATATAAAAATATAGAATATGTTATACATAATTCAATAAACACATTTAAAATGTTCCTATGAGAGTACAAAAAGCATACAGAGAATTCATAGTTTATGAAACAATAATAAACTACTTTTCAGCAGAATTATTTTTATTTTGATTATAAAATGGATGCACTTTTCAATTTTATTCAGCAGAATTATTATTTTGATTATTAAAAGTGGATGCACTTTTCAATTTTATTTACAGAATTTCTACTAAAGTAGAAACATTTATACATTCTACTTTTCATTTTGTCATTTGTGACTAATTCATCATATTATTTGTACTTTTTTTAAAAAGATAATTTTGTGGCCCCTTGTTGTACGAAAGCTCTGTGTATTTTAGATTAAAAGCCATTTCTCATTCCTGTTATGTTACAGTTAAGTTACATCGATATATATATATATATATATATATATATATATATATATACCACTTTAATATGTTTAAATGCAGGTATATACTACAAATATTTAGAAAAAAAAAACTTTTAATTTTGTTAATTCTTCCCTTAAGGTTATATTTTGTAATTTCTACAAAATTTTCAGTTAAATAGTCACCAATAGATTTTTCCTTGCATATGGTAAAATTGTAAAACTTACAATTTTAGTTATTTTAACTCTACTGACTTTTACCTAAGCAAAGTATCAAGTGATCAAATTATATTTTCTTAAATAATTAATTAATTCCCAGGAATTTTATTTAATCTTCATTTAGAGTATTTATTTCATTAAATATATTTATTAAATCAGGACAGGCAATGCTAATGGGCTTTGTCTTGAGTGTCAGTTTTTATCAAAAGGCAATCATTGTGAATATATAATATGGTGAGAGTAACTGGAGTTCGTGTATGGCTTTGTGGCAGAGAGCGTCAGGATGAATTACCCAAGTCTCTCACTGATAAACCAAAAACTACTGGCACCATTATCTCTATTTTAACATGAGTTTAAGGGTTTTCTTCCTGCCTTAATTTTTCTAAACCTTTGATTAGCCTCAAATCTGATGCCAGCACTACCTTAGTGGTTGATTGTTTTTCATTTATTTTAATATCTAATATTTAAATTATTACTTTTTAAAAAATATTTCCTTTTAGTGCTAACATTTTATATTTTCAAATAAGCTTTAGAATAATAACACTTATAATAGAGAACTTGATTAAAATAGTCATAAATCTGTTAACTAATGTATGAGAAAATTATATCTCTGTAAGATTTAGTATACAAAGACTCATATTATTTTTATTTCTCAGAAAATGTTACGTGGGTGTTCTACAGATACTATTAATTTTTTTCATATTTTATTTTTTTCATAGCGAAAAAGATTTTTTTTAATCTTTTAACTAATATAGAGAAGTTATAATTCTTTTTTTGGCAGTATATATAGAAAACTACTTGTTTGGTCATTTTATGTCTATTGAATTTACTAAATGTTTTAAATTCTACTTGAGTATTTTTGTTTTTCAAAATAATTATATTTCCTGTAACATGCAATTTAGTCACTTTCCGTTCTGTAGTCATTTATTTTATTTTGCTTCATATTTCTGATTATTAGGTCTAAAATGGCCCCAATTATTTTTTTTAAATAATAATGATGATGATGATGATGATGATGATGGATATGTTTATCTCCCTCCTGGTTTAAATCAGAAAGACTAGAATGATTTATGGTAAAATATATTAAGATTAAGTACATAATATTTTATACTACTAAAAAAATTCAGTAGAGGTTTAATAGACTGTATCGAAAAATGTTAAGAATTACACATTATGATGCTGTGTCTTTCTTTCCCCCTTAGCTTAGTAGTTTAATACTGCTGTTTATGTATACCTTCCACAGTAGTCAAAGTAAATATATATATATACATATACACATATATATGTATATATATGCTTATGTATATGTTTTTATGTTAACCACCTCTTCCTCCCACACTCTGCCACTCTAGAAAGAGTTTGTGTGTTCTGTCTCTCCTGAGAGGTATTGAACACTTTGGAATTTAATTATCTTAGTTGCATAGTGGCTTTAATTCTTTGATACATTCAAATAAGTCATGATTTTGTAGAGCACTTGATTTTTTTCTCAGTGTTGGAATAGATATAAAATTGTGTCTTTCTGTATCTGAAGCAGAAGGAAAACTTCACACATTTATAATATATACTTTTGCATTATAATTTAGTGCAAAATATTTTCTAATTTTCACTTGATCAAACTATGTTAGAAATTTATGCATAACTCCAATAGATATGGGGACTTTCAAATTATGTTTGTTTTTGTTTGTCTCTGGCTTAATTTCATCATGCATTTCAGTACTTTTTGTAAGCATATGATTACATTTTGTAATTATTTTGTGTGTGCTTAATCATTCTCTACATATGTGTGTATACAAATATACACATGTACAATTTCAGGGAGAGGAGGAGAGAGTGGATGGATTGTCATCATAATCCAACAGATAAAATTTTATATGTGAATAATTGGTATGTTACTTACATGCTTTTTGCTTTCTAGACATTAAAGCCTAGATGTCATTATCATTTAATGAATTAAACTACCAAATTGCTTTGTAAAATACATTAATATACTTATAATTTGAGTAAAACAAATCCATAATTATAATTTGTAAAAGCTATGACAAAACTGATGACAATTTCAATTTCTACTTAAAACACATAAATTTAAAAATGCAGGAACACTGTTTTATTGTGGTTTACTTTATTGAGATTCATGGATATTGTGTTTTTTTATACTCTGAAGGAAAGTTCCTCCACTAGCAAAAAGATTGCAACTTTTTTCATTGTGATACTCGCTTTCTTGTGGTGGTCTGAAACTGAACCCACCTTATCTCTGAGGTGTGCCTGTAGTAGAATATGGATTAGTCCTTGAAACCAGCTGCACTTCTTAGTTTCCTGTGGTTCAGATAAGAGCCAAGAAATCTTTGTTTTCCTAAGCTAATTCAAGTAGGGTTTATGTGATTTGCAGCCAATCCTCTTCTTAGTCAAGTGGCTATTCAACATTTGAAAAACCCTTTGTAACTAAGGTAACCACATAATCATATCATTCAAGCTAGGACACTTGTGAGAATAAAAAGGAATGCTATTGGTAATTTATACTTAGAAATAGGCATAAACCCAAACTGTGCAGGAAAAACAGGAATATTTGCCCATTCTATCTATAATCAACTTAAAATCAGCTCTAATAATGGCAATGCCATATTTTGCCACCAGCTCTAAGAGTAGTACTGTAGGTACTACAGAAACAAGTATTTACAAGTAGAAGTCACATAACTTAATACATCTTTATTCAAGTGAATTAACGAATAAGACATTTATCTTTTTTATCTTCTATTTCTTCTTCCTCCAGATTAAAAATTTACATCAGCATTCTTTCTAGTTAACTCCCTTGATCACTAACAATTGGACATTGGACGAAGATTTCCTAGGCACACTCTTGTTCAAGTAGGCTCTTGCTTTGTATGAAGGGAGACTAAGATACCCTTAATATCTGTTCCAGTTCTGGAAATCTTTTTAAAAATTTTATTGAGTTGGTTAACAGTTATTCTGAAATTATGTAAATGAAAACTAAACAATAGAATCAACAATGTTGTTAGTTTTATGCATAATCCAGTAAAATACGATGATATCTTTAAACTAAATATGCAGTACCATCATAAATGAATAACTAAAAATTTACTATGTGCCAGGTGCTGTTTTAAGCATTTTATATAGAACTCATTTAGTCTCAAAATCACCATATTTTAAAACTCTGGGGGACATCATTTACATAAATGTAAATGGTGTCTTTAGGGCTGTATGATTTTGTGGTCTTATTTAATTTTCCTAAAAACTCTATAACTTGTAACTTCTATTGTTCTCATTTTACAAATTAGTCCAATGAGAAAAATTTAATTAACTTGTTCCAAGTATTTCAGATAGTTGGTGAGCTGGTTTCAAAGCTTGTACCTGTAACCATATTTATTCACCAAACAACTATTTATTGAGCACCAATTCTCGTCAGGACACTGTACTAAACACTGAGAATATAAATAGAATTTGTTATTAGAATTAAATCTATATCTTGTCTATCTATCACATTCGAATATATAAACACACATATCATTTATATATTAGTTGGATACATATATACAAATCTCTATACACCTCTAGATAGATGAAAGATAGTTGATAGATACTTATATGATATTACATTTAACTGAAATTGTGAAATATAAAAGACTCAAGGGGAAAGCAGAAAAATATAGAAAAACATAATCTAATTAGGATAGGTGTGGTGGAGAGGTTTGCATTCTTTGTCATCTGCAGATTGAGAAGAAACTATATAGATTAAATGTGTGTGTGATTGTGTATTTAGGGGTGAAAGAAGAAGGATTGGGGACAGGGCGCATAATAACAGAACTGTCAGTGCAGCTTGGAGCACAGCATGAAGTGAGATGAAGTTGGTAGTATATGCAGAGATAAATTTCCAATCAAAATTACTCAAAATTACTTTTTTGTTGTTGTTACTTGCAGTTTTCCATCAAACACAGCCTGCCTTTTTATTTACTATTTTATTCATGGTAAGAACCAATGTATAGATGTGCCAGTGTGATGCTAAACCTGAGTAAATCCATTTAGATGGAAATAGGAGATATGAAAATTATTGTTGTTTGTCTAAAGTCTACAACAAATTTAGAGCTCAGGAATTAGGAATACTATATCAACCTTTTTTGTTTGTCTTGTTCCAAGGAAACACTTCTTTGTTCTAGTGAACAATTTGTTATTGGTGTAGGAAACAGAATTTGCCGACCAAAAATATGTCTCTCTGGTATTTTTTTATTACTACTTTTAAGAAATAAATAACTCAGGAAAAAAACTGATCTTCTTCTAAATTGCCTAAAAGAATGTGAGGTATAACACTGGTTCCTGGAAGAACTATCACCACAAATAAACATGGTGAAATATGAAGTAGTTGTGGTTGACAGGGAGGAACCTAGCAAGGCACATTTGATCAAAGTCCTCTGTGTCACATTGTCTTTAGATGGCTCAAGAAATGTTTGCTTATTAAATATTAACTATTTTCATCTCCCTATGAATTTTCTTACTTCTCTTTTAAGTCCCAGACTCCTACCTCCTTTTCTTTAGTCCAGAATGACATGTATGCTTTGATTTGCCCTTAGTAACTTTGGAATTTTTATTCCTATGTGAATTTTCTATGTGCCTGTATTAAATACCTTACGTTATTTTGATTATTTAACCAGCCATAAAAAATAAGAAAGGCAAGGAGCAATTTTCTACCCCCAACATTGGTATATAAAAAGGTTTTTCTTGAGTATGTTTGGTAGTCTCATATAAAATTGTTCACTGTTCTAAGTCCTTGATTACAATTAAATATATATATGATATTTAAGAATTTTGTATAAGAAGGATATAGAATTGAAACATGAAAAAGCAGTTTCCTGTATCTTTCTTTTATGTTTTTTAGTTTCCAACATTATTACTTTAATGTAAAATATTAAATAGTACTTAGAAAAGAAAATTACATCCTGAGAAACTATCACTATAATTGCAGGGTACAGGAAAATAATACATGTAAATTTGTTTGGTTTTAGTTTTTGTTTAGAGATTTGGTAATGGCTTTTTTAGAATGTAAAGTGGGATTCCAAGATCATTATTTAGTAAGGAGAAATGCCATATAAATTATTATTTGTAATAAACAATATATTACACTGAAAGAAAAAACCTTGTTTCTTAAACCTGTAATTTGAACAATCAGTTACTTCTCAATAGTGAATAGTTCAAGGAAACAACCACTAAATATTTCCACTATGTGTTGCCATTGTCATAATTTTTCTAACTTATATGGTGTTTTTCTATAAAAATGTGAGAAAACACGGCTTTTCTATTTCTTTATAATAATTACAAGTTGCTTTAGTAGTCTTTGAGATAGAATAACATTAAAACTCTAGTAAATGGTATTATCCTTTTCCCCTCAAATTCTTTACATAATCAGAATTTATTTCAGACCCAAAATGTGATAAATTGTTTGAAACAATATGATTCATTTTCATTGATATTTACAATTCTTCCTATAAAACCCATAAAGGTTTTCTTCAGCATCTTAAACATGTATTATTAACCTTTGTATAATTCAGTGTCTGAGAACTCGTTAGTCACAATACACACTGACTGCAATTTATTTTTAAATACATTCAATGACTCAGCTCATTTTTCTTTTCTAATACAAATTAGAAACAGATTATTGGCAATTTCCAGTTATTTCGCTTTGTCAAATCCCTCATTGACTATAATTTGTTAAATTTTCACTTTAAATGCAGACAGAGTAGGCCTGAAGAAAGTATAATAATGGTTATTTTTCAGGAGTGTTATGGAAAAATGTAGTTTATAGAAATGCAGTGCCCTGATAGCCTAAATTTATTGTATAGAAATACCACTCTAGGTAATTTCTTAAATACTGATATATATATATATATATATAATTTCTTAAATACTGATTTTTATATATATATATAATTTCTTAAATACTGATATATATATATAAAAAATACTAGCCATGTGATATATAACTCACACTCAAAATATTTCTTAATATTTTCAGTAAATCATTTGATATTTTTAAATATATTTAATTTAGAGGGATATAAGTACCTCAAAGCTTCTAAAAGTAGTCTTTATCATTATTATGTAGTGTGAACTCTAATATCATAATTATGACCAAATATCTCCTAACTCTACCTGATAACCATGAGTCAGAAACTGAATATGCCATATTCTCCAACCTGCTTACACTTACTTGCAGTCTTACTATTTGCCCCAAACAATCCCCTTAACTCTCCATGGTTTCTTCCCTTAAGTACTCTAACCTACCTCACCCTCTTCAAAACACACTTCCAGTTTGTACTGGAAGCTGCTTCTCCCATGACAAATTAATTTCATGATGAGTGACTATAACAGTAATCTATTACCAAGAATATTAATTGAATTGAATCATGGCTGTTATAAAGTTCTTTTATTTTCCAGAGCAAACATATTGGGACAAAAAGAAAAAGAAAAAGAAAAAGAAAAAAAGAGGTTCTATATAAAGTAATTTGGTGATCTGATCATAAATTTCTAACTGGGCAGATCATGGTGAGTAGTCGCACTCCAGACCTATAATTTCTTTTGTGAAAAGTTTTAAGCCAGCCCTGTCCATTGTTCATGTGCATCTAGGTTTACAGTACTTTGAAATACCAGAAGTAATACCTCTCAATGAGGGTATTAAGTCTCAAGAGAGCACATAATCACATTTATTCTACTGTAATCCAACCCCCACTTTGCTATCTCTCACCCTCATGTAATCTTCCTTAATTTTTTTTATTAATCTAAGTGCATAGAAGAAGCTCAAGACTGTTATTTTCAGAAGCATTTGAAATCTCTCCCCAGCACATATTCTTAGTTTGGCTCAAATAAACTCTGGTATAAATTTTCTACAGGTTTAGATATTTCTTATGTTTACATATATTAATAGTATTTTGCTTCACAACCCTTAATTTATTTATTAATCTATTCATCATCTATTAATCCCAGATATATTTATTGACCCTCTATTATCTAGAGAGAAGTCATTGACCCTCTATTATCTAGAGAGAAATCAGATAGAAATTCAGAGATTTGTAAAAAAAAATTTAAGATAATATCATTATTCAAAATGAGTTAATAACTTTAAAAGAGAAAAAAAGACATGAGGCATGAAAAAATTACAAAAGGAAATATGCTTGAAATATTTATTTTCTATGAGTGTAGGGACCATTAAAGATTGTGGTTGAAATCATTTTAATTCAAGAGAAAGAAATTAGTTTAAAATGTTATATATTTGAAAAACAGTAGGTGCTAAAGTCATACAATATTCCACAAATATTTACTGATCACCTATGAAAGCTTATAATTTATCTTATTAATTTGCTTAATTAATTCTACTTAAGCAGCCAAATAATGTTTAGTGATTCTATTTTCTGTTAAACAAGATACATGTTTTTTTTTTCTGTAAGTAAATACTCTTAGTTCTAAGATTAATTTAACTTCCTAATTATTGAAAAGATTAAGGTGACATTTCTGTAACCTACAAGTGATATTAATCTAATATTTAAAGCTTCTATATATTTTACACCTAAATAACTCTTAAAATGAAAATTAATGTTAGAAAATAGACATATTTTAAATTGTTTTATTATTGTATTTGATTTATTTTTTACCTCTGTATTTCTGAGTATATTTTTTAAATGAAACTAGTATACTTATGGATTATAACACAGGGCTTTAATTTATACAGAATTTAAATATTCTTAGGTCATCAGTACATTCAGGGAATAATATAATTGGCTTATTTCTAAAGAGTCATTGGCTTTATGGATAATTTAATCTCAAATCTCAAACTCTCCTTGGAAGTATCAGGCATATTGCATACTCTAATGAGTTTTATGTTAATTTAGCTTACAAATTATCTTTCCCTTTTTCCTTCTTATCTAATTTTGAACCATCTTCTTTGAATATAGTAAAAACACCTTGAAAATACATGCTTTCTCTATTTCTCTGACTCTGTCCTGTTTATGTCTCCTCTTAAAATCACATGTACCTAGGCTGATTATGAACCTTAGCTATTCTCTTGGAATCAGAGAATAGAATAAACTCTGGAAAAGAAGAAATTGATAGAAACCAAAAACAGAACAATAATGGCTTAAGAGACTGAGACTTAGCCACATATTTATTGAAAAGTATTCAAGAAAAAAAAAATTCTTGATTTAGGGAGCAGAAAGCTGAGTCAAGGACATGAAAAAAAAATGAAAAGACTATTGGAAATATTTGCTGACCCATAATAGAGACTCTTCTATTAAAAACTAGTTATCTCTAACCTTTTCTATCCACTCTTCTATAAATGTGGTATAGTAAGAGTATAACTTTTTTAATAAATCTATCAAAAATACTTCATTACAACACTATGTAATAATTTAAAAATGTTCCAATAGTGACATGTTCTACTCTCACTTTCTATGGGTCATTAAGTAACAAAAAGTTATTTAAAAAATTTCTAATTAGATTAAATTTTACTTACAGGTTCAAATTATTCACTTTGAATAAAGTTTGCATGGACCTGATATTATAAAAGGATATAAAGTGCTTTATGCCTATAAATAAGACAGATGTTAAAACTTATATTGTTCATGGCTATAGTTTGCAAAATGTTTTATTTTCAATACTCTGCAATTAAAACCCCAAATAAAATCTTCAAAACTATGAAATAAATATACAAATAGTAAAAAGTGTGTTACATATATGCGCAGGGAAAGGAAACTGAAATTTACTTTTAAACATATTCTAAGGATTGAAACACATAAGTTAGGAATGAAGAAAAATATAACACCCTCCGTGTCCCACTGAAGCAATGTATGTTCTATTCTTCTTCAATGTTCTGTAAATTGACTACTTCATTTGAAAACTTAGACCTCTATTGTCTCTTTTTCCTTTGTTCAAACTGTCATGTATACCTAATTTTATCTCATGTCTTTGGAATTTTCATGCTTATGTGAACTCCCCATACTCATATATTAAAATTCGATTTTCTCCTATTAATCTGTCTCTGTCAATTTGATCATTAGTCTAATTAGAAGAACATAGAAGGTGGGAGGAAAAGTAATTTTTAGTCTCCCACAGCAGAAAATGACAAAACTATGGAGACAACAAGACATCGGTGGTTTCCAAGAGTTAAGGGGGAAGGAGAAATGAAAAGGGTAGTGTAACTACCCTGTATCTTACTATTATTTTGGTTAAATGTCATTTTAGGTTTATACAAACCCGTAGAATATACAACACCAAGAGTAAACCCTAATGTAAACCACAAACTTTGAGTAATATTATGTGTCCATCTAGGTTCATCAATTATAACAACTGTACCACTCTGGTGGGGATGTTGATAATGTGGGAGGCTAGCATGTGTAGGGGTTTGGGGTATATGGGACATTTCTATAAGTTTTGCTCAATATTAAATGCTATGATCCTAAAACTGCTCTAAAAATAAATCCTATTTTTAAAAAAGTCAAAAGGATCCATGTAATTTCTTTATCGAGAAAGTATGTTCGTTCTTTTTAAACCTCAGTGGAATGTGTAATATTTTCATCAACAGAATTTGAGAAAAGGTGAATCAATAAAAGTTATGAATTCCATGGCTTTCTCTGAGAACAGATGCTTTGGAAGCCCTGAGAATAAACGTGAGAATTCTGGCCACCCTAAGAACATTGGCTAGATCACAAGGAGATAAGGAGATTCCTGAAGAGCTTCAGGTTTCCCAGCTATTAGCTTTTCATGTCTTCCCCTCCTAATTACTAGATTTTCAAATGTAGAAACTAAGGTAACCCAACCCCAAGACATTACAATACTGAAACCTCATGATCAGCCCTGAGCCAGAATGACTGACTTGAGCTATTCCAATTCTTGATTCACAGATATTATGAAATATAATAATTATTTGTTTTTATTGTCACTTAATTTTGTTATTTCAAGTCACTTAATTTTGGGGTGACATTAAACAGAATTACTAATTGATAGAGAAATGTAGTATAAGTTTGATATTATTCTTGCTCTTTTTATTTTAATTATCACTTTAGATATAAAACACATTTTCCAAGTTTAAAATTACTTTTCTTATTCTTCTTTAAAAAAAAAGTCTTAGAGCAATTTGATTCCATTTACCTATCTCTTGCACATACCAAACACACATACCCCTATACATTTATAATTTAAGGATGCCAAAAATCATAATTGCTTGTTTTTAAATGCCAGTATAAGTTGACATTACCCATAGATTTACTGTTTCTGGGGACGGGGGGAACAAACTTAACTATTATATCTTCTAATAATATTTTCCTGTGCTAATTCTCTGTCTCTATCTTTCTCTGTCTCTACCTCTCTTACACTACAAAACCCTAAAACTTACTAATTAAAACATATGACTCTCTTTTCTGCATCTCCTAAATTCTTTTATGTTTTTTATCATTTTTCCTCTTTGTTGAGTTCTCTATCATTTCTTCTAAACTTTATGTCAGTTGACTAATTTTCTATCAACTATGTCTAAACCATTGGTAAAAAATATCATATTTCTATTATTTTGTTATGTTTTATTTTATTCCAAAGCTATTAAAATATATAACAAAATTCCACCCCAAATTTCTTATGAATATAGTGATCTACATGTAATTTAGTTATATAAATTATTAGAAATCAATATTTTAATGTCACATTTATTTTAAAATATATGAAAAATCTTAATTAATTGAAAATAGTAGAAATTGAGATTTTATTCTGCAACAGATGCTATATTGGCAAATGAGATAATAAGTATAAATAATATTATGTAATTGCCTTGAAATAATTTGTTATATTTTGAAAAAAAAGAAAACGAAACAGAAATATTCATTTAATGTTAAATTTTACAGCCCCCAACTAAATTTAATAAATACTAAGCTTGCATGTCATTATCACCTCTAAAATATAAATGCCTCAACAACTTAAAATGAATATTATATGCATAGATATGATGCATTTCAAAACAACATGTAAATGTCTGCTTATTCAATTTTATTAAATTATTCCTTTAGAAAGACTGAAAAATTATTGAATGTATTAACAGAGAGGAATTTTATGTAAACTAACCCATATATTTAAAAATTCTTCTAAATTTTACAAAAATTAAACAAAAAATAAATCTAAAATGATTAAGCACATTCTTACAAAAATCACTATCATAAGGCAAGTTTCAGTATATTTATGACTAACAACAATAATATGACTAGAATCTAGTAATATACTTTGATCTTCATGTTGCTTTATTTTAATAAAACAGTAAATATGGCATGTAATTATTAACTGAAATCGTTAGTGTTACAGAGCTATTGTATGTATGTATTAATAAATTCTCGAGTGTGAACAATGTACCAAATTGCTCTGTGGTATCCCAGATAACGGTATTTTGTGAAAGTAACATTCTGAGCATGTAATAAACTTGCTTTTTGGCTAGAAATGTAGAGTTTATTCTTTTACAAATTTACATTATATAAACTTCTACAACTACTAGATTCAACTATACCTTGTAGTTCATCTCTCTAATAAAGTTCTGGCCATCCACTTCACGCTCATAGCTTGGGAGTGTTTTTGAAAAGATATATGGCATAACTATCTGTCTGTCTATCTTTCTTTCTTTCTTTCTTTCTTTCTTTCTTTCTTTCTTTCTTTCTTTCTTTCTTTCTATTTATCTATCTGCCTATCTATCTATCATCTATCAATCCATCCATCTGTAATGTATCTTCAGTTACTATTGACAGTTTGGATTCTACATACAGTAAGCAGTAGAACCAAATAAAGTAAATTACTGTAGTAAATAAAACTTTCAAGATGCAAACTACCCTTATTGCATTCTTTATTAAACAAACTTAAACTAGTTAATTTAGCATATTTATAAAAGATCACTTATAAAATTCAATATTCTTATAATTACTTTAGAGTATTTCTGAAAAATTCAATGAGCAAAATTGTATTGTATATTATTTGATACTAAGATGACTATGTGAGAAAAACCTGTTAATGCTTTAGAATTCTTTTGGGAGGTTTGTTTGCTGGTTTACATTGGCTTACTCTTTTAGCATAATATATTAGATCTACATTCTCATCCAATGCAGCCTGAGGATTGAAAAAAAAATCCCTAGATACCTCCTTCTTGATTACAAGGAAGCAATTAGTAATAGAATTTAAATATACATTCTTTAGATGGAAAAATAAAAAAATCTCATGAGAGTAATTCAGTGAACTACATTTCTAAGAGAGGCATACCTAGAAGAGCAAAAGCATATCAAGAAAAAAAAAAAACACTAATACTGTCTGTCTGTTTAAATATAGCAATTGACCCTTGAACAACCAGGTTTGAACTGGAAAGATCCACTTATATACAGAAGTTTTTCAATTAATGCTGTACATGTATTCTCTCAAGATTTTGTTAATAACATTTTATTTTCTCTACCTTAATTTATTGAGAGAGTACATTAAATAGTACATACAACATACAAAATATATGTCAATCAATTGTTCATGCTATTAATAAGGCTTTAGGTCAACAGTAGGGTATTAGTAATTAAGTTTTTAGGGAGTCAAAAGTTATACGAGGGTTTTGGCTGTGTAGGGGTTCGATGCCCCTAATCTCTACATTATTTAAGAGTCAATTACATTTATTTTAAATTTACCTCTTCAAACCACTGTGATCTGGATTCACCCCATCATTCCTCTGAAACTATTTGCATCAAAATCATTTATCTGGCCACACATTGATTACCCAACTGACAAATATATATTTTTTTAACTTTTCAGATACTTGATCTCACTGTAGAATTTTAATACTGTCAGCCACTTCTTTATTAAGGAATAAAAACAACACCCTCTTTTGATGTTTCTGTAATACCTCTTTTAGTTCTCAACTTGAAGTTTCAGTGAAGCCTCCTTAGTGAACTACATTCTTTAATGTTAAATGCTTAAGTGGTTAACATTCTCTCTTATTCTTTGCTCAGTCTCAGTACTTTCAGCTGTGCAATGTTCCAAGCAAGGTTGCAATTAACAATGTATATTATAGTAACTCTTAATTCTTTATGATCAGTGTAGACTATCTCACTAGGATATATCTATATCTATATCTATATCTATCTATATCTATATCTATCTATATCTATATATATATATATAGATATCAGTCTTTCCTCTGCATAGACCACTACATAGTCAAAAGGAGACTAAGTTTCATATTAAAAATTAAATTTGTTCTGATAATTTTAAAGCCCCCTCTGTTTTCTCTGACTTATTGGATTATATTGCCATCTCTTTAACCTCAATCCACAAACTAATATGTCAAAAATTCACATAAAAGTGAAGAAAATATTATCGCATGCATATATATTGTGACAGATATTTTATCATCCAGAAATCTTGAAACATCCTTATAATAGTTATATAACTCTCAATTAATTAGTCTTATAATACCTATTTATATATTTGGTATTATGTAAATCCTATAAGAGGCAAGTAAAACTAAAATTTAGTGGACTACAAAACAGAAAGTAAAATCTGACTTTCAGATTATGTTTGTAAGATAGAAATGAGTTGACTAAATTTATTTATATAAACAATTCTATAGTATGAAATTGACTAGTAATGGGTGAAGACCCATTCATATTATTTTGTTTTTTGCAGAAATTTTTACCTTCTAACCTAAAACATAGTAAGATAAAAAAAAATTGGCTTAATGGTTTGGGTGGTCAATTTTTATACAGATGTATTACTGCAAAAATGCTGCTTTTCAATACCTAAAAAGTCATATTTTACAAGCTCAACCTTTGTTACTATGGGTTTTACATTTCTTCAGACAGTATTAAAAACTCAAAAATATACTTTCATATTTTTAAAGCAAATTTAATTCAAATAATGGAAAAGACAATTCCTGAAAAATAAATGTTTATCTTTGACTTTTGAAATGTGATAAAAACAAGAATGTGCATATCTGAAATAAATGTACACAGAGACAAATTTTAAAATGAATCAGTCAGTTAATAAAGGGTATGAGGATGTGTGACCTAAACTGCTATTCACAGAAATCTCTGTGTAGAGATTAAATGATTGAATTTGTAAAACGTTAGATAATAGGGAGTAATGCCCCTTTCTCCTGGCTATCTCATAAGTTTCCTTTTAACCAGAGCACCAAGTGGATAGCAGATCAGGTTAAACTCATTAATATTTAATGAACTAGTCACACCATAGAACTAGCAGTCATGCTTTATATCTCATTTTTGTAATTGTCCCTTACCAATCAAACGAGTTTTATTATCTCTACCTGCAAACCAACAATATAGCTGCCCACTTATTATCAGCTTTACCATTAATCTTCCTAGATTAAGGCACAACTCCCTCTTCCTTGGACTGCTGCAATAGCTTCTGATAGGTAACCCTGTTTCTACTTATAAATACCTAAAGTCTATTCTTCTATACAGTAGCCTGTTTGATTTTAAAAATGATCAAACACTGTCATTCCTGCTCATGACTTCTTCCAGGACTACCATGAATATTGGTACAGTCCAGGACAAGATTATAAATGGTGGCAAATATACCATATATTGGAATTTACCTAAATATTTTAGTTATATTTAATATTAAAAATTATTAAATAAAATGTGTTATCAGCCTGACTTAACAATATGTTTTCATAAAGGTTTTAATTTGGAACTTGTGGATTCCTCAGAATTCTGTATCATACATGGTATCACGAGGCAATGAGTCTCCTCAGGTAACAAGACCCTGATTCAAATCCTGCCCCACTGAATTCCCTCCTATTCTTTGTCTCAGATATCAAGGTACATTCTGTGCATGATTTTAGACATTCCCACTCTTACATAATAGCTCTGTCTATATTCCTTTAAAATAGCCGCCTTTTGGCCACTCACTGAGACTAGAGTGAACACACTGTGTAGTACACCTTTGGAGAATAGACCCTAGTAGGGCTTTGAAGCCAACTTGGGGGGGAAAAAAAATTCTGAGTCTCAGGTATCTAAATCCATTGGTGGATCAGAGAAGGTAGAATGCCTGAGGGGCTTGCACCTTTTGATCCTATATAATAGTGAGTAGCATGCCTGAGGAAGGCAGAAGTGACATTTCTAAATAACAAGGAACAGAGAAGGGGCCTCTCTTGCCCTGGACCAAGAATGACACCTAGAATGAAATCCAAACTCTTTGTCACAGTCTATAAAACTATACTTGATATGACCGTTATCCAACTATCAGAGCCTATCAAACTTTTTTATTACCTACAATATCTGTGAATCAGGAGTCTGGGCAAGGCTAGGTTTGGCATATGTTTAGTTCTCACAAGACTGTAAACAATTTATCAGCTGGGCTCTGTTTTTATTTAAAGATGAGAGTTTGTGAGTTTGATGATGTAAGTAGACAACATGGCAAGGAAATACACATAACCTGTAATATCTGAGGGCAGCTTTTGGATGAAAGCCAGGAAGAAAATTAATTTTGCCAATAACCCAAATGAGCTTATAAATGGATTTTTCCAAAGTTAAGGCTTCAAGTAAGAATATAGTCTGGCCAATATCTTGATTGTAGTCTCATGAGAGTGAGGAAAAGACTCAGCTAAGAAGTACTCAGAGTACATACTCAGGGATTGTGAAATGATGCATATGTTATTTTCAGCTGCTATATTTGTACCAATTTATTATACAATTAAATAACTAAATAATATAGACTGCGTTATACTGCGTCTTGCTTTTCATTTCTTTGTACTTTCATTCTGTACATTCTCTCTTCTTTCCAAATATATCATTAAGTATTTTTTAATGTGTCTGCCTGCATTTTAGGTCCTGGAAGTACTCATAACTAAATGAGGTTTTGGAAATTTTCTAACAAATTTAGGCTTAGTAATTTATTTATACTCCACCTATTTTTTGAGAAAATATTTAAGAAAATTAACAATGGTAATGCATATTTAAATGCAAGTAAAACGGCAACAATGAAATTAATAGATAAATCAAGAATATTACTGAAAAGTATTACCATTACTAATCCAAATAAAGAGATTTAATAAATAAATAATATTGATTTGAAAATTTTACAAATTATGGATTTTTAGGTTTCCAAGACTCTGAAAAGTTATCCCCTTATTCTTCTGCAATAACCTACTCAGATTTTAAGGTTTAATTTGTCTTTGCTTTTCATGTCTGATATTGAATGTTAAGCATTTCAATGTAAGAGATTTTTACAAATTCGTGCCATTCTAGGTCTTAAAACAAAATGTGGGTTATTTCTTCTCAATAATGAATCAATAACTCTCTTAATGAGTTTTACTTTAATCAAAACAAAAGATTTCCTTTACTAATATTCCAAACTGAGCCTAAGACCTTTTGAGTCTACATATTTTACACAAAGAGGCAGGACACTAAAAAGAATAGGAGATTCATTGTCATAGGTTTTGCATCCTATCTTAGTATCTATCACTTATCAGCATTGCAACTTTGAACAAGTATTTTAATTTACTGAAGCCTTAAGTTTTTAAAATTTTTAAAAGATATTAAATGTAAAATATCAATAAAATTGCTTTCGATTTTTATGTAAATGAAAAATATAAGTAATAAAATACTGAACAATAATATCACATATAAATCAGAATTTTGTTTGCAAAATGCCATTTAAAGGCCTCCAAATTTGTCATCTTCTTAAAAGTAAAAGACTTAGCTTAAACCTTATTATGGCTACTTAATATCAATAGAGATGAAATTAGGGAATAATGACAGTGTACATCACTGAAAACTAGAAAAAAAGGAAAAGACACTTCTTTGATCTAATTTAATGGGCAATTACTTAGCATGGAATTCTGGACTGACAAGAAGACTACACCATGCAAATTAGAAGAGTAAAGTCTTGAGAGATATTAGACCAAAAACTTGGGATTTAATGGGGTTACTAGAAAAATAGATATGGCAATACTCAAAGCTACTAGCAAGTTCTGTTGACATATATATATTTTTTTGGTTGAAAAGCTCTAACCAAGGACCACAAATCAGTTACAGTTAACTTATTTCCCACTACTGCTCAGAGATTAGACTTGAACAGCAAGGTGCTTGTTTCTATGAACAGAGGGTATCACAAGCAATTGGGAATGTTATTCTCTCAGTAGGGAGCTCTGGCAAATTGAAATATTTCAGAAAAAAAAAATCTTGAAAAAAATCTTTGTGAACATTCTGGATACTCTATTTCAATATATCTAAGCATTTGTCTGAAAGTATTTCTAGATGAAATCACAGTAAATAAAGTAACCTTGAATTTCATTTTTTTCCAGTATCTAAACATATAGATATATTATGTATAATAAAGCCAGGTTTTTAAAACTTCTGACATCATAAGAAAGCAGTTTGTTTAGAATACATTTCTAAAATAATATAGTCATAGCACATTTAGAATTTTTAGAAAATAATACTTCGGGATATTTCAAAACATGTTATTAACCAAATGTTAAAAAGTAAATATTTAAATTTTTATTTATTTATTTTTATATTAGCAGATACACTAAACAAAATATTCAGAATTATGTTAAGATCTAAATTCAAAGTGCTTATATCCATATAATAGACTGTGGATGCAGATTTGGAGGAAAAAGAGATTTAAAATAAGAAGATCTAGGTTTGAGTAAACATTATTCTTTGTATTTAAAATATGAAATGGTCATTTTACATGTCTAAATCTCATCTGTATATAAGATAATGGTGCTGAAAATTATTGACCAATAGGATTATAACATTATAATGAAGTAATGGTTGTATAAGCCATAGTTAACTAGAAAGTATCATAAATGATAATTTTTAATTATTTTATATTTTATGTAAAAATTTATGAAGTAGTATATATATAATTATCTTTAATTTTTGTTCTGGTATGATTATTCATAATTGAGGTTTTCAGGCTCTTTATCCCTTTAGCGTATGTTTATCTGATCATTTTATTGGACATTACACCCTACAAGTACAATCAGTATTTAAGAAAAGAGTTATTATTTATAAAGAATTTATGTAACCTTTGTAACCCTAGTAACGAACTTTCATATTGAAGCTTGAGAATGCCAAAGGTGTTCAAATAGTTCACATTTAGATCAGTAACATCTGTAATGTTATGGTTCAGCTTGTAATGAGAAAAGATGCATTTACTTTTTATTATATTGATTGACAAAATATCTTTCAAAATCTGCTAAGGAAATAAAAATAAGCAATATTATTTAGATAAATATTTTTAGAATACTCTTTGAGGTTTAATTGGAACAAAAAAAATCATATTTAAAATGAGGTGGGTTTTTTTTATTGTTGTTTAAAACATGATTTTGCAATAGGGAGAATTTCCAAGGAAAAAACTGTTAAAGACTTTTCAAATATTGTGTTTTACAAAACAACATGTAGATATATACTTGTATCAAGATGCATTTTGATATTATATTTTTTAATGACTGAAGACATAGGCAAACTTCAAACATAGACATTTTTCTATATCTTAAAGTATATAGAAGTAACAAGATAGTCCTTCAAGTAAGTCTCATAAATAAAAGTAAAAATGGAGGAAAATAAAAGTTATCCTCAAAGTAGACTATCACTCCTCTACTGATGATATGATATGATGCTTTGAGTGACAATTTTTAATAGATGACTGATGCGATATTATTGTAGTGAAGATACATATATAATGTAATTTTAAAGATTTATTTTTATAACATAGAAATGTTAATTTACATTATATTAATTTAAATTATATTAATATACTAAATACACATCTGCCTTGTATTCTTAGCTCTATTACCGCCACGTTCTCACAGAATTTCTCTGTTGTGAGAAGGTAACATGATGATTTATAAGGTAATATGATGTTTACCAAATCTAAAACCAATTAATCAAAACAATCTGTTGACAAATTTAATACCTTTTTATTAACCATTTATAATTTCAGGGTACTACAAATACAGATGATAGAGAGTTACAGATTGATGCATTGCTCCTCAAACTTTTTTCTGCCATGCTAATGAATAAATGTGAACCGAGGAATATGGCTACATCAGCCTCTGATTTACTGTTAAAGAATGTCATCAAGAAGACATAACTGCTACTTCGATCCATGAGCAGCACCCAGGCAATTGGAGGATTCCCAATCCCTCTTCTGTGCTTGGAATGTTTGCTCTGCTTGCCTCCCCCATGTTAGAAGCTGTCTAAGGACAGTCTTAAGATAATAATGTGGTAATGAATCCTTCTGGACTGGGTACATGACTGGACCCAGTTTGGACCCACTGTGTACATGACAGGCTCTGGTTAAGTTTTCTATATAAACTTGTAAGGTGAAGAAAACTACAAGTATTTCAGCAAACTAAGATAAGCCTTGTAAATTCCCTTGTTTATTAAACCGACCACTTACCAATCTGTACTGATCTGTCTTTTTTCTTCTGTCTGTTACTGCCTTATCAATACAGGGACAGTTTCAGATTGTGCTGGAGAGCTTCCAGAGAGGTTTGCAAAGCAATATTTAACATAGGCAAAATTTTGAAAAAAAAATACGTAGCTAAATACATATGTTGTTGACATTCTGTAGAAATAATATGTAATATTATATATTTAATTGGTTATAACCTACATTTATAAAGTGTTTTCACTAAATATAATTCACATGTAAAACAATTCAGGAATTTGTAGTTATAAGACTGATATTTAGAAGACTTATGGAAGCAGTCTTTTATTTTTATTACAGTTTCTTTGAGATGAAAGATTCAAGATACTTAAAAATATTTGCTATAATCTACACCATTATAGATTCTGATTCTAATAAAAATGGCATTTTTAAAAGGTCTTAATATATTTCCTAATATTTTTAAATAGATTAGTGATTAATTTTATATATAAGTTTCTGTCACTTAAAATCGCAGTAGAAAGTGATCTAGAAAATGAAAGATATTATTTATAACTACAAGAAAATTAGTTGCAGCTAGTAGACTTATTCAGCATGCATGGCAGCAGATATTAAACATTCAGGACCCTGGTATTTGATCACAAGGAATAGTATGAACAATGGACAGTGTTCTGTTCGAATGTCAAGGGTGAAGATGGTTAATTAAGCTATTCAGATGTCTACACAGCAGATAAAGTGAAAGACAAATGAATAGATGCAAACAAAAAAACATATCCTAGGAAGCAGTTCATGTGATTACTATTCATAAATGCAGGCCAAGGGTAATAATTATCCATTATTCCTTTGGGAAATAATTTAAAAATGACACCATAAAAATGTTAAAAAATTATCTATTCATTAAATTCATAGTAAAGACCTCAAGAAATATTTATTGATGTTCTCGAAATAAATAAGGACTATATGATAGAAGGAAACAGTAAAATGTTAAAAACATTTGCCAGTGCAGAAATCATTTCACATAATAATCATGTGATATAGCTATTTAAGTATTATTAACTCCAAAGTAAATCTTTAAGAAACTAACATTTACCAAAGGGATACGTGCATAGCATTTTAAATTAAAATATAGCAATAACACAAACCTTTATAATGTTTAGAATTTTGAGCAAAGAAATTATAAAGTAGTTTCATATTTTTAGGAGAATTATATTTTAGAGTATAAAATCTATATATCTATGTAGATATATATGTTATTTTTTAAATTCAATATTGTTAGATAAAAAAAAGTGGAGAGAATTTATTGTGTTCGTTGCACAGAAAAAAACTAGCATTTAAACTCAGTTTTACACAAACACATATTTGTAAATACCCATATGAAAATGCTCTCAAGTAACTAATATGATACATTGATTCTAAAGTACATAATAGGTGCTCAGAAATATATATTAAATAATTAATGCTATTTTAATAGATTATTTGGGGGGGTATCTTATTCAAAGCAATTATTATCCAAGGTCTAGGTATTGTTAACAGGCAAATATCACACTTATGTTTTAATTTTGATTATCTGCTACTTTAGAAGGTTTGATATTTTAAATGAATGAAAGTGATTGGGATTTTGTAAGACAAGTTAATTGTGAATAATTTTCACTCATATTTTTTCAGTCATGAACAATGTAAAGACAGAGAAGTTTAAATGTCTAACAGAAAAGTAAACTTACCTTTTCTCAAACCTAAATAGCATTATCCATTTTTCAAACATAGTGAAAAGAGGGAAAGCATATCAGACAAATAAACCTTTATAAAATGTGTTTTATCATCGTGGTTGGCAGCGATCTTATACAAATTTATCATTTTATACTTTGCTTTATGACGATACATAAATAATAGTATTCAAAAAGGCCAATAAAAATTTAGATACCTAGTATTCTATGAGATTACACTTACCACTGGTGCAATAAAACAATAGTCTCATTTTGGTTTGTTTTGTTTTTGTCATATTTTTTCTCTACTTATTTAAGAAATTTTTAACTTAGAGAAAAAATCTATCTTAATATTTGGACAAGATGTTTTTTACTCAAGTACTCCTGGGCAATTTATACTTTAAAGATGTGGATCACTGGACAAGGAAAGAAATAGCTAAGAGATTAATAAAAATAATTGGATAAATTTTCTTGAACTCTTTTCAACTGTAGATATGACAGCTCAGTTTATTTGGTGCAAACATAGCCTGCAGTGGTGGCAATATTACACAAGGTCTGATTCAGATTGATAACTCAAAGAATCTCAGACAGTAAAACATTTATTTTAGAAATATCAGAAGCAATTATGTCAAGAATTTAGCATTCATTAAGGCATAGTCTATTTGAACTTTTTATACACATAATAAAAAAGACCTACAATCAATACATATCTATTTTATTAAGCTCTATAAATTCCTGCTTATTTTCTTTAAGAAATAATTAGAAAAAAAATGAAAATAGAAAATTAAATTTAAAACTTAAGAATACATATTAGGATACAGAGTTCTCTACTCACGTCATCCTTATTTTCTTTTCTATGAAGCAGTGATTAAAGTATGTGGGATAAAAGTGGATATGGGAAGATAAGTTTGTATAAGATAAAGTAGTTATCAATACTAATGTTATTTTAGCAGCATCCTCCTCTGAAATACCTAAACAACTCATGTGCTATAGCCCTGGGAAAGCTATAAGAACTGAGAAACTGTCTACCTACCAACTATCTTAAAAAGGTAGGCTAGATAACAAAGTCCAAGGTGTGGCCATGTAGAATGCCATGAACAGAAACATGCAGAACCTTAGCAAAATGGAGCTGCAAATTCAAAGGAAGGCAAGGGGAAGGAAAAAGGATAGACACTAGAAGAGAAGGATATCTAGAACAAACTTACAATGTTACCATAAACTAAAGTCCTCCTAAGAGCAGAAGCATATGTTATATATCATTCATTTATCATCAATTTGTTCATTTATAGTTGCAATTAAGAATTGGAATTTATGGTAAATGACTCTACTTGTATGTCCTCAAGATGATTCAGGACACAGGAACAGAGTTATTGATGTAGAATACAGTCTCATTGCACAAGGTACTGACTAAGCCTGAATGGCAATGAGACAATATTGCTCTATGGTGTCATGTAAGCTTAATAGAAAAGTACAGAGGAAAGGAATTAGGTCCAAGGCCAGCAAACATAATATAGAGTGTAACTATCAGGAGATAGATAGTTGGAGATACTGGACAAATATAAAGTTCAAGAAGTTTCTTCCATCAAAAGGCTGAAATTAAGCTTTCCTGGTAGAAATAGCCTTGTGAACTGAGGAGTGTTATCTACTAACTATCTAAAGATCTGTATGAATTCAATTATCAAATATCTATATCTATCTATATCTATATCTATATCTATCTATATCTAATCTATATTTATGTCTAATCTATATCTATATCTATATCTATATCTATATCTATATCTATACATCTGTGTGTCTGTGTGTTATATATCTTTAACACTTATTGGGCCTATCCTTGAGAAGATGTGTGGAGTTAAACATGAGGAAAGAAGTGTATGTGTATATATATAGTGTGTATATGTATATGTATATATATATATATATTGTTGTTGTTGTTGTTGTTTTGTTTTTTGTTTTGTTTTTTTAAAAAAGAAGCCCAGTAAGAAATAGGTGGAATGAATTGGATGGGTGGAGTCAGAAAATGCAAGTTCTGGACTCACTTACTCTGCAATAATCAGTTAATAAAAGGAAAAGCAATGCAACCTGTGCTGGACACGGCTGAATGGATGTGCAAGGTTTTAACAGAGGGTGTCAAATAATGTCCAGGGAAAGATGATTGAGCTTAAACATGCTAGGGAAATGTTATAGGAATTCAATTATCAGAGAAAGGCAGGTGGGTTGTAGAACACTATCGGACCCATTCTTGAGAAGATGTGTGGAGCAAAACATGAGGAAAGAATTTTATCTGGGCTTAATGTGTTTTTGGCCCTTGAGCAAGGAAAAAACACTGAGAAAACAATATGTTCTTGAATAGCCTGAGAAAATGACGATGCTTCTGTTTGGGGAATGAGAGTGGAAATCTGTATTATGGATAGTGAGGAATTGCTGGAGCAGGTTTTAGAATATCTAACAAGTACTGCTGGAACCCACCTATGCTAGGCCTAACTAGCAAATATCTTACTGTTAGAGGTTGATGACTCTCATACTATTCCCCTCCAAACAGATGCAGAAGCATGTGAACCTCACCCTGGGAATAATGATCTTGTCAAAATTAAGAAAGGCTATTAGGAAGATATGGAAATATTCATGGTTTAGGTCAAGGTTTGGCAGATTATGGTTTGTAGAGTAAACCTTGCTCATTACTCACTTTTGTAAATAAAGTCATATTGGAACATAGCCATATTCTTTTATTACATAGTATATATGGATTTTTTGTGCTACAGTGGCAGAGTTGAATAGTTGTGACTGAGATTACATGGATCTCAAAATTCTAAAATATTTACTACCTATCCCTTTACAGAAAACGTTTGCCAACCCAGGCTTAAGATTATAGAATCAAACAATAGGTAAGGACCCAAGAACAGAACTCAAAATGGAGAGATGTAATATTCATGAGCCATGGTGGGGTTATTAACCCAAAAGGCAGTAGAGCTCTAATTTGGGCTTCTTGGTCTAGGCATAAGATGCTGCTAAAGATACCATGATTTTACTTCCTAATTTTTAATGGCAAGAAAAGAATTTTAGCTGTCCTTGAACAATTTGAGAATTGGAAACAAGAAGGAAGATAAGGAGTATCTCATCTTGCACACAGCGAAGTTAGGGAGTAATATCTAATTAGCAGGTAGGTACTATCTATATCAGTAGGTAATAAGAGTAATGAAACATATTACTTTGAATCTGATATTAATACCCATATAATAAAACAATTTTAAACTTAATGGCTTAAAAATTCCAATATTAATTTCAATCATGACTGTGAATTTACAATTTGCACTGAGCTTAGCCAGACAATTTTTCTGATCTCATTCATGTGTTTGCATACAACTGATATCAATGGCCTCAGTCTTTGATGTTTGGTTGAAATGACTGGGTTAACTGAAATGCCTGCTTTTATTCTTTTGCAGATTAAGCTGTAATTGTTCACATAGTTATGACTACAGGGTTCCAGAAAAGGCAAAATTCCAAGCTAAAGCACTTACAAGTCTTCGATTATATCAAGATTGCTACTGTTCCATTAAACAACAACAACAAAAACACAAGACAAATAGTCAGACCAAGAGTGAGTATGGGTGGGGGCCACCCAAAAACATGGATTATTGAACAATTTACCAAATAGTGTATGTCTAATAAGGTGAAAAGCTGTAGACTAATGATGGGGATCTGGCATTAAGATATATAAAAATAGTGGGATTTATCCATTGAGAAAGTGATAGAAGATGAGGCATCCGCTTAGGCACAACAGTGTAAACATCGTGATCTGATTATCATAGAGTACTCCTCCAGACCAGAGAGAAGACTCTCCTTCATACTGAGAAAGGCCAATGAGCTGGAGGGGAGCACTGACAATGTGTACATGGAGAGGTTTGGGACACTATCTTAGCACTTGGAGGCAGCAATCCTTCTTAAATTCCTTAATCCAGAGGCTCAGAATTTGATAGTTCCACAAGGAGAACAGAGTGTCATAAAAATATAAATGAATATTCCTATGCAAATCATGATAACAGTGGAATTAGAAGAGCAAGAGCAAGGAATAAATGAAGAATTCATCATTATCACAAACGATAAAATCTATGCTGAGTATTGAAGGATACCTTCTTGTACCCACTTCATACCTAGTACATGGCACAGTTATTACTTATTCTGATTCCATAGTCATCCAAATACCCAAGGAAAGTTTCTGGCTGCATCCTAGAGATTCTGAAAGACTTAAAATATGCTCTCATGGAAAGCAACATATAAATGATTATTCTTGTTGACTTACTTATAAAGGCTATGTCTGTAACGCACACATACACAATGTAAGAAATAATCCAGAGGATGGGCAGGAGAGTAGAAAAAGAAAAAGGGTTGCAAGCCAATTTAGAGTACAATATCAGATTTTGTCCAAAGCCTACTTGTTAGGGTGTGAAAGAAATAACTATTAGTTGGAATTATTTTCCACTTGCATGTATTACTGATGACTAAGCCAAAGTCCAGAGGCAAATTTGTCTAGAGCTACACAATAATAATAAAATATTATAAGCACTTACCAGTCACTATTCTCATTTGTTTCTCAGTATTATCTAGGTCCCCACCTTTAGTGATTTGAATCTAAGTTGTAGAATGTGGTCTGTGAGCTTATAATTACTTTTAAATTAAATCAACCCAAGTGTAATCCTCATTACACTCTATTCAGGAGACACTATTATATTCCATTTCAAAGATGTGAAAACTGAAACAGTTAGCTAATCAATGTTCCTCAGATGAGTTAGTTTATCATATAACTATTCTTTATTATATAGCTAGTAATTACCAGAGTCAAGATTTGAACACAGAAAATCTATTTCAAGAGCCTTGACCACTACTCTCTCCAGACCAGAAATGCTTATTTCAAAATTATTTGCTTTTCTTTACTGTACTACTTTTTAAAAATCAATGTCTAGACAATTTTAACATTTAGTAATACATCTTTGAGGGATGGATATTGTCAGTTTCCTATCGGACCAGGAAAGGAAAGGAATAGGCACTGGAAATTTGGAGATCCTCAGCCTATGCTTTAGTTCTCTGGTCTCTATGGCACTGTAGTAAAAGCTTGGTGCTGCAGTAGCATCGAGAAGCGAGGGGCCTGTGGATTTTAAGATTTTTTTTCCAAATCATAGATTATCAATGTGTAGCATAAACTCTTGAGTAAGTTTTCTTTCAGGAAAATGGCCTTAGATATTATAACCACAAAGCTAGATAAAGCTTTGGAAAACATACAGAATTCAACTGGATATTATTTTAACATTTATAAGACTTAGGCAAAATGACAAAACAATTAATGAAGCATAAATACATTATCTAAATCCGATCACGTAGTAGAGACAACAGGGTTAGATTTACAGACCCTGATTTGATTTGAAAATTAGGTAATGATAACTTAAATATGGGGATGTGACCACTCCTTTATGATTTTTACTCCATGATATGATGACTCTAAGTGGCTCAGCGTGGCAGTTAAGATCATGAGAAAAATTATATTGATGTTTATAATTAGAAATTATGGTCCAGATGAAATCTCTGAATAATAAAGAATTTCAGGAAGCCCTCAAATTTTATTTGAGGAGGCCAAAAGATTCTAGGATCATAATTTTGTTAATGAGTCGGTATTATTAATTCCTGGAAGATTTAGAATTTGGCATGGAAATTAATTAAAATAAAACTTGAGTGTTAGTATTTTTGGTTAAGTTTACAAATCAAGTATACTTTCTACTTAAGCATTTGTGATTTATTTCAAAATTTTTGACATTTTTTACTGTCAAACTGAATAATCTTATAATTCTAAGTTTAATAACTGTAATTGAGAAATTAATACAGATTTACTAATTTTATAGTCAACATAAAATTTAAGAAAACTTATGGTTTAGCTTATATTAAATTTATATGAGTTATTTAAGTATTCAGAAAGGTTTTATTTGTTAATTAGACAATTTAAATACTTAAAATTTAATTGAATATATTAAATTTATGAATGCTGTTTAATATTTTAAGGTATTTAATTAACTAAGTTTATAATTGAGACCAAACACTATGCAAGGGCCTATTAAAATATGTAGTAAAACTTTACTATAGTTAGAAATATGTTTCATATGTAGAGCTTAACAGCTTAAGGGAGAATCAGATTAGTATTTATAATTTTAATAAATGTAATACTATTTTTGAAAACAAAGTGAACTCTAAATAATCTTCTGAACATAAAAACCTCCTTCGAGAACTTAATGAATTTTACAATGATATTTTTGCAGTCTTTTTTGGGTAATCTGTGACATGTAGGTTGGCTCTCTGGTTCCTAGTGTGTACTTCCATTCTATCAATGCAAAAACCCTATGGCAAAGGTCAGTATTTATCAGGGACATCAAAATCTACATCATCCACTAACCATTTTTCCTGGAGGACCTGATGACTCCTGTACATACGCTCCAGTAGTCACTGACTCCCTGCTTCAAACTGAATGAATCTAATGGAACCAAAACTTTCTCAGCATATTTACAAACTCCTCAATTTCTAAATGATTGATAGCAAAACTTATTCAGCACATTCATCATCCAGATGAAATGATGACTGATTTTCTGGGTCCAGTGAGCTCACTTAGTTGTAATGGATCGTTACTGTACCCCACTTGGCTTTTCTCACCTACCCCTTTATGCCTTCTGTTTTGATTTCCTCCTCTCCTATAACATATCCAAGTGCCTTACAGTTGAGATTTTGGTTATTATATATAATTGTGACCATCACAACAGAAAGAAAAAGTCACATGTTCTGGAAAGATAATGTATATATTGAAAATTGAAAATTACCACCATACTAGATTTTGTACAATTTCTATGCCTGAGTTTGAGAAAAGTAATTCATCTCCAGAGTTACCAGCCTACTCCAAGTGGTCTCTACCTTGATCTAGAATATATTCATATTCTTACTTAGATTGAACTGGTTTTCTCATACTCACTTTTGATCAATTCAAAAGACACAAATTCTTTATTTTAGCTTAAGTGCTCTTTTAATAAGTCTTATTTGATAAATATATACTAACATTAAAAATCATTTAATATCGCCCAGTTTTTTTTTTCTTTTTTAATACCAGAATATTTTGAAGACCTACAATGGCCTACAATATTTGGCACACATCAACACTTCTAACCTCACCTTTTATCACATTATTCCTGTTTATTTTTCAATACTTTGAATAACTATGCTTCCAAAACTCTGACGAAACTCAATTCTTACACCTCCTCACCAAACATCAAGTCACATATAAGTGATTTAAGAGCTTCAATTTGTGAATATTTTTGTGTTTGCATTTCTAACAAGATTTACCTGTTGATTTTCTGTTGAGAGATAATTTTCCCATGGATTTCTCATGGAATTCTAATAGTTCAGGCCTTCTAAGCAAATGCCACATTTCAATAGCAAACATCCTTGTAAGCTAGAGTTAGTATAATCCCTCCAGAGAGACATACCTACCTAGAGATGTTCCAAGGCTCTCAAGATAAATCATCTCTTTTTTTTCCCAGAGATATTAACCTATGTTCTATTATAATAAACTTAGAGATGACTCCTATATCTCCCCCAGAGGTGATCTGTTCTCTCTGTCTGTCTGTCTGTCTGTCTCTCTCTCTGTCTCAATGGAAAAAAAAAATGCGTAGATGTACCAACAGTCCTGTAAAAAATTATAATCTCTTAAAATCCTGGATTCCCTTCCTATAATATGCCCTGTTGCATGCACAGAAAATATCTGGCCCTCATAGTATCATCCTGTGGGGACTGAAACATGAGAACTGATCTGAGATGCTGCTTTGCTTGCTAATTTTTATTGTAAGGAATATATTCTGTTTCTGACCCAGAGGTCTTGTGTTGTGGTATGTGTGTACAAGTGTGTGTGTGTGTGTGTGTGTGTGTGTGTTAATGTGTATTATACACAATGTATATAATTATATGTATCTATATATACATATATATTCACATATATATTATCATTTTCTGACTTAATATTTTCCCTTCTATATTGTAATTACCTTGAGAGCCTTATTTTTTTTTTAATTTTTATCCTTCATTTTTTATACAATGTCTCAGGAAAAGGAGTTCAAGGCATAAATAGATAAATATATGCATCTTTACAAGTCTTAGAAATTCCTACCTCAAGTATCACAGAGTACAGATATCTAGAAAGACATAGAATGTGTCAAACTCGGTTCATGAATTCAAGTATGTAAAGAATATAATTTAATTTTTTTCTCAATCAGAATAGTTCTGACTCAAAATCCATTTTTCTGTCAGGTTTTTAAAATATTTTATCTTGGTTATTGATGAGGCCACTTTCATCCTCCCAAGAACTGATCAGAATACTAGAGGTTTATTTAGCATCATGAAAATTGGATAAAGAACTCTGTTATCTTGTCTATCTAAATTTCTACAGACAACTTCATTCTCTCACCTAGCCATAGAATCATGCATTTGGATCTCGTAACTTTTGAGAGCTGGGAAACTCCTATTCCTAAGTCCTACACAGTCATTGCTTTTGAAATTTGCTGCCTCTTTCCATCTCATTCTCAGAGAAAACAAGTTCTTTGATACCTAATAAAATCTTATATGTGGGCTCAAAATATTAAAAACAAATCCAGGAAACTTTGCTGTAATCCTAGAAAAGGAGCTCAATGGTTGTGGCATTTGTCAGAATGGAGAAAAACAAGGGAAAATATGTATACAGCAAACACGGGGAGTGGGGAAGAGGTAGAGGAGGAATAGGTGAGGAAGAAGAAAGAAAAAGAGAGGGAGAGATATTGAGAAAGATCGAAACCAGGTCCTTGCTCCTTGCACCTTCTCATCACTTCATGTGTGTGCACTTCGGAGGCCCTGCAGGGACCTGTCATTTAGCAAGACCTCCTCTTGACCTTCATTCTGCACAATGGCGTTGATCTGCTGCAGGCCCAAGCTGACATATGCCTACCCATAGATAGAAGTGTGCTAGATTCTTACAGAGCGAGATCTATCAAACTCCCAGTTTCATCAGTACCTGTAGCAGTGCATAAACACATTCTGCATGCTCACTTACCAGTCCCAGCTGTCCTGTGCCCTGGGGCTTTGTCTTTGTGGTATTCTCAACACAGTTACCCAATACACTGGCCTTGGAATCCACTGTGGCATCCTCACTCCCTCTGCATACTGACCACTGGCTTGGCTCACCTGAGTCCTGACAGATTTTTCCTTCTTGCCCAGTAACTATGAGCCAGTTGCACACTGAACAGCTCCACCATGCAGAGGGCTACAACTGCACCTTTTCCCACAAAGTCTAAAACCAATTCCAAGTTTGCCCTTTCTTAGGAATTCTTCCCTTAGACCTAGAATTCCCTTGAGAGACTCTTTCCATCTTTGTAGTTATTCTCCTATCATGGCTTAATAACTCTTCATATTAAACTTCCTCTGAATTACTGATTGAACACAGACTGATATACTTAGTTTTCTAAGATGACTAGATGACCAGTCCAGTCATCCTATCATTGAGGACAAATTCTGCAGATACACTAACACCTAGAAGAAACATCTTCTTGCACAAATCTGGCCACATCCATTTCTTGGGATATAGCCTGATCAGTTCCCTGAGAAGGAGATGTCAGATTGAAGATTCAGACAGAAGAGACGTTATAGATATTTCCCTTCTAGAAGATTTGACAGATGTTAGAAATACACCTGCCTCCAGGAAGCAAGCTAAATGTATTCTTACACATTTCTACATATAAAATACTCAGCATAAGAGTAATACCAATACACATAAAGAAATTAAAAGTGTTCAAAGAAAAGAGAGTGTGTCTATGTGGGGGGAATTTTTAGACATAATGTCATCTATTCTCAGGTGTCAATAAAGAAAAAGTATCAACATTGTTCCTTAAGCTTAAAATCAGTGATATATATATAAAAAGAAGAATTATACTACACAGAATACTTTTTAAATAAAATTATTGGTGTGACCCAATAAATGCTATTTTTAATAATTTATCTTGATTTCATGAGCCTATTTGCTCTCTAAATATTGAAATTTAAATATTACCTTCAGTTTCTTTGGAATAGCATGTGTGAGTGGATATAGACTTATATACATGTATATATTTCTAAATTATTAAAGATAAAGAAAATAAAGATTGTTTTCTGGTTTAAATAGAAACTGAATCTTATAATCAAAGTTATTTCCTATAAATCATCATGTCTAATTATGTTAGACATTATTTAATCTTATTGAATATTTATTTAGATTTATTTTCAACTACTTATTAATCTTTGTATAAATTTGTATAATTCAATAAGAAGAGTCATTTCCTTAAAAGCTACATTGAGCTAAAATTGTAGGACTAAGACAAATCCCAAATTTATTTGGATTCCATTAATGTATATGATATAGTAGGAGAAATATTTAAACTATAAAAGGGATAATTTTCTAGTTCTTTAAAATATATTTTTGTATATGAGTAATGTGTTATTTTACATAAATACTTACTGTCCACAAAATCTGGACATCTGTTAGAATATTATGTCAAGAAGCCATTAGCCATTTATTGGCTCTGCTATTTGAAATAAGAAAGTAATACTACTTTTAATTCATTGCATATATCCAAATTATGCTTACATCAATTAACCTAAATTGGCGACAAAATTTAAATATTATATTGATGATATTCTTATTTAATGCCACTTGATGATTTGACCTCCAGAAATAATTTTAAGTTATATAGCACCAGTGAAATCCTATAGGCATAATTCATTTATTTATAACATCGATACTATTTAAATCAGAATTTAAAATTGCATTAATAATATTAAGTTGCATAAGTACAATTTGAATACGTTTTATGTTAAATAGATTTTATTTTCTAAGTTTGGCATTTTGGGTTCATTTTTATTATCATTTATTTATTTTTATTATCAAGAAAATATAAAATGGGTGTAAGAATTTTATAGCAAAATTTAGAGAGGAAAAATAGGTATACACATTTAAAGTTTAGAAAATATGTTTCTTGAAAATTTTTAATATCTTTAACTTAATTTTTCCTAATTTACTAAGCTCTAATTCATGCTATGGTATTTTCTAAGAGCTTTTATGAATGTACCATGCTGGAAAATAGAGAGGAAAAATAGTTTGTATAATTATTTAAAAAATTAAACTATTGAGTGTTTAACTCCTAATTACCATATTTTTAGGAATAAAATAAACTCTGGGTAAGTAAATTAAAATTTATAGATTGTCATTTTTATCTAAAGAACTAATGCTGGGAAATGTCCATAATGAATGAAAATCAAATAAATTCTTAATTTAAAGCTGAAATGTGGAAATGAGTTACTTTGAATTTTTTGTTTGTTTCAGTGATATACTAACTAAAAGGATGAATACTAATATATTGAGAATATAAATGTGTTTTAACTACACAACTTAATTCTTGTTAAGTATATTTAATTCTGATATTTCAATAGTAGTCAACATTAACCATAGAAATTAAGGTATATTTATATACATTATCCAAAGAAAATGAAAACATTAATTCAAAAAGATACATGCACTCCTATGTTCATTTCAGTATTATCTACAATAGCCAAAATATAGATGTAATATTGGTATCTATCCATGGATGAATGTATTAGGTAATTAGTCAGACATGAGCGACAGGAGAGCAAAGGAACAGAAATCAAGTCCAGAAATAGCCTAGAGACTGTCCAAAGAACAGCTCATTTGTAGTTAAAGAAACACTCCTACATCCTGAAAGACAAAGGACTGGCGTGCTGTAAGCCTATAGCTGGTTTAATCCAGCCACAGACACTCCAAGATTGTAGTAACCTAACCTGCCCACGACATCAGCCTCATTATACCATCATTATAATATCATGCTTATGCTTGGAAGTTCATGAATTTAATTATAACAGACTGCATTCTAGGTAAGCACATGTGCAGTAGGCAGAGTATTATATAGCAGCCAAGCATCAGTCAAAATGACCTCATGTGTCAATCACTTAGGAATGCTTTTGTAACCATTTATTGTGGCCTTAATGTAATGTAGACCTCCCCCTTTCATGGGGTTATAGCTCTCCTTACTGTAATCCGCTCCTCATGTAGAGTGCATTTATTTCCATGTGGTTAGCCAGTTTAGGCATGACCCATTTCTACCTCAAAATGTGCCTTTTATAAATCTTACATCTCATAACTTGCTGTGCTGGAATTATCTCTGCAACAGCAAAAAAAGTTGAGAATCCCCAATGTTACCCAGGTAAAGCCAGGGTTCAGATCTCCCCCAATGGTAACAAATGGATAAAAAGGATGTGTTCAGCAATAAAAATAATGAAATCTTGCCATTTGCAACAACCTGGATGGACCTAGAGAGTATTGTGCTAAATAAAACAAGTCAGACAATAAACACAAATATCATGATTTCACTCATATATAGAATCTAAAGCACAAAACAAAATAAACAAGAGGAAATGAAACAGAAAAACAGAGCAGACTCATAGATACAGAGCATAGACTGATGTTTGCCAGAGTGAAAGAAGTGGAGAGATAAGTGAAAGACGTGAGAAATAAGAGCCATGGAATACAATGTACAATACGGGGAATATAGTTAATGATATTGTAATAACTTTGTGTGGTGACAAATGGTTACTAGACTTATTATGATTGTCGCATCATACCTTAAATTACTATGTGGCACACCTGAAACTGATTTAATATTGTATTCCAATGCTAATAAAAAAAAATAAAATTCAAATATATGAGACAAATAATTTTGAAAATAATTTAAAATTTCAGAAATAGAAGTAGATAAAAACTATTAAGGAGTTTAACATTTTTTATCTTGATTCATTTTACATCCAAATTAATACTTATTATCCTGAATTGATTTTTCAATGTGTTATGTTATTTTATACTGTTTTATTGAATTAGTAATTATATAAAATCAATTACATCCATTTGAAAGATATACCTCAGTATATATGAACAAATTTATACACCCATACAACCACCACTAATATCAATATAAGACATTTCATAATTCCAAAATGGTCTTCTTTACCATTTTTAGGTAAAAACTTACCCCCTCTCAACTGGTCTAAGAAAAAACTGATTTGTTTTTACTCACTATAGAATAATTTATCCTGCCCTGAAATCTCATGTACAGTGAATTAAATTTTACAGCATCTTCTCTTTTGTTCAACAAAATATCCTTGAGATAAATTTGTGGTGTTGCATGTATTGGTAGTTTGTTTCTTTTCACTGATTACTCAAGCCCTAGTTTTCCAAATCCCTTCACTTGTTAATGAACATTTGTGTCAGTTTTAGTTTTTGACTATTTTGAATAAAGCTGCTTTAAGTTTTTCTGTAAATTTTTTTCGTAGATACATGTTTTATTTCTCTGTTAAAAAAATGACCAAGAGTGGAATTTCTAGGTTATGTACATCTAACTTTAGAAGAAACTGTCAAATACCTCATTTACTGCTGAAATCTAAAGTTAGGCAGTTCCAGGCAATTCAGCATAGTTTAGAAGAAATACCAGAAATAACAGGGACCAATGGAGAATTCCCCCCATTATTTTTTACAGAAAGAAGAAATCTATTCCAAGAAAAAAAAAGAAAAAGAAAAAAACAATATACAGCTTTTATAAAAGAAGGCTGATTCTCGAAGTGTGTGACTGTGGCTGAATCACATCAGAACCGAGATAGTTGGATACATGTTGTTTGAACAAATGTTAATATCCAATTGAGTTTTTATGGGCCCACTGCAGATGAGATATAGCCTATGCTAATATTACTTCAGAGAAGAAAATCATTCATAAGACTTTAGCAGTCTGAACTTCAGTACTGATACCATGTCGCAATGAAGAACAAAAACAAGGTAGAATAAAACAAAACGAAATTTAAAAAAAAAATTCAGATCTGCTAATTCAACTCTAATGTCTTCAAGTCTGATATCTCTGGAGTTCATACCCCACTTTGGATTTAATGTACACCCAAAGATTTTGGATAACTCAAGATGAGTCTATGTGGAAAAGAATCTCAAGAGGGAGAATTGTAAATCATAATAAAAATGAAAATAAAATATATGTATTCTTACTTGTACCTGGAATTTATGGGCATTTTACAATTGGTTAAAACAGAGTAATATGACCTTGCATAAAAAGAGCAATCAAGAAAAGATAACATTTATAAGAAATGTAAAGTATGGTCTGGGATTGATCATACTTGGGCTTGAATTACTACCACTTAGTTTGAGCAAATTATTAAACATAGTGAGTTGCCTTTTGAATAAACTGTTGACAGTAATATAATGAATCAGAGGTGATCTTAAATCAAGTATTCTAAGCCAACCTTTAAATATGGGGAAAAAAAATGAAGACAGAAATATTTTTTTCTCAAAGGGATGGAGCAGACATGGAAACAGAAATTTAAAAACATTGATTCATGGGGGACACTTTGGCAATGTCTAGCCAGTGTATGATATGTTCATCAAAAATTAATATATTCATTCCAACTGTACAAATTGTTTTAACTATGTTTCTAGTTTCTGTAAACTCGATACTTTACAATGTATCTTACAAGCAAAATCTACACATGCCTGGACAATCCAATAATATACTCGAGTCTCCATATCTTGGCATCATACTTCCTTTGTCATTCTAGTCTTCAGGAAGCATCCTCTGCCTGAGGATGTACTTTTCAAATATAACCAATCCAGAGTCTATACCCCAACCCACTTCCCTTGTTGGGTTCTTACTCTCTGGGCCACGATACTATACCTTTCTTAATTATCTCAGGGCACAGATAACCAGAAACAGACCCTATGCCCTTTAGTCGACTGAAATTATTTAAAGGAGCCAATCCTAAGTCTGTTTACCTTGTCTTGACTATCCATTCCTTTGAAAATCACAGTAAACACTCTTGCCCACAGTTAACTCTACCCGTTTGCCACCAACTTCAGTGTTGTCCTAAGTGGCGCTCAGCATGACATTTCTTCCTTTTGTGGGAACTATGAGTAATAAACTGTCTTTTTAATGGTAATCATCTGATCTGTTGGTCTTCCTATACTTAAAATTTTCTATTAATACACTGTATTTTAAAACAATAACATTTTTTATTTATTGTTCTATATCAAGTGCTATAAAAAAATATGAAACCAACTCCCATAATTTAAATTTCTTGTTCAACTTTGCTTTTAAGTTCTCCTTTAGTTTGCTGATAAAGAACTAATTAGATTTCTTATTTTCTAATAGTCTTTTTTTCTTATCATATATTAGCTTATTAGATTTTTATTTTTTATATTGGTTTGTGTTAGTCAAACTATATATAGCTATATAAAAGTCTGCCCACAGGAGATTGACTTATCCTAATAGTTGAATTCATTTTGGCCTAGACTAATTTGGGTAGTGGCAAATTAACCATTCCTGTGATCTTGGGGGACATGTCTGGCAGCCAGCTACATTTCTCTCACTTTGTTACAATAGCTTCTTCTAATCAAATTGTTTCATAAATAATTGAGATAAAATTGGTATTATTGCTGCCCAGAATAAGTATTCGATATTATGATTACCACCACTATTATTACTGTTGTTATTATCTATGTGAAATTAAGGCATTGATCATCATATTAGCTTTAACCTTTCTTTACTTATCAAGTAATTTCTGTATAATCAGACTGGTTACTCTGTTCTAGACTGTCATTAATCCCAAATACATTAAAATGACTGATTTTTCAATATAATTTTCAATGTATTTCTTACATATAAATAGAATGAATATAGATTTATTTACAAATATTACCACAAATAATGACATCAATGCAAGTGACAGGCAATAAAAAAACTATATATATATATAGTTTTTATATATATATATACACACATATATTATATATATATATATACACACACATATATTAGTATTGTGAGTCTCAATGTTGAAAAATCAAAAGAAATCTGGTGATCCCTAGTAATATAAAATATAATGTCCAAAATTATATAAAATATTTTTCATTGAAATTTAACCTCTGATGAGCTAAATATTCAAATGAATAAGAATTTTTAAGCAAAGTTCTGCCAATGTTCTAAAATTTATTATATAATTTTATATCATGTATCTAAAATAATTACATACATTATATTGATAAAAATATTATTTATGAGAAGAAACAGGCACATAATTTGACTATGAATATGGCTTCTGTTCTTGTATTTAATGCATTTAATTTCTTTATAGCTATATTTTAAAAATGCATATAAATTTTAATGACAAAAATTTTGTAACATCATAAATAATTCAATGTACTAACAAATAGTGAAGTATTACATGTAAAAATGATATTGTAAAAATACTACTTTACAAAGAATATGTCTGGGGCCTTTATATATAACATTTCTAATGGCAACATATATAATAAACTTATATAACAAACTTTGGATATGTTCACCCTGCTCTAGTTAAGAGGTTGAAAGAAATGGTACTCTTGCCCTGAAATAACATTTTTAAATTAACTTTCATTGAATTTATCATTTTACCTTTTCTTGTTCACCATTTTTATCATATCCCCTCAAATTACTTTCATATGTACATTTTTCTAATATCCTTGTTTTCTCCCACAATTTATATATATACAAATATATGTATGCATATGAAAAATAGCATTCTTATAAAAATCCATGAAACAAATGTGTAAATTTTAAAGCATATTGATAAATCAAGCTTCTATTTAACTGTCACTCAAATAAAGAAACAGAACATTTTCCACACCAAATGTCCTCTTCCATGTAATTTATAACATACAGCTAACTTGGTCCTTCTGAAATCAACTCTGAAATAACAACTCCTTGCTATAGCAGTTTTACCCCCCAAACTGCCTCTCTTATTATTATTATTATTATTCAGGCAGTTGGAATTTTTACTTAATGCAAGTATCTCCAAATCTGAAATAGCTAGACAAACCGAAATCCTTTTAATAATTTCAAAAACTATATCTACTAGTACCTTTATTACAGTGTTAAACTTTCTGACTTCTCAAATGATCTGTCAAAATCAAATTAAATTTAGAATAAAGTAAAAATTCACTATGAAAGATAATCTCCTTATTTTAAATTAAAAACTACGAGAATACAGACAATTTTGAGAAAATTAGGATAATGCACACTACATCAAATGTTGACAAGGATGAATAAACTGGAAAAGAAAAAAAATACTATATAGAATTACTGCTTTCACTCTCCAAAAGTGGAAATAACGATGCCATTCTGAAGAGCTGGATTAAATATTTCCATCTAAAATAGAATTGCATTTAAGAATGTATTATACTTTAACCCTAATTTTTATAAGAAATTTCATGTTTTAAGTGTATTTATTTTGACTAAAAAAATGACTGTGGTAGATATTTTTTAATTTGTAGAATTATAGTTTTGAATGGTATACTATCTAAATCAATTTTAGATTTTAAAAAAGTAATAGACAAAAATATATATATTTTTTAAAAAAAGAGACACAAACAGAAGGACAGAATGACTTTTTCTCTACCTGTTTCATAATACTTGTAATGACATATTTCAGAGGTATCTATTTATAGCCTATCCCTTTACCTGTACTCTACAATCTTTTTTTATAGTAATAAAAAAGCAATTTCAAAGGCAAAGCACACATGCAAATCTATCAAATAAAATGTCCAAAGCTGTGCTTATTTGTATTGAATAGTGGATTAGAATCCTTGCTCTGATCTTTGTCAATTCTGTATCCTTGGTTTAATTAATTATATTATGCCTCAATTCCATCATTTATTAAAAGGGGATAGTTATATGCTCCTATTAGGGTAGATGCCTGATTAGAAGAGAAAGAAAATATAAGTTTCACATACAAATTGAGGTTTATTAGATATATACAGGAAAAAAAAAAACTATTTTCCCCACTGTTCACTCAATCATCACTCCACATGTTTACATGAATAAAAATTAGGACAGACGACAGGACTTCTAACAACTCTTAGGTAATTAAAAGATTTTATTCTTCACATCTTAAAATAGTACATTAGTCTACAGTTAACATATCCAGTAAATAATTAAAACTTCAATCTTCATTTAAAGTAGTTTCCATCCTTCCCTTACTTATATTGCTCTAAGTAAGTTGCCTACTCTGCATTGATGCTTTTTTCTTTATTTTCCTACCTTGAATGTCTTCTAATTCTTGGCTGATTCAGGTGCATTTAGTAGTAAAGTTTAATTATAAATTAAGGGGCAAAAACATCTATACTTGATTAGCAATATTGTGAGATGGCATTAACATTCTTTATATGTGACATATGGTTAAAAATGATTACTTTCTTGTGAGATACATTATGAGTTTCCCTTTTATCACTGGTGGTCTCCCACAAGCTGTTCCACTAATTGAGAAGACAGATTCTTCTTCTCAGGCTGGCCACATGGACTTTTTTCACACCTGAAAGTGAAGACTACACCCTAGTTTGATCTCATCTTCCCTGCAGGCAGTCCTCTTGAAGGGAATATAAAACAATCCCAGGCCAGTTCTCTTTTGTATACATGGCCCACATATGGTGCACAGAAAACACTAAGACACTCTTATCCAAATGAGCTCTTGGAGAACATGCCACCCCAAATATTTTGTCTCAAAGAATGTATGCAGCCACATGTATATATCCTTTAGATTTGTTAGACATGTCCAACGTCAGCTCACTAGTTCCCCAAGATCTAGGAAGCCCATGTTAAACTAATTGAGTAATTTTATTAAAGACCCTTACCTAGACTTAAGACAAGGGTAAATGGTTCCCACCATACTTTAAGAATTTGCTTCTGTCACCATATATGTGCCCCTCTTTAACCTTATATATCTACCTCTTCCCTATTATTGAATTATATACATGAAACTTACATAATTTTATTAACCAATGTCATCCCAATAAATTTAATTTAAAAAAAGGAAAAAAAAATTCTAAGACTGCTTATATATGGATTTGACAACCTTTGGCTTTTTATTAAAATTAAAAATCTAAAAGACTAAGTAATGTATATGAAAGAAGAAAATTTTGAGTGCATTTAGAGTGCAGTGGGACTTCTTACCTTTTTACAGTTTTCATTTGCCATATTAATATACTAGTATGCTTATACTTACTTTCTCTGCCTCAGAGTTATTAGTTAAGCTATAACTAATATAACTAGAATAGTATCCTAAGCAATCAGTAAAAACAAATTTCTGAGTTGCATGTCCAGCACATATTTAGAAATTAATAATTTTTTTCTATATTATTAAAATAATATCTATTATAACTTTATGCTAAAGATGTTTATGGGAATCAAACTTGAGACAAGAGTTTCATGGTGAGGGCAATAATTTTTATTTTACTACTTCAATGTAATGATAAAAATAAATATCATTGAATTGAAATAGATAATTCACTTTAAAGACTACATGGTTATTTTCTATGAGGTTAAGTTATGTAGAGCCCTAAGAAATTAAAAAATAAATAAAGTTCTAGTTTTTAATATACATGTTTACTTATTTTTATTTATTTATTTTTATTATTTTTGGGGTGAAATTGGTTGATAAAATTATATGGGTTTCAAGTATACAATTTAATAATGCATCATATGCATATTGCATTGTGTGTTTACCACCCAAAATTAGATTTCCTTCCATCACCATATATTAGACCTCCTTTATCCTCATCTATCTCCCTCCTCCCCACTTCCCTCTGGTAACCACTAAATTGTTATCTATGCCCAGGAGTCTCTCTTTATTTGTTTTGTTTGTTGCTTTTAGTTATATATCTCACATATGAATGAAATTATGTGGTTCTCAGCTTTTTCTTTCTGACTTAGTTTTTGAGCAATAAACACACAAACATTACCTAACTTGGTTCTGTGTTGCTAGTAGTTGTGTGCAGTTTTTAAGAAATTTCTTTGAGTCGTTAATGTGGGTCTATATTACCAAAAAGTTATACATATATATATATGTATATGTATATATATACACATATACATATATATATAAAGCAATTCACATATTTTTGTTAAAACTGGAAAAAAACCTCAGAATTTAAGAGCATCTTAACCTAAAAAATGTTTTTAAAATTATTATACTAAAATGAAAATCTATTAGATCACTCCTTAGCAATATAGTGCTACCCTAATGAATGCATTGTTGAAGGAAGGTCATTTTCCATGGTAAGGATTTTAATTCCCTTGGAAACGTGGTCTTGAATACAAATTTAGTAACCTTCTTTAAAAAAGGATGAGAAAATGTATAGGGATAAAAAAATATAGAATTTACTCAGATAGACTAAATTTTACAATAGGAAAATTATAATATTCAAAAACTATAAAACACTCTTTAGAGTTGTAAATCCATACAAAGCAGGTAGTTCATAAGGCACTTTGGGGACTATAAAATTAAATAAGATATCCACTTAGCCAACATAATAACATCAATGCCGTTATTCATAAAATTTCTTAACTTTGCATCTGTGTAAAATTAACCAAGCAAATCTCAATAAAATATAATTGTAATATGAATATTTAGTAAGGTTTATTTGTATATACCAGGTCTTCCTGAAGTGTTTCATAGCCCATTAAAATAATAGAATGTTTTTATAATTTACTCCATTGAAAGGCAGATGCTAGTAAGATATTGGTGTTGAGACATCTTTAGTAAGATAAGAACTACATAGTAGGCAAAGCATCTTGACAATTTGCTTGTATAGTAGTGTATTGATATGCAAGCTTGCATGTGTCCTTGGTGGTTTATATTATATTGCAGCATGTAGATCATGAACATATAATTAAATATTATTAAAATATGATATTGAGTAAATAATAACCCATCATATTTAATTTTTTCATCAAAATAATATAAAATATTATTATAAATAATGATAAAAATAAAATATTTGTTCTCATTTTCTACTCATGCGAGTGAGTCCTATTAATGGAATAATTAACTGTCATAGAATATAAAGTTTTTAAGGTACTTAATCTGTATTTACAAATTGCCTTTCAGAAAGGCTGTACCGATCAAAATACCAACAAATATAGAAGTTATCTATTTTGCTATGCCACATGAACATCAGTATATATATGAATTTTAACATGTGTAGTTCTTTGGACATTAAACAAATGAGAATTTTATTAGTTATTTAAATTTCTTCTAAGAAGTATCCCATGTTTTTTTCTGTGCTCTATTGTACTACATTATTGATTCATCATTGGATTTTAAGAATGTCTAAACTTTGTTATAATTGCTGAAAAATTAGAAAATGCTTTTAATGTGATTTTCAGATATATAATTCAGGAGAGAAATAACCATAAAATTTAACACTAAATAAGAAAGAAATTTTTTTTAATGAGTGTGAATAAAATGATTAAGTTTCTTTATTCTAGCTATAAACTGTTAGAAATTATTCTCTTCACAATAACAATAACAAAAAAAGTAAAATGAAAGTAATATATGTGCTAATAAATGAGCAAGAATTACCAAACCTATATTAGGGCGATTGAAAAATCAGTGATAATTCTTTCTAAAATTATTTAGAGAAAATAAAAACACAAAGAAAAATAATAGAATATTATAATGATCAATGTCTAGAGTTAACAATATGCCTGTACCTCACTCAACAATTTTGAATTTTTCTGAAAATCTCTTGTATTAAATTAAAAACTACTAAATGCAAAAAATACATTAACTCTAATTAGAAAAAAATATGATGAGTACTATTCCAACTATTAAATACAAACAATATCACAAATTTGAATGTATAACAACTAAACAACCACACACTTCATGCAGGTAGCAAGCAACAATTGGAAAGTTAATTAAAACACTTTGTAGATAAAAACACATTTCAGTGATAGAATATAATGGGTGATAGTGAGTTAAGGAAGATTATGAGGGATCTATATTTAAGAAAATTATTGTATTATTTATTATTATTATTATTATTATTATTATTTATTTTAGGCAAGCAACCCTTGGTTGACCTTACAGATTGCAAGGACCTTGTCAGTTTATAATCCTTTATTTTTATTTTTTATATTTTTTATGCCCACGGAACCTGATCTTCCTAGGTGGTTTCCCATCCAAATACTAAGCAGGCCCAACCCTGCTTAGCTTCCAAGATCAGACAGGATCGGGCTTGTTCAAGGTGACATGCCTATAGAGTATTTTATTATCTTTTATGCACTATTTTATAAATTGATTGTTTTAGCCAAATGTGTACTCATAATTATTGTGCATTTAAAATGAACTAAAGAAAAAAGTTTAGCACAGAAAAACTACCTTTAGTTTTTCTAAAGGACTGAACAAAATAATGGCTGAACAACCAGTATATTTTGTAAAGAATAGAAATGGCACATATGAAAAATGGACTGGTAATTTATGTAAGAGACCATTTGTCCAGCTCTTTTAAACGACGTATGTATTCAAAGCAGAACATTTTGTATTAATGCTAATATAATGTATAATTATATTTGTTTCACATGATATTTTCTGATAAGAAACTGCTATATTGAGTAAATTGGAGTTGTGTGTCTTTTTCTTACACTCAACTATTGAAATATGATTTATTTAATTTAGTGTGTTTTTGAATAAAATATTATATGAGTTAAAAAAAATTTCTATCTAACAGTAAAAGTGAAGGCCTGTTAGATAAAAAACAAGTTTTTAATTGTCATATTTACTTTATTTTTTATTTTACTATTGTAAAGCAAATATGAAATGTTATGACACTTTACCACTAAGTGGTTTACCATGCATCTCTAAAAAATTAAGACATGTTCTTATAAAATCAAATACAACTAATATTCTTAAAATTGTTTAAAACACTGTTACCTAATATGCTGTTTATATTAACTTTCCCTCAACAACCCATCAATCAATCGTCTTTTTAACCATTTACTTCTATGGTGATATTTTAACTTCTAGAATATTTGTTTAGTAGAAAGGAATTAGACTTCACTGGAATTCCAGATGTCAAATCTAGGACCACTGGGTAGATGTTATAGGCAGGCATATTTTTTATTATAATGAATTTTCCAACATTGAAATTATCTGCATTTTGAAATAATAAGTTTCTAGAAAATGCTATTATTTAAGAAAAATACAACTTTGCTACCCAAAGGAAGACACAAATGAGTTGAGAGTTGAGAGTAGTAGGATTAAAAAAACGAATATCAGACTAGCACTAACCAAAGAAAAGCTACAATGCTACATTAAAAGCAGAGTAGATTTTTTAGTAAAGAATATTGCCAGTGATACAGAAGTTCATTTCATAATGATAACATGGTTAAATTCATCTGGTGGAAATGATGACTCAAAATATTTATTTAACAAAAGAAATTAAAAATACATTAAACAAAACTTATAAAATGGTGGAGGAATAAACAAAAACACAATTATAACTGGAAATTTCATTAGCCTTCTCTCAATTAAACAAGTAGAGAGTGAATCAGTAAGAATCTAGAAAAAATAAAAGTTTGAACAACACTGTCAATGAAATTGAGCTACGTGACAATAAAACACTACACTCAACAGCAGAATATACTTTCTTTTCAAATGCATGTGAAATGTTTACTAAATTACAGCATGTTTTGGTTTTTTTCGCACATAGCAAGTTACATTCAATTAGGAAGGATTCGATTCTCGTAATTTTTATGACATCAATGGTATTAAATCAAACATTAAAAAGAGATATCTGGAATTTGCCTGTATATTTGGAAATTAAATAATACAATTCAAAATCTCACATAGGTCAAAGTAGAAATTTGAAACTAAAAACAATGAATTTAAATACATCACAATTTAGGAGATGTCTTTAGAATGATATATAATAGATAACTGTAATGCAAAACATCTATATTAAAAAAGAATAAAGGTCTCTAATTAATGAATTCTGCTTTTAATTTAAGCATTTAAAAAGAGCAAATATAATTTAAAGAAAGTAAAAGTTAATGAATATCAATGTCAATATCAGTAAAATAGAACACAGAATATTAATAGAAAATTAATAAACTCGAAATCTAGTTTGTTGAAAATATTAATAAAATCTTTAGACATCTAAGTAGACTGATAGAGAAAAAAATGACATGGATCAACACTAAAAGGTAAAAAAAACAAGTTACATCACTATGAATTCTATAAATAGTAAAAGAATAGTAGTCATATTATGAAAACTTTATAGCAATAAGTTCTCAACGTAGGTTAAGTAAATAAATATCTTAGAAAAAGCAAACTACTAATGCTCATTTAAGAATAAACAATTAACATAAATAGTCCTATACAAAGGCATTTGAATGTATAGATAAAATATTCTCACATAGAATGCCCAAGCTTAAATAGTATTACTCTTAAAATGTAATAAATGTTTTAAAAATAGTAATTACATAAAAACATATCCCTAATACAGAAATGGAATAAATAATTACTAAATAATTTAGTATTGCCATACCAAAATCAGACAGAGACAGAAGCAAAGAAAATCATAGACAAATATTTTTTCATGAACACAAATGTAATAATTTACAAAAATAACAAACCAAGTACAACAATATAAAAAATGATGCATCATGGCTAAGTGAGGTTTGTCCTAAAATGTAATGATTTTTTACATTAAAATAGAAATCAATCAAGGAGTCAACTCTCCACCAAAACATAAAAATTCTAAGTATATATGTACCTACCAACAGAGCATCAAACTACAAGAGGTAATAACATAAAACTGCAAGGAGAAAACAAATGAATAAAATATTATATTTGGACACTTCAACACACATCTCTCAGAAATGCACCAATCTTGCAGGCATGAATCAATAAAGATATTGTTGAACTCAAAAACACCAAGAATCAGCTAAATTTAATTGATATCTATAGACCACTATATTCGATAAAAAAATTTTTCTCAAACTCATATGAAACAATTACTAAGATAAACATAGTCACCTAATTTTTGACTATTGAGGAAAGGCAAGGCAATAAAATAAAGATAGTCTCATCAACAAATGATACTGGACCAACAAAACAACCACATGCAAAAAGTGAATCTAGATACAGACCTTACATCTCCTCAGAAAAAAATTAACTCAAAATAGATCATAGATCTAAGTGTAAAACATAAAACCATAAAACTCCCAGAAAATAACATAGAATAAAACCTAGGTGATCTTCAGTATGATGATATATTTTTAGATATGACATCGAAGACACAATTTAAAAAATAATAATAATTGATAAGGTAGACTTTATTAAAATTTAGTTTCTGCTCTGTGAAAGACATTGTCAATAGAATGTGAAGACAAGGTACAGGCTTGGAGGAAATGTTTGTAATTGATGTTTTTCATAAAGACCACTATCCAAAATATACAAAGAACTTTTAAAACTCGACAAGAAAACAAACAACCCCATTAACAAATGAGCCAAAGACCTTAAACACCTCACCAAAGAAGATAAACAGGTGACAAATAAGCATATATAAAGATGCCCGCATCATATGTCACCAAGGAAATAAAAACTAAAATAATGAATACCACTATATACTCATTAGAATGGTTAAAACTCAGAACATTAACACTACCGACTGCTGGCAAGGTTGTTGTACAACAGAAACTGTCATTTATTGATAGCCGAAATGCAAAATGGTACAGCCATTTTGGAAGACAGTTTGGAGGATACTTACAAATCTAAACATACTCTTTCCACACTTAATTATACTCTTATTCAGCAATCACACTCCTTGATATTTTCACAAATGAGCTTAAAACTTTTATGTTTGCACACATACACACAAATGCACATAGATATTTATAGTAGCAATATTACTAATTCTCAAAACTTGGGAGAAACCAAAATGTTCTTCAGTAGGTGAATGAATAAATAAAATGTGGTACAACCAGACAATAAAATATTATCCATCACTAAAATAAAACGAGCTATCAAGCCATGAAAACAGAAATTTTAAATACACATTACTAAGTGAAAGGAGCCAATCTGAAAAGGCCACATATTGCAATAATCCAACTAACATTCTGGAAAAGATAAAATTATTCAAATAGTAAAAATATGAGTGGTCACCAGAGGTTGGAGTGGAGGAGAGATGAATAGGCAAGGAACAGGATTTTTAGGGCAGCAAAAATACTGTGTGATAACACGGTGATAAATATGTCTTTATACATTTGTTGAAAACAATAGAGTGTAGAAATTGTAGAGAGTGAACCCTAAGATAAACTATGAACTGGATGATTATGATGTGTCAATGTAGGTTCATTCTTGGTTTAAGAAAAAAAGTTACCATTCTCATATGAGTGATGTTGATATTGGGGGAGGCTATGTATTGGAAATATCTATATCACCCTCTCAATTATTTTAGAAGCCTAAAACTATTCTGAAATATAATCTTAAAAAATTCAGACATGCAATTCATCATTTGTATTAGTTTGCTAGGTCTGCCATATCAAAAAATCACAAACTGAGTGGCGTAAATTAAAAAATTTATTTTTCATAGTTGTGGAATTTGGACGTTAAAGATCAAGGTGTCTGTAAACAGATTTGGTTTCCTTAAAGGCCTCTCTCCTGGCTTGCAGATGGCCTCCTTGTTTCTGTGCCCTCACATTGTCTTCTTCTCTTTGTATTGTATGCCTAGTGTTTTTCAGTGTTCTAATCTCTTCTTATAGAGACATCATTCTGGAGGCTGGGACTTCAATATATAAATTTTGAGCGTGACACAACTTGGCCCATAACTCCTCATTAACAATGAAAAAGATTCACAGTATCATCTCAATAGAGAAAAATGCACATCAGAATTCAATTTCCAGTCCTCAAAGAACCTTTCAGCAAACAAAGATAGGAAAGAACTTCTTTAACTTATAATAACCTATAGCTAATATCACATTTAATGATGACAAACTGATTTCTCCCTGAGATCAGGAACATGAGTAGCATGTTTACTATGCACAGTTTTCTTTAACATTGTACTAGAAGTTCTAGATAGGGCAATGAGAGAAGAAATAAAATACATCCAAACTGAAAAGGGAGTAAAACTGTCTTATTTGCAAATGACATAATTATATAGAAAATCCACCAAAATATACAAAAAAAAAGGTTGTTAAAAGTTGCTGGATACAAGGTTAATATGCAAAAGTCAGTTGTTTATACTAGCAACACATAATTGGAGAAAATAAAATACCATTGAAAATAGCATCTAAAACAGAAAATAAACATTAAAAAATATTACAAAGGACATGAGAACCTCTATACTGTAAACAAAATATTACTAAAAACTTAATGGAGAAAAATATATGAATCAGAATGGCATTTTTAGAATACCTAATTTTCCCAAATTAATAATTGGATTCAATGCAATTCTATTCGAAATCCAGGTAGTCACTTTTTAAAAAACATATTGAGTTATTCTAAAATTCATAAGAAAATTCAAGTGACCTAGAATAGCTAAAACAATTTTGAAATAAGACAAAAAATTTGGAATACTACCTGATTTCAAGATTTATTATAAAGCCATAATAATTAATAAATGTGGTAAAGGTAAGCAAATAAAATAATGAAACAGAATTGTGTCTAGAAATAGTCCCACAGATAATAAAAAATGATTCCTATGAAAGGTGCAAAGGCAATTCAGAGGAGGAATATCAGTTTTTTACAAATCATCTGAAATATTCGTGTGTGTATATATATATACACACACACATACACACATATATATGCAAAAAAATAAATTTGGATCCATACTTCACAACATATACAAGAAGTAACTCAAAATATTATAGGCCTAAATATACAACTAAAACTCTAAAACTTCTAGAAGTAAACATAAGAGAACATTTTTATGACCTGGTTTACACAAGAGATTTTTTAGTTATGACACCAAAATTACCATTCATAAAAAACCAAAATATTGAATTAGACTTCATTAAATTAAAAACTCCGCTACTTGAAAGATCTTTAGGACTATATAAAGATAAGCTACAAATTGAGAGAAAATATTTGCAAAGCATATATCTGAAGGACTTCAATTCAGAATATATAAAGTATACTTCCAACTTAATAACAAATAATTCAATAAAAATATTTCAAAAAGATTTGACCAGTCATTTCATTGCAGAATATTCCCAGATGACAAATATATATGTGAAAAAAAGTTCGAAACTATTAATAATTAGGAAAATGCAAAATCAGTTTATAATATGTTAGCATTATAGACCTACTAAAATGGCTAAAATTTAAGACCGACTATATCTATTGACAGGCATAAAGTGGAGCAATTAGAATTCTTGTATACAGTTGCAGAAATTAAAATAGTGTTATCATTTTCAAGACTTGTTTGATAGTATCTTAAAAAGTTATACACTCACCTAACACATGATCCAGACAGTTCACTTCTAGGTATTTTGCACAATGGAAATGAAGCCATATGTTCATACAAAAACGTGAACATGAATGTTCATAGAAGCTTTATTTGTGAAATCTGGAAAAAAAAAGATATAGATGTCTTTATTTAAGTAAATAAATAAATAAAATATGGTGAATCCATAGAATATATTACTACTCTTAAATAAAAGTAATGAACTATTGATAACATGCTGCAATGTGGAAGAATTTCAAAATAATTTCCTTGGTGAAAGAGACCAGACAAAATAGTATACATATTTTTATTCAATTTATACAAACTTATAATATATATTAATAAAAATCTTTTCAGTGACTGCCTGAAGGGGTTCTCTGCTACAGCCTCAGGTGTTCCCAATATCTAGAAAGGACTGGAAAAAGTCTGGGAGAGAATTTGCTACTGGCTAGAAGCTGCTTCTCCTGAGTTAGCCTAGGGTTAGCTTTTGGCTTTCTTTTCAATTATCACCCCACAAGAATAAAAAAAGCTTTCACTACCCTTTAAATTGCCACTATGTCCATAACCTTCAAATCTTAGCTAACCATAAAGATTTTGGCAAGCTGTAATTCAAATAAGCAATAAAATAAAACAAAGTTGATCACTTACAGGTGTATAGTACCTGAAGAACAGGAGGCTAAGTGAAGTTCTAAACCAAGCTGCTCCAATTAAGAGTCAAAAGCTATTTAAATTTATGTTTAATACTGATAGGTACAATAAATAAATATATATGCTAGATTTATTAGAAATCAGAAATGTTTAAGTGATAATCACGTGGTTCACTGAATCACAAAATTAGTTATAAATTTATATTGATTAAAAGGATAACAATTATAACTATATTATATAATAGTAATTGTACATTAATATTAGAACTACTAGGAAATATAACTATAAACTCAAGATTATTAAAAATTATATATTTTCTAGTCCATAATGTATCAATATTCTCTAGTTCTTAGATTTTGGGTTTCTAAAACTAATTTTCAATAATAAAGAACCAGTTTCTTGGGAAGAAAAAGTTTCATTTTATATCTAGGCAAGGAAAACGTTAGATAATCTTTAGACTTTTGGCCATCGGAGAGCGGGAATGCTTATAAATGTGGAGAATTATAAAATTTTATCAGGTTTCCATTGACTCGATGGTGAAAACTTAAGCATTAATGAGAAATTGATCTAGTTATATGTAATAAATTGAGTTTGTGGGAAGTTGTAATGATAGTCAAAAGGAAAGTTTTATGACATGTAAAAAGTTAAATATGATGGAGTGTGATTTTTTGAACATCATAATGTAGTCTATTATAACTACATTTTTGTGCTAGCTACTTATATATTTTAGTTAAAAATAAATAATATATTAATTATGCAATTTTTATTTAACCTAAGTTTAGAATTATAAGTCAGGATTGACTTCAATCTAGTACTTTTGGTTGAGCTGGAGTGGTACATCATTAAGATGATATTTCTAATTTAACCCTAGAACCAAAAAAATACATAAAAAATTCTAAATATTTGGATATTTTTAAGATATGAATCCTGGCCAGGAAGGGATAAATAAGAAAATAATCCAAATTCAATTAGGAAGTATTTTGCTTTACAACATATATATATATATATTTTAATCCTACAAAATAATACAAGACAAAATTGGGAAGTGGTCATGGAGAATAGATAAAACAAACATAACAAAAATTGATTATTGTTGAAACTGAATGATGTGTAAATATTTTTAAAAATATCTTTTTAAAGTTAAACCTGCAATTAAGAATAAAGTGAAGAAATATAATTTGCAAGTGAAGTTTAGGTAAATCGATGAGAAGAAACAGTTAATGATACAAATTAAACTTAAAAAGTAGCTTTTGAAACCAATTATTTTTAAAGATATCTGCTTGAAACTTTTATGTTCATTTAGAAAAAGTTACAATAACTATGAAAATATATATTTTTCAGACCCGACATATGGATTTCGGCTCTTTGCCAATTAGCTGATTAACAAACCATCCTCCCAAAGGATGGTGATCTCTACTCCTTTGTAATGATTAAGTTCTTTCCTTAAGTATTTTCATTTCCAGCAAGCTTTATTATTACATTCTACAATAATATATCAAACCAGTGCTGTTAGCAATTTTGCATTAAATTTAAGAGGAATCAGTTTAAATTTGTCATATAAAATAGTAACTTATTAAATTAGAGGATCTGATATATTAAGCTTCAGAATATAATGTAAAATATGGAACTGGGTAACTTATTTTTGCTTTGAGATTTGAATTAGGAGTGTATAAGATAATTTATTTAATTTAGTCAGTAAATAGTACTGGACTGTTAAAGCAAACTTTAAATTCATTGTATTTATAAATTTAATTTATTAGATTTAGAAGTTGTTTAATCACTACAAAATTTTTCTAATATGTCATATATAATAGAACTATGAAAGAAAACTGAATATATTAAAGTTAAATAACATTTATGGGAAAATTTAAGTTGAAAACTGAAATTTACTTAAAGAAATTTAATCTGCTTAATATTAAGTAAGCAAACATGACTAAAACAAAATGTCAGTAATTTTCTTTATTATATTTATAAATATAACATTATTTACAAGCTGAATTTAACTAATTAAAGATAATAAATTCTAGCAATCTCTCAATTACTAATAATTGAAAACTTAAATAGCTTTAATTGTGATTTATGCAGAAAGTTAACCTAATATTTCAAAAGTTTTGCAATACAATTAGCTACTGACTATGTGAGAAACAGTGAATCTCCAAAAGTGGCATTATATATACACACACACACACACACACACACACACATACATACATATACATATATATGTATATATACACACATACACACATATATATGCATGTATATGTATGTATACACACACACACACGCACGCACACACAAACCCAGGAAAAAAACTCAAGTAGAAGGGATATTATGGCAGATGAAATTAGGGCAGATGTTTGGAATTAAGGAAAAAAGCGTGGCTAGTTATGAGAGATATTAAAAGGAAAATCAATAATCTGATTGATGGATTAGATACAAGGTTTAAGGGAAAGGAAAGGTTAAATTGTGATTTCTAGGTCCCCAGTCCTGTGAAACTATTTGCGAACATTGTCATTCACTGGAATAATGTACCCTATGGGAGGCCCATTTTAAGGAGTAGAGTTTAGCTTTCTAAAGTTGAATTTAGTGTTGATGTATGTTTAGGGTTCACAAAAAATACTAAAGCTAGAGATATCAAATTGGGAGTCACTTAGATATAGGTGTTAACTCAAGTAGTTAAACCCACCTGGGAGAAATTGTATAGATTGAGAAGAAGAAAGCTCAAGACAGTCTCAAAGAACACCAATTTTATTGCCTGGGCAAATTATAAGACATAATGGCAAAGGAGACAGAGTGACCAGAGTGGTAGGAGGAAAACCTGGAAAGTTTGTCAGGGAATCCAATAGAACAGAGATTTTCAGTGCAAACATTTCTAAGACAAGCAAGGTAAAACATAAAGTACCAGAGATACATAGGTACTGGTCATTAATAACCATACTGAGATTTAGAAGTGTAAGTCATGTTTTAAGTCAGATAAGAGGGTTTCAGGGAAGCTAATGAAAGAAGGATAGGCAACAGAAGGATGATGTGTGGTCAATATTGTGTGTTTAGTATTTTTCTTTAAAATAGAAGTACTTTATGTGAGAGAAATAAAAGTATTCAAGGTATAAGACAAAGTAATTGCATTTTAAATTTCTGAGGTGGCTATAAGAACCATAATCAACTGTACAGTTTAAAGAAATCACCTACAATATTTGTAGAAGCACCTCTTGTAATGGTGCCAGAAGACACATCGTAGACATAGGAAGACTAGTTTTAAAAATTCCTATCTTAAACCTTCAGTGCAATAACATTAGGTATTTACAAGTAATGAAAATGTTTTAAAGTCATTTTTTTTTGCAAATTAGAACATTGAATTTGAACAGAATTTGATAAATATGCATCTATAAAAATAAAGTGTCACATTTAAGGTTCTTGATCCTGAATTTATCATGTTTACAACTTCCCCTTTATTATGACTGTAACAAAGCATAAAAATAACAGATTCTTCCACGGTTAGTGTTTTTGTCATTCAAAGCCAGGTAGTTTAGGTTGTTAATGGATGAATGTGCTATCAACTTTTTGCTGCATTTAGAAAAAAAAAAAAAATGAAGAAAGGATTGATAGAAGGAAAAAGTTTCCCTGAACTGGACATCTTAATGAGAAAAATTATTAGTTATGGTTTTCTTATGATTAAGGAAGTTACATGTTTTTTCCTAGAAAAGTATATGTTTAAACTTGGTCATTTTAGAGATTGAATCAACAGCAGAATCCCAAGTTCCTATTGCTGAGGAGGCATTAAAAAAAAGTCTCCTTTAACTTTCACAGGAGGGTAAGAAACTGTGGGTCAAAGCTGTCAGAAGAGAAGTTATCTGTACAGTGCAAGAAGCCAATCAAAGAATTGACCAATGCCATTTGTGAAAGAGAGGTCATTTCTAAGAATTTAATAAGTATCAATTATTAGGAGTGAGGGAAAGATTGGTAGGGGAGAGAGTTTAAACAATTGCAGGGATCACAAAGCCTTGTATGTATTTTATTGTGGTGGTGGTGTTTGTTGCTTGGTTTTACTAGAAGGTGAAGATTAGGCTAAAACAATAATGGTGTCTTTAGAGAAGAAACAGTTTTCAGTCATGAGAGAAGGAATGAGAAATTTTTTCAGGAGGGTTTGATAAACTCACTTAAAGTGTAATATACCTTTCTGTAAGCAAAAAATAATTTGAGAGGTGATGGATGAACAGAGGTCATGATAGTTGGAAATATTTGGCCTAAGAACTTAAGTTTTGACCATTGATTTATGAAAACATGAATAAGAGACACAGGTATCTGGTTTAAAGAGTTTAAGGTCATATTAATTTTTTGTTGATGAATAACAAATAACCTGGCCTAAAACAATACCTATTTATTAACTCACATCTCTGTAGGTCAGAAGTCCAGGCAGAATTGTTTGTCCTCTGCTTAGGATCTCATAAGACCAAATTAAGGAGCTCAACAAGGCAAAATTCTTATCCAGAGTATCTAGGGAAGATTTGCTTCTAAGCTCATTCAAGTTGTTGGTAGAATCTAGTTCCTTGTGATTGTATGACTGAGGGACCCATTTCATTACAGCCTTTCAGTCAGGGATGCTCTTATCTTCTAAAGGTCATGTGCCCCAGTTCCTTTTCATGGAGCTCCCTCCATCTCCCAAGCCAACAACAGTATATTGAGAATTCCTGTGCTTTTAATCTCTTTTGCCACTTCTCTGCTTCTATAGAGTTCACATGATCATCTCAAGCCTACCAGCTAACTACTTTACTTAAGGTCAGCTGTGCCACATAATGTAACATAATCACCAAAATAATATCTCATCACAATCTGTTTCTAGGGATTTGGGTTTGATATCTTTAGGAGACAATTTATAAAATCTACCTACCATAAGGTCTTTAAGTAAAGCAGAAATTGGACTTGGGTGCTGAACTAGTGTCACTCGTCTACATCGACAGTTCTAATCTGGCATATACAATTGAATAAATCACTACTCAAGTTTCAGTTCTTCTCCAGAATAATTAAGTTAGAATTTCTAAGGGTGGGGTCTAGGTATCAGTACAAAGCTTCCCAGTTACCCTAATGTGATGATGGTCTCAGCTGTTGCATGTTAATTTGCTTAATACCATGTATGTGGTAGCAACACTAGAAACAGTTTGAGCTAACAGCAGATATTCTCAATCTCATTTGACTCTAATTAATGTTCTCCCAGTGTCTCTTTCTAATTTAAAAGATTCTGAGAGTTCTAATTAAGTTGAATATTTGTGTGCACAGTATGGCCCACATGTGAACAATGCACGTATGCACATAGGAATCAATCTACAGATGGACAAGTAGGTCTTGCCAAATTTGGAAAATCATTTAAAAACATTCAAAACCTGCTGAAGCATTAAATCGCTTTCAAGGGTGGTGTATGCAATAGAAATATCAGATCTCTGAGTGAGACAGCGGATCCATCAAAGATGGATAAAGCATGTAAGCATTAGAAATATTATTTGGTATTTTAGAAAGAAATATATAATACTTTGTAAAATTGAAAGGCTATCTAAAAATTTCTGGAATTACATTTATTCAAGTCAGAGCTTACTACTGTAATAACTATGAATGGTATTATTTCCTAAATTTGAATAAAATCCATCTAATTATTCAGACATAATTCATTTATTTGAAAATGACCAATTTCTAAGGCAACATCTAAAACCATCACTAACAATAGCCATAACTTATCAAAACTTAAATATGGTGAATATATTAAAAATATTTGTATCTTCATTATAATTACATTTGGAGGTATATACCATATAACAGATTTATAGCTGACAAGTTTAAATTTTGAAATATCATTATAAGCTTCTGAAAAATTAGAAGACAATTCAGACAGTTAAGCAGCAGAAAGCATACCCTTTGCCACTTTGCTCTGCAGACTCCTACAGTGGTAGAATTAGCTCTAACAAAACTACAATGTAAAATAAAATGCTTGTAGCCCACATTAAAAGGGAATTATTCATTTAGATTTGAAAGGTGACTTTTGAATTAAAGGTAGAATTTCAGCAGATATAAAATTTGAGGGGGCAGAGTATTCAAGACCCTGGCAATATCATGAATTGAAGTCTAAATGAGTAGGTTGAAATGCTGAGACTGCATTATTATCTTTCTTTTAGAGATCTCAAAGGATGTTAGTTAGCTACTCCCTTTATTATCTCATCTCTTATTCTTAAAATATTTTAATTTGACCTTTATCTAGTCAAGAGATAATATCTCCACATCATTTTTCTCCACAATTGAAATTATTGGAGAAAAATAAAGTTTTGGTTTCAAATTGTTTGACACAAAAATTGTGTGTATTTGTATATTTACCATAAGCATGTAAGGAAACCAAATATTAGCATTAAAAAATACCTTTTATTATTTAGAGTTACTAATTGGTGCCCCATTTTGAGTACTTTTCTTAGAATAGATAAAATTTCTCAACATAACATCTACGTAAATTACACCTAACATACTCAATGCTAAAATATTGAACAATTCTCCATTATCACTGGAAACAAAAAATATGTTAACTTTCACCAGTTTTATTTTAAATTTTACTAGAGTATGTAATAAAGTATAATAAGACAAAAAATGCATACAGATGCAAGTCTAGAAGTAAAATTATATTGATTTACAATGGATATAACTATATACATTATCTTGAAGAATCTTAGGATATATCAGTAGAACTAATCAATAATTTTATCGGTCTTATCAGAAAAGGTCAAAAAACAAAAATTGATTTATTTTTATATAAAACTATTTATTATAAAATAACTAAAAATAACAAATTCACATTAAAAAAAATACTTAGTATAGTAGGTTAAATCGTGGCTTCCAAAATATATGTCTACGTCCTAATCCCTAGAATCCGTAAATGTAGCCTTATTTGTAAAAAGGGTATTTGCATATGTAAATGATTAAGGATCTCAAAATGAGGAGATTATTCTAGATTATCCAGATGTTACTCAAACCCAATGAGAAGTGTCCTTAAATGAAAAGCACAGAGGAAAAGGCAACGTGAAAATGGAAGCGGAGATTGGAATAATGTTGCTGCAATCCGAAGAATGCTGATAGCCAACAGAATTTGGCAGAGGCAAAAAAAGGAATCCCCCTATTATCTCCAGAGAGAGTACAGGCCTTCAGATACTTTAATTTTAGATTTATGGCCTCCAGAGATGTTAAAAAAAAAAAAATTACTTCAAGATACCAAGTTCATGATAATTTGTTAACAGTAGCTCTAGAAAACTAATATAGTAGTACGTTTAACAAAAGGGATATAAAATATACATTGAAAACTATAAAATATTGCTGAGAAATAGTTAAAGAATAACTACATAAATTAAAAAGAATATCACATTGAAATATTTAAAATTGTTATCATATTTTCCCCAAATTGTTTTACAGATTCAATCAACTCTAATAAACATACCCAAAGGCTTTATTTCCTCTAAGTTTACAACTTTATTTTATCATTTACATGAAAATTGATACAAAGTTTTCTATAGGCTTTTTTTTTTTTTACACTATATTATCTCACTTCTTTCTGGGCTCTAAGTTTTCTGCAAGATATTGGCTGATATTCTTATGAGGATTGCTGTACATGATGAGTCACTTTTCTTTTGCTGCTTTCAAAATTATCTCTTTCAACAGTTTGATTATAATGTGCTTCAGTGTGGTCCTCTTTGTTTTTGTTTTGTTTTGTTTTCCTTAGAATTTCTGGATCTTCTTATATTTGTAGATCCATATATTTCCTCAAATTTGTAGATCCATATATTTCCTCAAATTTGGAAAGTTTTCAGCAATTAATTATTCAAAACATCTTTTTACATTTTTTCTCTTTCTCTTCACTTTCTAGGACTCCATTAACGTGTATATTAGTTCAGTTGTAATAGTCCATAAGACTCTTAGATTCTATTAACTTTTTCTCAAAATTTTTTTTTCTCTTTCAGACTCAATACTTTCAAATACCTATCTTCAAATTCACTGATTCTATTTTGTGGATTTTAAATCTGTTGAATTATTATTATTATTATTATATTATTATTTTAATTCAGTTATAGCTCCAGAATTCATTTGGCTTCTTTTTAAAAATTTATCCTTATCTTGAAATTCACATTTTGTTATATTTTATTATTTTTCCTAGTTCTTTGTTCATGTTTTTCTTTAGCTATTTGAACATATTAAGACAGTTGTTTTAAAGTTTTTGTCTAGTTAGTCCAATATCTATGTGTCTTCAGGGACAGATTCTGGATATGTATTTTGTTCCTTCGAATGAACCACATTTTTCTGGATTTTTTGGTCATTGTTTTTTGTTGTTCTTATTGAAATTTGGGCATTTGAACAAAGGACACCTTTCCCGGTCTTTGCAGATAGTTTTTTTGGGGGGAAGAGTACTCTTTTAAGTAATTATTTGTATATTTTTTTGATCTTTAAGATCAACTTGAAGTGAAAACAAGATTTTGTCAGGTTTTTTTCTGAGCATGCATCTTTCTGGGCCTCTGTGTGTATTTTTTGATTCCCCATATACACAGTTGCTTTTCAATGTTTTACTTTCCTAAAGAGCTTCTTCACACCTTCTCCTCAGTGCTTGAGATGATATATTGTATGGCTCCACCTGTATCCTCTTACACCAGTCTGTAAATTGTTGTCTCTTCAGCTTTCTCAAGCATCACCAACTGATTTTCCTTTCCTGAAATTCAAGTTACATCACTTTACTTAAACCCTTTTCCTGAACTTCAGGTAGATGAAACACAGATCAATCCTTCAGGTAGTCCTAGACAGATTAGAGTACTACAAATAAGTATTTTCTGTTCCCTTCTATTCAAAAGAGTGTTTTGGAAAGTTAGCTATTGCCTCCTCTAGAACAAAACTGTGTTATGCAGGGAAGGAGGCAGGTAGGAGTGAGTAAAAATAACATAAAATTTCCTACTACTTTGAATGTGGCTTTTTCTTGAGTGGGCGTTTACTTTAATGCTGTAGATCTTTGACTATTTTCCAGAGCTTTTGTAAAGTTAATGAAGCCACGCTCTAGCTGAGTAACTTAAGTTTGTTTGTTTTGGGTTTGTTTTTTTTTTGCTTTTAAAATGTTTCTGTGGGGAATGAGGACTTACAGCTTCTTAACACCTTATTGATGAAACTCTGGAAATCTGATTTTTAATATTCCATGTTAATCTAGAACTTCTCGATATGACTTATTTCTAAGTAAATGTTGAAAATTATTTTAATGAATTAATAGTTACCATTTAGTATATAACAGGACCTATATCAAAATTATCATAATTTTTTAAACCTTCCCATTATAAGAAGAAAAATGATAGAGGTGCAAATAGGTAAAGTAAATTTTTTCTAACATTAAATTTCTCATTACTAACTCTGTAATACTGGATTATTCTTTATATGTATTTCATAGAATTTTTATATTAATGTCATGATTCTTGGAATGAATTAAGTTCAATGCATAAGACATTGCTATTGTTCAATAATTCTAAATTGCTCTTATATGGTTGTATAGTAAAGAGTCCAGATTTTAATGTCAAATGAACTCCAAATTATGAGCTTTTGCAACATTATATTTTGGACCAATATTTAATATCTTGTTGAGACACTTAACATTATCCTCTGTGATAGTAAAAAATATATTAATGTAGAATGAGCTGACAGCCATTTTGATGCCAAACTCTAATAAACATACCCCTCAATTTTTATTACCAATTCTATGGCTGACATTATCGAAAAATTACAATAAAAAAGTTTCAAAAGTACTTTTTATTTTTTTAAGTGAGGGAAATAGTAGGGACTGGAAAGAACAAGAGTAGAAATTTCTTTAGGCTATTATGATTCCCACAGGTATGTTTTCTGAAAACACTATAGCTGTGGAAAAAATGCCATGATCAACATTGTCATTTTAACTTTTTCTAAGCCCTATATTTCTTTCTGTAAGCAAGCTATAATTCTGTCAAACAGAAAGGAAATTATGTTAAATAGTTTCATTCTATTTTGCATGACTATAATCCATGTCTTTTCTAACACTCCATGGCATTTAAATTGCTACAAAAATTAAAACGAAAAAGGAAAATATAAACATGTTTAATGCATACACTCTTAAAATGCAAATAGACTGGATAAATGACAAACTATACTGCATGCTACTACTTTAGTTTAGCATATTTTGAAGTTCTAAAATTAGATGTTTTCTATATTCTAGACATAAATATTTGAGTCTAATAAACATACAAACATAAATCTTTAAAAATCTGCTTTTATGTACAATTCTACAATTTTGACATTTAAAAGTGAAGTACATATGATTCAAATGAATCAAGTTCTAATTAACATGTATAGTATCTGTACCTTTTTCTATTGAAAACATTTGTTAAATAAATGGTTGCTTAAAATCGTTCAGCTAAACAGAGAACACCATTTTTTTTTTTTGTCTGGACATCATGACTACCACTAAAATTAATTCAGATTACTAACAAATTAATTGTAAAACTGAGTCATAAAGAAGTTTTTTTTGTTAGATTGCACAGAAGAGGAGTTATTAATTATAGGGAAGCAGAAGAATGGGCAATATTTATTAACAGTTCAAAGTGGCACTTAAGATTATAGCCCAATTCTTTCTGGGCTCAACATTTTAAACTAACTCACATAAACTTCTTTAGTTGTCATTGAATACTGCATTAGATTCTAGAACATGAATATTTTAGTAAAGATTTATTTTTTCCACCAAAGCATTATGCCTTTATGTGATGTATTTTCTTTCACTTCTGCTAATATTTTTTTCTGGAATTATCATGGAATAAAAATTTGTACATAAATAAATATTAAAAGATTAGCAACTTATCAGCTTTACTTGTTTGCTTTTCATTCTTTCTTCAATCTAGTCCAAGAAGACTGTGTATGTGTGTGTCTGTAGTTTATGAAATATCCCTAAGGGACAATGATCAATTCATGATTTTCATCTCACCATCTTTCCTGCTTTTCAGTAATACTTAACACAACTTGTCACTTCTACTTTCCTTAAATGCTATTTCACTTGGCTCCCAGTACACACACTCTACTAGATATCCTTTACTTTGCAGGTCATTTTTTTTTTGTTTCTAATTCTCTGGACCATTCCCCTTCTCTCACACTTTGAATGTTAGAGTATCTCATGGCCTAGTCTTTTTACCACTTCTTCATCTATAGTCTACTAACTTACTTACTTCAAGTATCCTAACTTAAAGTAGGATATATTCACTAATTTCTATTTTTTTTTTAACCTTCATTTACCAGTTTGAGGTGTATTTGTGTAACCATCTATGAAGCACAGCTCATATCAATAATACAGATGGCTCTATATTTAAAGTATAATTTTAATGTAAATATATACCATCATGTCTATAGGTATAATTCTTGTACAAATCCTACTGTCATCTTAACTATTTCAATAGTCTCCTAAATAACCTCCTTGCTTAACTAATAACTCCATGTAGTCTATTCTCCATAGATCAGCTAGAATATTATAAATCAGTAAAATATACTGAATCATTTTCATTCTTAATGTGCTCTAGTAGGTTCCTACAATGTTAGAACAAAATCCAAAGTAGTATGAGATTTTACATGATAAGGCCTTCCTTAGTTTCTTATTATTGCTGTAACAAAGTACTACCAATTTAATGTCTCAAAACAATACAGATTTATTATCTTATAGTCCTAGAGATTAGAAGCTCAAAATGGGTCTCACTGGTCTAAATTCAACATGCCTAGAGGGCTGTTTCCTCTGGAGGCTCTAGGGGAGAATCTGTATCCTTGCCTTTTCCAGTTTCTCTTGGCTGCCCTAATTCCTTAGTTTATAGCCTCCTTTTGTTTTCAAAGCCAGCAATGGCTAGTTGAGTCTTTCTGATATTGACTCTTTCCCCTCCCTCTTTTAATTTTAAGGGCTTTTTTTGATTACACTGAGCTCAATCGGATAATTCAAACTAATTTCCTCTTCTCAAAGCCAACTAATGAGCAATCTTAATTTCATCTTCATTCTTAATTCTGTTTTGCCATGTAACCTAATACAGGATTCCACAACTGCCAGGCTGAGTATGGGTACCAGTCTGTGGCCTATTAGGAACTGGGCTGCACAGCAGGAGGGGGGCAGCAAATGAGCAAGAAAAGCTTCATCTTTATTTATAGCCACTCTCCAGTGCTAGCATTATGACCTCAGTTCCACCTCAGATTATTAGATTAGATTCTCATAAAACCACTGGTCCCTGATGCCAAAGAGTTGGGACCACTGCCCTAACATATTCACAGATTTTAAGAATTAGAATGTGGACATTTTTGTGGGACCATTATTCTGACTAGCACATAGCCTTTGGCTACATTTTTGAACTTCTATTCGAAAATACTCTACTTCCTTTATTTTATGCATTTATACTAATGGCCTTGATCTTCCAATGTGTCAAATTTGTGCCAATGTCAGGGTATATACTTTTCTGTTTTTTTTTTTTTTTTTCCTACTTGGAATAGTCTTCCCACAGGTTTTCAAATGACAATCTTTTTCTCCTTTCATTCAAGTATTGCCCAAATTCATATATAAAGTTTTTCTTTATCATTCTACTTCTAATTATCTTCTACCCCTTTAATTTTTTTCTCAATCTTTTTTGTTATTTATTAAGCCTGAATCTACTGGTACCTGTTATTACATTATATTTTTATATAGTATTGTCTGTGTATATATATATGTCAATTTATCTGAGTTTCAAATTAGAATATAAACTCATTGTATGTGAGAAATAGCTCAGTATTATTTATCAACATTTTCTTAGTAATTGAATCAGTTCTTGGTACATGGTCGGTGCTCCATAAACATTTACTAAATAAAAAAATATATTTAAAGAATAGTTTGTAATTATAAACTACCATTCGTTAATCCATAATTGCGTTAAGAAAAGTAATCTGAAGAGAAAATATGATAGAATTATTGAAGTCCTAGAATTGGGTGACTAACATTTTTAATTATTCAAATTCACATCTGTTTGTTTCTGAGATATGACTCTAATTCTTTATTTATGGCATCTCAGAAAAATGTAAATACAATATAATATAGATTATAACTGAAGCCTTATTAATGCTGATTTCAATATAGAATATTCAAGCTTGTGTGTGAGACTCTTCTCATGTTGTCATTCAAAAGATATAATAACTAGTATGTAATAAATTTAGAAAAAACTTTAACTCAAACCAAGAAGGAAGGCATTTAAAAATCCGGAAAAAAAATAGAAATCATAGATTAATAGTCACGATTTGTAATAGGACTTTAATTGAGAGAAATCACCTGTAAATCAGAACTAGATAAAGATCTGAACAACTGGAAGTTAGGATATTAACATCTGCATGCATACAATAATCTGGATCTGTGTTATCATATAAAGACAGTAGCTATAAAAAGTTGATACATCATCAAAATAAAATTTAAAAATCTTTAGAAGCCTGCTGACCATTCAGGATCATAAGGAAGTAAAGAGACACTGAGAAATCAGAGCCCTATTTATGCATCATTCTTGGCAATGAATTCTAAATAATATAATTTAAAAGGTGCAGGGACTACAGATAAATTTATATGAAAATATTTGTGAACTTTTAAAATTACAAATTCTTGGTAAGTGCAAATGTGAACTCAGGAAACTTGAATAAATAAAAAAAAATACATCACAAGAAACTTGAACTCAAAAAGAAGATAAATAATAACAGCATACAGAATCAAGTTATAATAGAAACAAACTATATACATACACATATGTTTAGTTAAAAACTTCAAATTTGATGAAATACATGAATATAAATATTCAAGAAGTTCAACAAAACTTCAGGTAAAATAAACATGGAGATTCACACTGAGACACATTATAATCATACTTTTGAAATCCAAAGAGTACAACAAAAGAATATTGAAAGGAGAAAGAGAGAAGAAACTCATCACATAAAGTGGTCCTCAAATATAATACAGCAGATTTCTCATCAGAAACTTGAAGCCAGATGGTAGTGGGTTAATATATTTAATATATTTCGGTCCCATCTCTGAATTGTTTTCTTAGGTTTCTTTTGTCCAAATTACAATGTCTGCCTGCTCCAAATCCTTTACAGTCATGTGCCACATTACACCGTTTGAGTCAATAAGGGGCCACATATAGGACAGAGGTCCCATAAGATTATAAGCAAAAAGTTTGTGATGTTGAAGGAAAATGATGCCCCACCCCCCATGAAGTTGAATTTACTATTAGCTCTTGGTGATAGGAGGAGGCTCAGGATGCTGTCTACCCACCAGGGAACCTCCCAAAGCTGAGGCCAGGAGTTGTCGAGAGAGTGAGAGTAGAGGGCTGGGAAGGAGGGTAGCTGGGAGCCCACTGCCCACCCATACCTGTCCATGCCACCCCTTCCCTCACACACTCATACACACACAAACTTGCTTCCCTACCCACTATTTCTTTTTATTTTTCCTTCCTCCCAGATCCTTTCCTCTCTCCGCCATTTGTTCTCCCCTTCTCATTGGGCAGATTCTTAAGGTTGGATTTATACGTTCAAAAACAAAAACATGTTTAAATTCTTCATGGCTATGCTAAATTACTTTTCAAAAATATTGCAAATTGAGTTAGGTGAGAAATGAGGGCACAGGAGTCTCTAGCTGCCAATCATGAGCAAGCTGCCTGACAGTGGGTAGCCTGACACAGCACTCCAACATAGCTGTGCCAGTGTGTTATGAGGCCATCAACAACCAACCTGAATAGTGGAATCCCCAGTAGTAAAGTGAATATTCAAGTCTCCCAAGCACAGAAGATGGCTACATTGACTTTCAGTTTAAGATAAGCCCTCCTAAGATCTCATGTAAGGCCATTATTCTTGCTACAGTGCTGTTTTTGATTGGTACCTTTTCTATAAGCTCCCTCCAGCTGGCAGGCTATATCAGCAAAGTTGGAAGGATCAGCAGGCCAGGCCATTCTTGTCCTGATCCCTGGCATCCTGATGTTCCTGCCAGGACTTTATTTACTGTATATTGCCTACTATACATACAAAGGCTACTGGGGTTACTCCTATGATGACATTCCAGACTTTGATGAATAACACCCACCTTAGCCCTGAGAAAAGTCAGATGGGACTGGGCTCAGCTTTAAGATATTAAGCACAAAGTATTCCTAAGGGCTAAGGAATTCTGCAGATATTTAACAAAACAATGGCCAGGTTTTTAGGGATCCATTCTAAAAATGTTAATTGAGCTTACAATTAGCTAAATAAGATATGCTTTATTTTTTATCTCCTGGCTCTGGCAAAAGCCTCTGATACGTTTATCCACATGAACCTGTATTATGGAAGAATAACAGTGTTAACTGCATGAAAAAAAGAGCAGTTATTCTATAGTGGGAAGTGTTGTTACCACCGCCCTTTTTTAGAGTCGAGCACTTCTTTTAAAAGTCTTCATGGTAAGTTTGTTCTTGTGGCAAATGGAAGAATGTAGTATGTCAAATTTCTTATTACTAAGCAATTTATTTTGAAAATATCTAAGTATCTTATCCCCTATAATCATTTTTAACTTTGTGTTTTAGTGGAAGACCTTAGCAAAATCAAATATAAATGTGGGTACATCTGCAAAATTTTTACCTGCTTTATTATTAACAGTAACCAGTAATTTTTTAAACCTCAAAGCAAGTTTTAAAAATGTAAACACTTTCTCTCTTCACCAATTTTTGGCCGGCTCTGATCTGGTTCACCTAAAGGTTGACCAGCATATAATTTGGGTCAAGATGTTCTGTATATTATGCCTTTAAGGACTGGACTTTTGGCTGTTCCTAAGGAAAAAAATATAGATAGTGGTTCTTATTTAGAGTTTATAATCCCATTGTTAATACCTTGTATTATAACATTCTGCTGAGGATCATAAGGCTTAGCCTGGATCCCTAGAGGACTAGACTTTCTTAGTTTGATTCTGTTTCCTAACTTGCAAAAAGTGACATGTTAAAAAAAAAAAGTCAAAAACCTAAAAAAAAATTATTAGTTTACATCTTGTAGTACAAAATATATAAAGATGTAATTGTGTGACATCAATAACTGAAAAGAGTGGGGATGGAGCTGTTAAAAGAGTAGTTTTTATATTTTACTGAAATTAAGCTGGCATAATTTTAAATTAGAGTGTTATAACTTTAGGATGTTAATTGTATACAATGATAACAACGAAAATTATAGAATATATACAAAAATAAATGAGGAGCAAATTTAAGCATTTACTATAAAAAGTCATCTAAATATTTAAAAAAGACAGTAATGAGGAAGTGAGAAACAAAAAAAATTATAAGGAATATAAAAAAACAAATAAATTTGGAGAAGTAAGTCTCTTTTATCCATAATTATTTTGACTGTAGATAGATTAAACCCTTACATCAAAAGACAGATATTAGCAGAATGGATAAGAAAACATGATCCAAATATATGCTTTCTGCATGAGACTCAGTTTAATTCCCAGACACAAATAGATTAAAGGTAAAAGATGAAAATACATATGTTTCATGCAGATGGTAACCAAAACAGAGCAGGGGTAAGTACACTAATATTAAACAAAACAGATTTTAAATAAAAAATAAGACCACTAGAGGCAATGGAGAAAATTATATTATGACAAAATGATCAAATAAGCAAGAAGATATAATAATTTTAAATATTTATGCACCTAAATGAAACTACCAAAATGTATAAAATAAAAATGAACAGAATTAAAAGATAAAATAGTTCTACATTAGTATTTGGATACTTTAATACCCCACTATCAATAATACATAGACCAATTGGACCAAAAATAAATAAATAAATAAATAGAGGACTTAAACAACACAATAAAGCAATTAGATCTAATAGAACACTCTACACAATTAAAACAGCATATATATTTATCTCAAGTATATAAGTGAAATTTTTCATAATAGGTCATATGTTAGGCCACAAATTACATCTCTCTCTCTCTCTCTTTCTCTCTCTCTCTCATATATATAATGCATATATATATATATATATATATATATATACACACACATATATATATATAGTCACGATGGACTATATAAAGTTTGGTCTTAACAGAAATAAAACTGAAAAGTTCAGAAAACTACAAATTAAACAATACACTCTTAATCAGTAGGTGAAGAAGGACTTACAAAAAAATTAGAATCTTTTAAACACAAATAAAAACAAATAAGCAATATACCAAAACTTGTGACACAACAAAAGCAATGTTAAATGGGGAAATTTATATTTATAAACTTTCATTGAAAAGCAAACAATTAATTAACAACTTGACTTTACAACTAAAGGTACTAGAAAAATAACAAATTCAAACAAAATTAGCAAAATGAAGGAAGTAATAAGATTAGAGCAGAGGTAAGTGAAATAGAGATTAGAAAAACAATAGAGAAAATAAATTATATGAAAAGTTAGTTCTTTAAAGAGATCAACAAATCAACAAACCTTTGACAAACTAAGAAAAAAAGAGCAAGACTAATAAAATTGAAAATGGAATTGGGAACATTAGTACTGATTCTACAGAAAGTAAAGTGGATTCAAAGAATGTACTATTAAAAATTGCATAACAAGCAATTGTATAACCTAGGCGAAATGCCAAATTTATAGAAACACAAAACCTACAAATTTACAAAAAATAAAAACCCTAAATAGACCTAGATCATATGGAGATTGATTCAGTAATCAAAAAACTCTCAACCGAAAAAAAAAAAAAAATCTGTATAAGATCACCTTACTATCCAATTTTGCCAAACATTTAAAGAATTAACACTAATTCCTCTCAAACCTTTCCAAAAAATAATGAAGAGGGAAGAATATTTCCTAACTCATTCTGGGAAGCTAGTGTTAATCTGATTCAAAAGCCAGACAAATTCTTAACAAAATACTATCATATTAAAATGATTTTATACCCAGCCCACCACAACCTGGGTCTCAGTCTCCTCACAGAGGGGAGCGCAGCGCTCCTGGCACCACAATACTCAGGACACAGCCTATTCAACATCTTCAGATCTGGCAAATCAGGTAGCAGCAGAAGCAGGAACGGCCTCAGTTGCTTTAGCTCTTGTCCTTCCCTTCGCCACATTGAGAGCCTATGCCAACCCAGAGAACACTCCTTTTACCCTCCAGCTGAGGCTCCTGGGACCAATGAATGAACTCAGAGACAGAGGATCAGATTTCAGGTAGCGGCAAGGGATAGAGAATCAAGAGTGAGTAAAAAGAGGAGGAAAAGAAAACATGGTGGAGTGAGAGACATCCCCAGACCTCTCCCCTTGAAACAATAAGTTGAAAATCTAAAGTTCAACAACAACAAAAAAACACCCAAACGGCACACCAACACATCTGAGTGTGAGATCTGCGCATAAGAGCTACCATGGTTCAGAACCCTGGGAGTTGGGCGGTGGACTGGGAAAAATAAAGAAACTGCCTCTTGCACCCTGGAGAACTCCCTGTAGGAAGAAGGGGAGGGGAGAAGGTGTGGCAACTTCCCTGAACAACCCTGCCTGGGAGAGTTTGTGAGTTCCACTCAGCCAGTATCAGAGCCCAGTCATCATGGCAGAAAGCAGAAAAACAAACAGCAGAGAAAGAACAGTTGATTTTTACCAGCCATAGTTGCAAAATTGACGCTGAGCTGAAGCCCCCAACCCCCAACCGAGAAGGCCCTTCCCACATATCCTCTGAGACAGACACCAGGGAGCCCCAGGGGAATAGAAGAATTTGAACAAACACTGCCGGGACTACACTGACACTGACAGGAACTGAAACCGAGAGTAGCGAGCGTGACTGAATATCAGAAAATAAAAAGGGATTATTAAGGTTTTATATGAAGCAAGGATCCAAGAGGCTTAGACACCACCTATTGGAAACCAAAAGAAAGGTACCTTCTTTGCAGCAGGCTAAAGAGAGACATTTATATAATAAATCTTCTTCAGGAAAAACATCAGAATACATTTCCATTAATGCCCAGGAGGAGAAATAGTCCATCAATCAACATGAACAACCAAGATGACAAGCCATCTCAGAAAGAAAGAGTAAAATCTCCAGAAAATAAGCTTACAGACATAGAAATATGCAACTTAAATGACAGATAATTCAGGATGGTACTTATGAAAAAACGCAGTGAGTTCTGAAACAAGTCATATTAAAAATTTCAGGAATTGAAAAAGCAACTAGATGAGCAGAGCAAGGAGATTGAGACCTTCAAAAGGAACCAAATAGAACTTCTGGAGATGAATAACACACTGCAAGTGCTGAAAAATGAAATAGCAAGCTTGGGAAATAGAGTCAACCAAATGGAGGAAAGGATCAGTGACACTGAAAAAAGAAATCTAGAAATAAATCAGAAAGAAGAATAAAGAAAAAACTAAAAGTAATGAAAGAGAAATTCAAGAACTAGCTGATACCGTCATGAGAGGAAACAAGAGTAATGGGCATTATCAAAGGCAAGGAAAATGGACTAGAAAGTATTTTCAGACAAATAGATGACAAGAATTTCCCAAATCTAAGGAATGAGCTAGAGCTTGAAATTCAAACAGTCAACATAACACCCAATTACCTCAACCCAAAAAGGGCTACTCCAAGAAATATTGCATTAAAGTTATCAAAAATCAACAACAAAGACAAAATTCTCAGGACAGCCAGGGAGAGGAAAATGGTAACTTATAAAAGAAAACCCGTTAGATTATCATTGGACTTCTCAGCACAGATCTTAAAAGACAGAAGGGAATGGAATCAAATACTCAAACTATTACGTGAAAAGAATAATCAGCCTAGAATAATGTATCCAGCTAAGCTTTTCTTCAGATATGAAAGAGAAATTAAGCCCTTTTCAGACATATCAAAATTGAGGGACTTCTTCACTACGAGGCCTCCCCTACAAGAAATATTGAAAGGGGTCAGCTCACCTAAAACAAAATGATAAAATAAACAAACGAACAAAAAAACACCCATAATTAGGAGTAAAGTGACTATCAGGCAAATAGAAGCAAAGGAGTTCAACCCTTACTAAGAAGGCATTATAAGCTTAAACAATAAGAACAGAATTGCTATAGCAAGATAGTAATGAATGTTCAGCATATTATAGGAATAAACTGAGATACCAATGATTGAAAAGGGGAGAATTCAAACATCCAAATTCGCAAAGGGGATGGAGGTAAGGTACATGCAGAAGAAAATAGACAACTGTATATATACGTAATCATGATTTTTATATTTGTAATGGTAACCACACACCATAGAAAAAGAACTAAAGTATATAACATAAAACAAGAAAAACCAGAGGCAAAACCCACAAAAGTCAACCTAAATAAAGGAAACAGAAACATAAGGACAGGAAGCAATGGAAACACTGAGCTACCAGAAAGCAAAAGATAAAATGGTTATAAGAAGACCTCATATTTCCATAATCGCCCTAAATGTAAATGGACTGAACTCACCAATAAAAAGTCACAGAGTTGCAGATTGGATCAAAAAGCAAAGCCTAACCATATGCTGCCTCCAGGAGACACATCTCAGCTCCAAAGACAAATATAGACTCAAAGTGAAAGAGTGGAAAATGATATTTCAAGCAAATGGCATTCAGAGAAAAAGCAGGAGTAGTGGTACTAATATCAGATGAAATAGACTTCAAAATAAAGAAGGTGAAGAAATATACTGAGGGACACTTCATAATGATAAAGGGAATTATACAGCAAGAAGAAATAACACTTATTAACATCTATTCTCCCAATTAGGGAGCCCCGAAATATGTAAAGCAATCCTAACAGAACTAAAGGGAGAAAGAGACCCAAACTCTACCATAGTAGGTGACCCAAATGCCCCACTGTCAAATATGAACAAATCATCCAAACAGAAAATCAATAAGGAAATAATAACATCCTTAAATGACACATTAGACCAACTGGACATAATTGACATTTAAAGAGCCTTCCATCCCCAAACAGTTCCCTATACATTCTTCTCTATTCTTAAGAATCAACCACATACTGGAACACAGAGATAGCCTCAACAAAAATAAGAGGGTTGAAATCATATCTGATCATAATGTTTTGAAACTAGAGATCAACTGCAAAAAGAAATCAGGAAGAACTACACAAACATGGACATTAAACAACATGCTACTGAGAATAACTGGGTCAGAGAAGAAATAAAAAGAGAGATCAAGAGATACATAGAAATGAATCATAATGATAGTACAACATATTAAAACTTTTGAGACATGGCAAAAGCAGTCATACAAGGAAAGTTCATATAATTACAGTCCTATCTCCAAAAACAAGAACGAACCCAAGTAACCTAACGCTTCAACTTAAAAAACTAGAAAAGAAAGAACAAATGAAGCCTAAAGTCAGAAGGAAAGAAATCATCAAAATTAGAGCAGAAATAAATCAAATTGAAAACAAAATGAAACAAAACAAAAAAAAACAATAGAAAAAAAATAAGTGTAACAAAGAGTTGGTTCTTCGAGAAGGTTAATAAAATTAACAAACCTGTGGCTAGACTCACAAAACAACAAAAAAGAGAAAGAATACAAATAAATAAAATCAGGGATGAAAGAGGGTAAATTACGACAGATATCCCAGGAATACAAAGGATCATAAACGAATACTATGAAAAAGTATATAACACCAAATTTAATAACCTAGAAAAAACGGACCAGTACTTAGAAAAATATAATCTTCCTAGACTGAATTAAGAAGAACTGGAAAATTTAAATAGACCAAACAGCAGTATGGAAATTGCAACAATCATTAAAAACCTACCAAAAAGTAAAAGTCCAGGACCAGATTGCTTCACCAAATGCACTCTACCAAAAACTCAAAGAAGATTTTATACCTATGCTCCTCAAACTCTTCAAGAAAATCGAAGAGGAGGTAATACTTCTCAACTCATTTTATGAGGCCAACGTACTCTGATTTCCCAAACCTTGTAAAGATAACACAAAAAGAGAAAACTACAGACCAATATTTCTCATGAACACAGATGCAAAACTACTAAATAAGATACTAGAGAACCAAGTACAGCAACATATTAAAAAGATTATACACCAGGATCAAGTGGGCTTCATCCCAGAAGCACAGGGATGGTTCAATATACATTAATTGATTAATATGATACACCACATAAACAAAATATAAAATAAGAATATATGATCATATCAATTGATGCAGAAAAAGCCTTCGACAAGATACATCATTCATTTATGATCAAAACAGAACAAAATCGATATAGAAGTAAAGTACCTTAACGTAATAAAGGCTATCTATGACAAACCCTAAGCCAACATTATACTTAATGATGAAAAACTAAAAGCCTTCCCTCTAAGATCAGGAACAAGGCAAGGCTGTCCACTATCACCACTGTTATTCAATATAACATTAGATGTCTGAGCCAGTGCAATCAGGCAAGAGAAAGATATAAAAGACATCCAAGTAGGAAATGAAGAAGTCGTACTGCCACTATTTTCAGATGACATGATTCTCTATACAGAAAACCCTAAAGGCTCCACAAGAACACTACTAGCAACAATAAGCAAATACAGTAAAGTCTCTGGATAGAAAATCAACATTCAAAAATCCATATCCTCCCTCTACTCTAATAATAGTGTCATAAAAATAAGTGAAAATCCACATCCAAAAAGATACATTTCCACACCGATGTTCATAGCAGCATTATTCACAGTGGTCAGGACATGGAAGAAAACGGTGTTCTACGGTAGATGATTGGCTAAAGAAGAGGTTGTACACATATCCAATGGAATATTACTCAACCATAAGAAGAGATGAAATACTGCCATTTGTGACAACGTGGATGGACCTCAAGATAATCATGCTAAACAAAATAAGCCAGACTGAAAAAGTTGAAAATCACAAGATATCACTTATATGTGAAACATAAACCTAAAAGCAACAAATGAACAGGACAAATAGAGGCTCAGGAACATGGACAATGAACTAGTAGTTATCAGAGAATAGGGAATTGGGGAGGAGCAGAGAGGTAGACTGGGTAAAGGGGTCAAATATAGAGAAGTTGCAGGAAGGTGAAGTAGGTAAAGAGTATAAAGTATAAAGATGTCAAATTATAATGAACACCTGAAAATTATATAATTGTATTAACCAATGTTATCCCTATAAACTTAATTTTAAAAACTATATAAACTTAAATGTAATTTATTATTTAAAAAATAAAAAAAAAATGAAGAAACAAAAATTCCTTGATGAAGGATTACAAAAAGTAGTGTTCTCACAATAAGCACAGTGTTCCAGCAATTGTAAAGTCAAATAGAGTCTAATAAAAATAGCAAACAAAAAAAAATCACATAATATCACTTATATGTGGGATATAAACCTAAAAGCAAGAAATGAATAGGACAAACAGAGACTCATGGAAATGGAGTACAGACTAGTCGTTACCAGAGGGTAGGGCATGGGAGAGGAGGGGGGAGGTAGACAGTCAGAGGGGGTCAAATATAGGGAGGTAGGGAGAGAGTAAAGTGGGTAAAGCAGATCAAATACATGGTAATTGAAGGACACTGGATTTTGGGTGGTAAACACACAATAGAATACACAGATGTCAAATCATAATGTACACCTGAAAATTATATAATTATATTAACCGATGTTAACCCGATAAGCTCAGTTTAAAAACAAACAAACAAACAAACAAATAAATAAATAAAATGATTTTACACCATGAACAAGTGGAATTTATCTATGGAAGTTAGGATGATTCAATATAGAAAAAAAAAATCAATGTAATACTACACACTAACAAAACAAAGGGAAACATCTACATAGTCATCTCAATTAATGCACAAAAAATTCTCAGCAAAATTAAACACTTTTTTTGGCTAAAACATACACACACACACACACACACACACACTCCACGAACTAAAAATAGAAGAAAACTACCTCAACATAAAAGCCATACATGAAAAACCCACAATGAACATTTTACTTATTGGTGAAAGGCTGACAGCTTTTTTCTCTCAAATCAGAACAATGCAAGAATGTTCAATTTTGTTACTCTATTCAACAGAGTACTGGAAATCCTGGCCAGGAAATTAGGCAAAGAAAAAAAAAAAGCCATCTAAATTGAAAAGGAGGTAGTAAAATTATCTCTGTTCACAGATAACATGATCTTAAATGTAGAAACTCTTAAAGATTCCACAAAAAAAAAAGAAGAAAAGAAAATGTGAGAACTAATCACTTTATTCGGCAAAATTACAGAATACAAAATCAACACCCAAATCACTTATTTCTATACACTAACAATGATAAATCTGAAAAGAAAGTTATGGAAATAATTCCATTTACAATAGCGCCAAAAATAAAATAAAATAGTTAGAAATTAATTTAACCAAAAATATGGAAGACTTGAACAATGAAAACTGTAAAATATTGCTGAAAGAAATTGAACATAAATAAATTGACACAAAGTCCATGCTTATGTGTATGAAGAGTTTTTACTGTTAATATATCCATACCACCAAAAGCAATATGCAGATACAATGCAATTTCGATCACAATCACGATGATTTTTTTTTTTTTTTTTTTTTTTTGCAGAAATAGATAATCCATCCTAAAATGTGTATGGTATCTTAAGGGATCCTGAATAGCCAAAGCAATAATGAAAAAAATTAAAAAACAAACCTGGGAGGCTCACACTTCGTCATTTAAAAATTTATTATAAAGCTATAGTAATCAAGACACTGTGGTACTGGCATAAAGTCAGATATACAGAGGAACATAATAGAATAGAAAGCCCAGAAATAAAACATATTTGGCCAAATAATTTTTGACAAGGGACAAGACAATTCGATAGAAAAAGGACAGTCTTTTCAACAAATGATGCTGGAGAAACTATGAATTAAGTTGGACCCTGATCTAACACTATATATGCAAATTAACTAAAAATTGATCAAAGACATGAATGTAAGACTTTAAACTATAAAACTTTCAAAAAATATAGTGTTCACATTAGATTCGACAATAATTTCTTGTTTATAACATCAAAGGCAAATGAAAACTGAAGAAAAATTAGACAAGTTAGACTTCATAAAAATTAGAAAAAAATATGCATCTAAAGACAATATAAACAGAGTTAAAAGGGAATCTAAAGAGTGGGAGAAAATATTTACAAATTATATATCTGATAAAGGATTACTATTCAGAATATTTAGAGAACACTTAAAGCTCACCAATAAAAAACAAACAACCCAATTCAAAAATGAATCAAGGTCTTGAATATACTTTTCTCCCAAGAAGAAATACAAACGACCAATAAACATGTGAAAAGATGGTCGACATCTCTAATCATTAGAGAAATACAAATCAAGATAATAATGAGATACCATTTCACACCTATTAGGATGGCTATTATAAAAAAAAAAAAAATCCAGAAAGTAATAACTGTTGGTGAGTATGTAGAGAAAATTGGAATTCTTTTGCACTGTTGGTGGGAATACAAAATGGTACACATACCGTAGAATACAGTATGGTGGTTCCTCAAACATTAAAATGAAAAAAATTAATGGAATTAACATATGATCTAGCAATCCCACTTTGGTGTATGTAGTTAAAAGAATTAGAAGCAGGGTCTTGAAGAAATACTTGTATACCTGTATTCATAACAGCATTATCCCAATAGCTACAGTGTGACAACAACCCAGTGTTCATTATTGAATGAACAGATAAGCAAAATGTGGTATATACATACAATGAAATATTATTCAGTCTTAACAAAGAAATTCTGACATATAGTTCTACATGGATGAAATCTGAGGACATGGTAAGTGAAATAAGCCAGTCAAAAAATGATATCCATTATATAGTTCCACTTATAAGAAGCACTTAGTATGATCAAAATCATCAAGACAGAAAATAGAATGGCGCTTTCCAAGGTATAAAGGGAGGGGGCAATGGAAAGATTTTGTCTAATAGGTATAGGGTTTTAGTTTTACAATATGAAGATAGTTATGGAGATGGATGATGGTGACGATTATGCACATTTTGAGTATATTTAATACTACTGAACTGTACACTTACAATGATAAAGATGACAAAGTTTATGTTTATGTAAGTTAAAACATAATCAAGTGAATAAAGTCCTGTGCTTCCATTGCTAACCAAAACTTCTTTATCTGCCATAGACAACAAGACATTTTTGTCTTGATTAATGGTTCTAGCATGCTCTCAGAGACTGATAAAGCCAGAGGAGATAGAGACCATCAAAACACTTGCAAGATGTGACTAATTTATATTAACACATTTATGGAGAATATCTGTGTATATCTATTCTGACAGTGCATGAACACAAGGTAAAAAGAAAATGACTTTGGCAGAATATATTGCTTCCATTCAGTAGTTCTCACTCAAAGGCAATTTTGCCCTCAACAGGACATTTGACAATATGTACAGATATTTTTGGTTGTCAAAACTGGGGGAGGGTGCGATTGACATCCAATGGGTACAGGCCAAGTATGCTGTTAAATATCTTACAGTGAACAAGTATAATTCCCTATTATAAAAAGTTAATTGTGCCCAGATTAAGGAACCATGGTATAGATGCATTTGTCAGACAGTCTCGGTTTAAGATACTAACCTAAGCAGTTAGTTCTAATTGCTGATTTGGTTGGCTCACTGTGAGGAGATGAAACAAGTATGATTTATCATAAAATCCTTAGAATGATGAGGTAATTTCAAATAAAAGACTTCTGGAATAGATTATAATATATAGCACAACTAACTCACTACTGTAATTTTCTCCTAAGAAACTGAGAAGATTGTCATTTCACCAAGGCATTGAAAACTTAAGTGTTGAACATTTAAGTGACAGTAAGATAAAAATAATGATAAAATACTCTTACCCATAAGGATGCTTGGCACGAGAAAATTAACCACAATGCCCCTAGGACTAAAATATATGGATATTCCCTTAGGTTTCTACTTTAATTTTTGTAGCCAAAATAATATTCCAGAGTCTGATGATTAAAGAGGTCAGGCTTGAGTTGCCAATTTTTACAAATCCATATTCCAGGTCTTGGTTGTTTCACACGCAAGTGAAATGAAAAACGAAACCTGCAATGATATCTCTGGTATGTATGATGAATTTTCAAACTAACATATCTAGAAAAGTACCTGGAGCAATTTAGCAGTTTGAATGACAAAACAGAAGGAGAATAGTTCTATGCCTTTTGAAATTAAAGGCCTGCAATGTGGAGAAGGTTCTTAATATTCATGAGAACAAAATGACTTGTTCTAAGGATGTCAGTCATACAGCTTCTCCTAAAACCTAGGTGCTTGCTAAGGTTTTGAGATAAAAAATGAAGTGGCCATGATGACACATGAAGGCTATTTAGCAGCTGATCAAAAGAAACTTCATCTCACCAATACTGAACTGACTACCTCCAACTGTTGAAAGCACAATTTACTCATTTTCAAGTCTCTAAAATGGAACATAACCCAGAATTATTTTTCCCCAGATAACTGTTTGTTAAACATTTACCAATAAACCACTGAAGCATACTATAGTCATTTCTAAAAATTTGCAAGGTAGATGTTGTGAGGGTTTGTAGCCCACATACTGGAAAATTACCCTTTGTTAATTTTTGATTTGCTTCTGGAAATTAGAGATGACCTAGCTCTCCTTGATAGCAGATTACTCAGACTGCTTCCTGGACATTCAAGGTTTTGTTCTCAAACCATCTAGACTGCTGGTTCTTTTGAAAGCACAATTTCTTCAAAAAATCCAAAGGTATTGTACTTTAATTCCAATATACCAAAAACAATATGCAATATTTTTTGAGATACATATCTATATTCATTTAATTGTCAACTCATGTCCTTTTTTTTCTCTATTTTTTCCTAGCTGTATTAAAGCTTTTATACTTTAGTGGGAAAGTCACATACCTATTCTTTTTCCCTGAGGCATTTTATACATTTGCAGGGATATAAATTCAAGTAGGCTTTACATTCTTAACTTGATCTTTGCTCTGAGACACTTTAATCCATTCATTGGTTTTAAAAGTGACAAAAAGCAGGTCAGCAGTTAACTAGCAAGGGGGAAAGGACAGGAAACTTTTTGGGGTGTTGGCATTGTTCATATTCTTGTTTGTAGCAGTGGTTTCTTGGATTACATACATATGTCAAGCCTGTTCTTAGTATATGCTTTTAAAATATACAAGTTATAGTATTTCATTTATATCTAAATACATTTTGGGAGGAAAAATTATAAATGTGAAGTTCATACCTTGATTTGATCTTTGCAAACGAGCCTTTTTTATTTTTATCATTTTCTAATTGTGTTGGTGGGGGTGGAGGGTAGAAGGATGGGGAGAGAAAGATTGTCATTATTTGTGTGCTTGTCCTCTTTATACTTACTACGAATGAGCTAATTATTTTCTGAAGTTATCTTTCTCATCAGTGTCAACAATAACCAATACACACTATTAACATTATGCTTTCCAAAATCTGTCCCTAGAGCAACATTTCATTAAGTCAAATATTTCACCACTGCCTAACGTGTATAACCATCTTCCAAACCTTTAGCATCTTCTCTATTACCAGGTTTTTAGGTCACATCTGGAAACATTAATATTTTGCTACATCACATTGCACTCTAGGAGGCAACTTATTTTTCTGTCAAAATGGCCTAGGTTGTGCAGTGTAACAAATAACTCCCAAAATGTTAATTATTTTAAACATCTAAAAGTTATATCTTATTAATTTTTGCACTTAGTTCTATAGCCTTAAAATAGAAATTTACCAGCAGATATCAAAAGAACAAGGAGGGTACATGTACACATATCATGTGTTGGTGGGGACTTGACTACTTGTGCTTACTCTGAGATTCAAGTAACTAGAGCAATTGCTATCTGGAATATTTTTGGTTGTTCATATATAAGCAAGTAGAGATAGGTATGCTCCAAGAGGAAGTGATCCAGAAGGTAATAGGTGGTGTTCATGGAGTCGAATTTTTGTAACTGAGATTATAGAAGGTTTGTGGATATTAGTAATGACAAGGTCTATAGTAGACCAAGTGATTGAAGGGATAATGGTTGTTAGAGAGACTGGAGGACAAGATCATTAGAGGAGGAATTAAAACAACTAAGAATAGAAGGCATTGGATTTTTCATAAGGTGTATATTGGTATTGGTGAGAATTAACACTGAAGTCAAATTGGGGGAGAGTTCACATTATTGAGAAATAAAGTGGAATGAATTAAGCTCTTAAATATTCACTGTTGTCTGGAGAATAGGAGTAGTAAAGACAATGGTAATAGCTACCCATATATTTTTTAATCTGTGGTGTGTTCGTAATTTTAACTATATTTTAACAAATATTACATTATATTAAAATTTCTCTATTGAATTCACTAATTTGTATACAATTTAGGTGATGGTTAAATTTATATTTTAAGTCACAAATTACTGCACATTGAGATGTGATCATGAAGTGACATGGGAGACACCTTAGAGTTGAGGAGAGAGTGTATATTTTTGTTTGTATAGGGAGCGGTATAGTATATTTGGAAATATTTTTTGGAAGGAAAATGTCCAAAGTGTTGAATTTTAGTGACTCTTAGTACTTAGAAAACTGGAAGTCTGGAACATTTTTCTACTGGTAAATGCCCAACATCATTGCAATTGGTGGAAGATAGAGTCTCTATCCCACTGTCCTTATCCCACTGAAAAGGACAGACACTTACTTTCTTACCCTTTCTTGCAGTGACAAGAAATATAACTAGTCTAATATACCTCTTAGACTAGGTTAAAAACACTGACATTGAACAATACGGGGTTATATGTTTTAGTCAAGAAAGAACAGTGGAGCATCTTTTTAGGCAAGCACAGCAATATCTAGTCTCTAGAATTTAAAGGAGGTGACTGCAAAGTAGTATCCAGTGTTCAGCATTAGTGGTGTTGCCTGTGCAAGCTACCAAGTCAGAGCTGTGGCAATGTTCTCTTCTCTGGGATCCTTTGTGGCATGTTCTTGTATGTTTTGCTTTCCTGCTCATTCTGACTCTCATTCTTCTGCACCCCTTATCTTCCCATTGATTTGTTCATCTGTTTCACTTGCAATTAAGAGCACTGACTGTTAAGATTCTCGGAAATATAATAAACTGAATGGGGAGGAGAAAATATTTATAGAATTAAAGTATGAACACTTTCTAGAATGGAAGAAATATATGAATCTTCAAATTAAAATATCATATCAAGTTTCGAGCAAAAAATACAAAAAACAATTTCACACTGGGACTCATCAAACTGAGATTAAAGAACATCAAAGACAAAAAATATATGTAGAGACTGATTTAAAAAGGCTGATTGACATGTCTTATTTGTTACAGTAGATGACAATAGAAGTGGAATAATGCACTCAAAATAATAAATTCAAAATAACAGTCGATCTAGAATTTGATTCTTATTTTACCAGCCTTTCAAGAATGAGGATTAAAGTTTTCTTTTTTTTCTCAGACCAAGATTATAATGTTTCTCCTTAGAGGTCTTTATTAAGAAAACTACTAAAATATATACTTCAGAAAAAAGGAAATTAAAACAAAATATATTAATTTTTAAGTGCTAATGAACCAAAAATTAATAATATAAAGTGGTAAATAAGGATTTGCTTCAGAAAAAATTAATAATATAAAGTGGTAAATAAGGATTTGCTTCAATAAATCCCTTACACATTGAATCCTACTTGGTGTATGTATGCTTCTTAGAGGACACAAACTGACACAGATTCTAATGAGAATAGCCAAAGAAAGCTTATAAATTATCCCCCTACACCTTATTTACCCTCTCTGCCCCCCACTTTCTACCTTCTGGTAACCACCATTTTAGTCCCTGTTTCTGAGTCTGTTTTTTACTTGTTTGCTTATTTGTTGATTGATTTTTACATTCTATATATAAGTGAAACCATGCAGTATTTGTCTTTCTCTGCCTACCTTATCTCACTCAGCATAATACCCTCTAGATCCATCCATATTTTCACAAATGGCAAGATTTTCTTTTATATTGATGCATAATATGCCATTGTGTGTGTGTGTATATGTATACATATATATCATATACATTTATACATATACATGTATATATGACATTTTCTTTATCCGTTTATCTATCAATGGGTACCCAGGTTGCTACCATATCTTGGCTACTGTAAATAATATTGCAATGAACATAGAAGTGCATATATCTCTTCAAATTAATGTTTTTGTTTTCTTTGGACAAATATTTAGAAGTGGAATTGCCAGTCTATATGGTAAACTTATTTTTAGTTGTTTGAGGAATCTCCATACTGTTATTCACAGTGGCTGTACCAGTTTGTAGTGGCACCCACAGTGCATAAGGGTTCCATTTGCTTCACATCATCCTCAACACATGTTATTTATTGACTTTTTAATAATAGTCATTTTGATTGGTGCGAAGAATCATCTCATTGTGGTTTATTTTAGATTTTTATGTAGATATGAAATTATGTTATTGTATATATGCCTCTAAAATTTTTCTCCATAAACCCAACATCGCAGAGTCTGGTAGATACCCATACTACTACATAGCACACTTGGGGGAAGAGGATAGTCTTCCTCCAATGCACTTACTGGTTAAAAATTATTCTGTTAAGATATTTCCTACAACAAAAGTAGTGACCAAATAAGTAAATGTCACTTCTACTATAACTATAATGCCTAGATGAACTTTATAACTTTAAATTTTATAATTAAACTACTTTTCATTTTGTTTCATTTTATTCTCACTTGGTTTTTTAAAAGCTAGACTACTTTATTGTACTTTTTCATTTCTGTAGTTCATATTGTGATAGGCAATGAATTTCTGGAGAAGAGACCACTGTGAATTTATGTGCAAAGCTGGTTGTATATGTAGATGTTACATAAGCAGCTGATCTAGTATTATTATTTACTAATTCTGGACAGCCATGTGTTCGATAATATTTCTTTCCAGTCCATATTAACACTTTAACAGTTTTAGGGGTTTATTATTATTTGTTTAAGGCTTATTTTCCTTTAAATAAGAAGTAAACTGGAAACCAAAGCACCTTAAGTCATTCTGAAGATTTATACCTTAGAGCAAATCAGAAGCTTGGAGAGAGCAAAAGAGCATTATTTACTGAACAAGAAGGGACTTAAATAAGGTTGTTAAAAGAGTTTAGAAGTGAAACAACAATGAAACACTATTAACGGTAACAAGGGAAATATCACTAGTTTGCTTAGTACTGGCTCTTTTTGTAGTTTATATTGTCAGAAATAAATTTGCAATTTCTAAAGAAAGTTGTTTCAAAGATTGTTTTTATTTTTTGAGACTCAACTTAGTTTCTTTCCATTTAAGCACTTTTTTTTCAGTTGAAAAACACTCTTTCTTAGTTGCCAAAGAAAAGTTACTGAAAGAAAATACTAGTCTCTACTCTTAAACTGTTTTAAATACAGAAATATATTCTAAAATATTTAATAAATACTTATATTCATTTTATAGTCACACATAGAATTTTGATTTTTGTAAAGCAAAAAGGCTCTATGATGATAAATGCTTCAAAAATAATTTATGTTCAAGCAAGAACAAAATTGGCAGTAAAAATTAAACTCACCTTATACTAGAAAGTCAAGGGATTTCAAGTTGAGCCTCAAGCAACTAGAAGTTCTAGTTAGAAATGTGTCAGTAAGATTAAATCGTTTAGGCTTTCCTCTGGGTAACATGGACAAGACTGAATTTTCAAACATATCTTATTGTTAAAGAATGATAGTTGATATCGTAAAGTAGCTTTCATTCAATATACACTAAAGAGGCTTTATTTTGTGCCAGAGAAAGTTCTAGGTTCTAGGCTTATAGCAGATGACTAAACCAAAACTCTTTTCATTGGGAAGGCTATACTCTAGTAAGCTGATTTCTAAATCAAGATATAAAACTTCCAATGCATTGAACTTCATATACTATCTTTTGAATTTTATATATATATATACACACACACATATATAAATATGTATGTATATACATATATAAAACATTTTTTTTTAGGCCTTGTTGAAAATACAACTCATATTTTTCATTATAAAACCAAAGAATTCTCTCAGGTCTAAACATAATTAGATGCCTCTCAAACAAAAATAAATAAATAAAAATTTCTAGAAAATGTTCTATGATGTGAATTTGTGTATAATTGATTAAATTACAAGTTCATGTTTAAAAAATACTATAAATATTAGGACTAAAAACAAATTTAGTAAGACAATTGCTATGTTACCTTCTGAATATTTTTTATTTATTTCAGCAATATAGTAAAATTTTAATCCTAAAATGCTGTATACTCAATTTTTCTGAACAATCAAATGCTATATTCCATTCAAATCATCTAAGTTAACACTGATAATTAGTAACTTTAAAAAGGAAGATTGCCTAGGAATACTAGTAAAATTAATTATTAAATTATTTCATTTGTGTTAATATAGATTTTTTTAAAGCAATTATTAAGCCTCACAGTTATTATCAAGTATTTATAGACCTTAGGATAATATCCCATCTTAGGTAACTCTTTAATGTTTGAGTTTGTAAACTGAGCTTTGATAGGACCTTACTTATCTAAGGAATTAAACTACTCAATTAATGAGAGGAAAAACATTATTTGCAGCCGTTGCTATTAGCTTTCGACTAATAACAGGCCATATTCATTTAAATTTAAATTTATTAAAATAATCAAGTGAATTTAAAAGTAATAATAATTTTTAAACTATAGAAATATCGGCAAAGAATGAATGAGCATGTCACGCTACAGAAATATTGTTCCAGTGTTTTTACTGACTTTTATTGAGCTTATATATTATACTTAAATGCCTTTCTAAGTTGACTGATATGGTTAATGATGAATTTTTGAATTAATTCTATATTTCCTTTCTTCTCTGATTTTCATTTAGACCTTTAAATGATTTTCAGCACCTTTTTTTTTTTTGGTTCAGTGCCGTCGTGCTAAGCAGCTCAAAATTTCCTTTACAGTCCCTATGGGCTCAATGTTGGACCCAATAAAACTTTCTCTGATAAATAATCTTTTGGTAAGTATGACTTTTGTGGCACATGGACACTTATTTATGGCTTACACAGTCTTGTGTTAAAAGAACATAAAATTGAAGGTATAGTTAATAACCTGCCACTTGGTATTATACCTGAATTTTTGTTTTTTTGCAGTCAGGATTGCATGAGTGTTTCCATTAAAAATTGATTTTCAGTGGTTTGTAACTTAACTGCAAATGATCTGTCCATGAGAGATGAAAACAAATATACGAGTGCATCCCTTAGGAGCCAATGCATAATTAAATTTGCATAGTTGTTTTAAAGTTAAATCCAGTAAGATAAGGGTGATATAAAAAAGCCATGGGTGTAGAGGATCACTGTAAATTAAATTTAGGTTGAATTACTTTTATTTTAACTGGCAAATACTATTAATTTAAATAATTATTTTGATTTCATAGAAACTATAAAAATATCAAAGTGTATAACATTTGCCTTTAAGAATGTGTAAGTTTACCACACGCTAGCTATCAACATTAGGAATATTCTACAAAAAACATGCTTTGGATTTTGTTGTTAATCACTTTATATCAATGTATCTTATTTTTTACTTTTAAAACAATTTAATCATTTGAATTAATAAATAATTATTATTAAGAAATATATATCAGTTACATTTTCTTCACAAGATAATGTACCAAGTGATGAATGTTTAAAGATAAATCATACTATATCGGCCAAGAGGAGCTAAGAGTCTATTATGATTGAAAAGAAAATGATGCATAGTAGTGTGTAACACTAGGCATACAGAAAGTGTCTCAGAAGAGGGAAGCAGGGCTGGAAGCTGCAGGTGGAGGATTTCAACTATTTGTGCATAAAACAAATGGATTTGGAGAGAATAGTTTCAACAAAGCAATAGAGAATGGAACGTGAACACATTTTTAAATAGTCTAGGGATACAATACAGAAAATAAAGAATTACAATAAAAGTCAGGTTTAGGTCCACAATTTCATCACTAGGATTGTTTTTAAGCAGAACATTGTTCACGTTTTAAGAATATTTGAAGAGTGATCTGGAAATACTGTAAATTGTCATTACTGTGTTCTGCTTGAGAGTATTGACTTGAGTCAGATTCCTGGGTTTCTGTTCCAGGGACAATATTTCCTTTCTTTGTGAACTTGAAAAAGCCTTTTAACTCTTTAGTTTACAAGTGGTTTAAGACTGAAATAAAGATAAAAAGATGATGAAATACAGTACCTATGGTGCAAAGTTGTAAGAATTAAATTAGAGAATACACATAAGCATGTGGCACAATGCTAAAATCCATGCTAAGCATTAGCCGTTATTGTTATTAAGGTGAATAAAGAGAGAAAATATGTATGACGAACAATTTGGAAATAAATACAATTGTTCAAGATAGAATTATTGATGAACCTAAATTAGGGCTTTAATCAGCAGGAATCAAAATGCAAGTATGTATTAAATATAGAAAGAATGAAGATAGAAGAAGCAAGACTAGAAGGTAGGTAGGATTTAAATGATGAGAGAACTGTGAGTAAAATAATTATTTTTAGATTTTTAAGCCTGGAGGACTGCGAGTGTGAAGGTAGTTCCATGATCATAGAAGGGACATTATTAATTACAATGATATGGTTAAGGAATGAGCTTAAATATAAATTTTAAAGCTTCGAGTGTTCATTGAATATATAACTATCCAGAAGGTAGTTATAAATATGATGAGAAAATACAGTATGAAGCATCTGTTAAAATGTATCTAAACAAAATTTAAATTTGCAACTGTAATATATGTAGATACACAACAACCATCTTAATTCTTCAATGCCCATGTTCATAGACTTGCATTACGATACACATAAAAGTAATATGCAAACTAACTGCAGAAAAAAAATTTAAATATAAATGTATATTACAAGAGATTATTATGTAAATGATAATATGTTTAATACATTGAAAAAATATAAATGCCTACAAAATTTGGGAGGTAATGATAATGTACCTTACAAAGATGAAATACAAGTATGAACGATATATAACCAAAAAATTCTTGAATTTCCTAGAGGCAAATAAATGCAAAGCAGTAAAATAAATTTACATATGCAAAACTTATAAATAATTGTCTTTGATAAATAACATCCAAAGCTATCAAAATTATGGGGAAAGCAACATCCTCCCCTAGCACAATATTCTGGACATATCAGTGATACTCCTACAACATTAGCTCCTGAATCTATTTTTATCCTTTTAAATATAATGTTGCTATATTTTCTTTAAGCAACAGATTCAAATATGAGTCCCCTCAAATATTTTTTGTGATCCTAATTTATTTTTGGACACCAGTCATTGGAAATATTTTCTTTAAAATATATTTAGAATCCATATATTACTTTCTATTATCAATCCTACCACCAAATTTAGGTGATTTTAGCTTTGTTCAAGAATAATGGTAAATATTTTTAAGCTTTTCTTCAACTCTCTAAAATGTCCAACTAATCCTTCATTCTCTTCTAATAACAGTATTTCAAGATTTCCAATGCTTAAATAATTTATTTTTCCATAATAAAATGTATATTGTATAGGGAAGAAGAAAGAAGCATCACGAAATAAAAGATTTAATCTTTGATGTATTTATTCCCCTTGGGGAAATAATAATACTAATAAATAATATTGTTGAAGGAATTGTTTACCCCTTTCTTCCTACAGAAAGTGACAATGAGAAAGATGTAGTCATTAGCAAAGAAAAGTATGGCTGAGAATCCTAAAAACATACATAAGTTTCCTTGCTAGTATCAATTAGTCTTGCCCTATTGATTGATTACCCAAAATCAAGACACTTTGTTTGGATGGCCGATAGTGATAGTGATGAAACATGAATAAAATCCAATCAATCATTAAAGGGAGAAGAAAACACAAAGAATAAAAACCACAATGAATAAAATAAAACAAAAACTATGAGCAACTACCACACACACACACACACACACACACACACACACACACACACCTGATTAATTAAATACAAACCAATTCGGAATGAATTCTGCATCAGTATTTCTTAAATACTGCCCTTCTAGCAAAATATAGGATAGCGAAACAGGAAATGGCTGCAGAAGGTGAAGGTATGCAAGAAGTGTAGTGAAATGCATTAAGAAAAAATAATTAGGAAAGGTAAGAAAAAATATTTTTTAAAGTATTATAATTTTCTAGTAGAAATTACAGTAAATTAGCATTAAGTAAATGTGAGAGGTTTAATGAACCATGATTATAACAATAGGAGACAGAAAAAGGAGAAAGTCAAGGTAACAAAATAGAAATAGGTGGAATAAGAAATCAGGAAATTAGAGTTTGAGTTTCTGCTTCATTGTATACTCACTGCAGGACCCTGGGGAACTCATATTCCCTCTTTGAATATCTATGTCTAAACCTAAAAGATAAAATATAGAGATATATTTAAGCTTCCCATGCAATAAATAAGGGGGTAAAAAGTTAAAAAAATAAAACAACTCCAAGCCTCATAACAATATCACATCCAAGAGAGGGTCTAGATTGGTCTTACTCTGAATCCTGTGCTCTTTCCATTAGACTATACCTCATTGAATAAAGCAGCAAGAAGGAAAAGTTTACATAAAAAATACACAGATGTAAGTGAACATTACAGATCATCTGGTCATTGGCCAAGGTGTTCAGGTGTTCATTGGTTAATCCACTCACTTAATTTACACATTTATTGGACTACTACTATATTCCAAACATGTGTCAAACAGTAATGGGGTACTATCTATGATGGAATCTGGTGAGTCCAGCTACATGAAAGAAGAGAAGGAATCCAGGATTGGCATTTGTAAAAGGGTGGTCTCAGAAATGACACACAAAAAGGGGTGACTACTCTAAGATTAAAGGTGGCAGCACTAGAAATGAAGACTTTAAAGAGTGAGAAGGATTGTGACTACTCTAATGGAAGTTTTGAATTATTTTAAAAGCATCTTGGGAAGTAGCTGAGATTAAAACTAATTGTGCAATTAGACTAAAATAATCTTTTGTTACTGACACTTTTCCTATTTGAATTCTTAAGGTATATTTATCAAGCAAATATTACTTTTCTATTTAGAATAAAATGTTAAAATTATGAATAAATTGTATTTACATTTTGTCTAGTTTTAATTTTTAAAGGAAGCATGAGTTTGAAAAACATAACACATAAAAATAAACAAAAAGTAAAAGTAGGCACGTGTTAAAGATACTGTATCTTGTGAAGAAAGCAAGTTTCTGATAAAATAAGCAATAGCACAAATGGAAGTTTGTTTTTTTCATCAGTATAGCTCTTCAGAAGATCATATTTATAAATATTATCAAAGCTAATATGTTATAAATAATTTACATTCTAAATAGAAGATTAAATGTAGTGTTTTCTTAGAATTTAAACTGGTTTTCCAAGCCTGAATTCTATTTTCGATGTTACCAACATTTATATTTTTGTAATCCAAGTGCTCATAGTTGGATATGACATTGCTAATAAACATTTTTCATTGGGCTTAATATAAAATCTACTTTTTAATTAATTTATAATATCACTATTATATAAAGTTTTCACATATTAAAGTTTATATATATCATATAGCCACATTATTCTCTATAAATTCGTGACAGTTTTGTTTTTGTATGTTCTGCCATGGTATTTTTCTTTGTTTTTGTATGGTTAACTAATTTTTTCAACAGGTTGAGGAAATTTCGATGTAAGTAAACTTTATATGCAGTAAAAATCATATGCAGAATTTTATGAATTTGTTCAGGTAGTTCAGCTGTAAATTCCATTTTAATTATTGTTCTTTTCTTTCAGACCTAAACCTGCCAATTCCAAGTAAGACCTGGTTTGTAATATTTTTTCTGGACACTTAACTCTTGCTCCAGGATTCAAATTTTAAATCAACCTTTTTATGAATTTTTGGCACTTTCTTCTTTGGATTTTAAGCATGCTTTTATTAGACATGTGGCACAAATGATGTGAATATATCTTCCTTCCTCATCAGCATAGCTGCCATCTCCTTATTTTCTGTTAAAAAAGAAATGAAGAGTTTTCTTTGGGAAACTCTCTGCACCATGGCCTAAGTTCTATCAACGGGCTCCTCTAATGATCAAAATATTCCAAAAACAATTAGCTGTGATGTGTCTGCTGTATTTTCCTCTTTATTATTACTCTGTCTACTAACAAAAAATTTTAGTCACTTTTTTTTCAACCTAAGAGAAGTTCGTTTACCCAGTTTATCACCATATTATCTCCCTAGTCATTTGTCCTTTGAACATAACTTGATTAAGCTAAAATATTTGCAATTGATAAAGGAAATTTTGCTTTGGAATCATCTTTAAATTTTATTATATGTTGATTGACTTCCCTATAAAATAGGCAATAATACTTGACTAACTTGCATGTCCCTCAGGCTTTTCTGACTTTGCTAAGGTCTTTGAGGCACTTGAATGCAAAAAGAAATTGAAACCTGGAACATTATTACTGTTGTTATGCAGAAAAATGATATTAAAATACAACTATATCTTTACACTTCCCTTGGGCCATTGTCCTTTATGTTTTTACTTTATTCACTCTTCTCTGTATTAAACTGCCATGAATAAAATTTCATAGGAGATCAAAGGCTACTAAGCACAATGTGTATGCTTGAAACACCCCCTGTAAGGCAAGAATTAGTTAAGCTTCTTGGTCTCCTCCTCCTAAATTTATATAAAGGTCTATGCCTTTGGTAAGTATATTTTATTTTCATGAGAGTATGACTCGGTTGGCATATGTATAACTACATGGAGATACTGAATGTGTTTGAAAGATAAAATATGTTACCTTTAAATCTAATTTTTTACATGAATTACTTGCCTTAGTAGAGTGGACAGTGCTTCCTTAAATAATGCATGATAAAATTTTATTTTCTCCTTTTAGCCATTTGTAATAAATGTTTTGTCTTTTAATAATTTTAATGTCAGGTTTTCTAAGTTTAGAATGAAATTTATTTAATACATCTGAGAAAGTTTATTCATGTGCATATTTTTAGGTTACATTTTAACCCACATTTTCCAGAGACAGTGTTATATAGCTAGTCAGACATGAGAGATAGGGGAAACAAAGGAATAGGGGCCCAGCCTGGAGACTGCCAAAGAACACCCAATGGTAGTAGAATTCTGAATAAGCACATGGGAACTAGGCAAAGAACTGGTGTCGATCCAAATAATCTCTTTTGCCGATCATCTAGGAATGCCTTTGGAACCACCCATCATGGCCCATTGCAGACATTTCCACTTCTGGGTCCTTTTTTCCCTTCTGTAGCCTTTTGTGTGGCTTTTTTTTTTTTTTTTTTTTTTTTTTTGGCCTTTTTGCCTGCTTGTTGTTGTGGTTGTTATTATAGCACTCTGTTGCAACTCACATCTCTGAAACCATGTGCCTTCTTGGGGCATTCTTTGTCTTTCTAAAATATACTTGTAATATTTTTTTTCTTAATCTCACTGACTTGTGATTCTTCACTGAAGCAATGAGAAAGACCCAAGTAAAAATCTGATTATACTTCTATGCCATTGTTATCACTCTCTCTCCCCTTGCCTTTGGGGTGACACCCAACTTAGGCCTCAACAGTAACAATAGGACATGACATATTGTTATTCCCCATTTCCTTTCAGAGCAATGAATCCCAATTACTTGAACAAAGAGATATGGTTTTGTGTAAAATTACTTGCCATGTTGCTTAAACAAGGACAGCAATCTTTTCAGCCTCCGGAGGCTGAAATGTGGTTAAAATGTGCCTATGGATGTCAGAAGCATGTATACAAATTAATTAGGGAAGAAAAGAGGGAGAAATATGTGCAGAGTTTCATATGGTGATGGATACTAGAATTTTACATTAGCAATTGTTTTTAATGCTACAAATGTCACAAATTTCAAAAGAAATAAGATAATGATGCATACTATAAATTAACACAAAAACTTGCAGTTTGTAATTGCATTTCCCTTTGTGTTTGACATTCAATATTTTAAGATCCAAAAGAAGTATTTTATCCTTTAAGAGATGAAAAAAGTGATTGCTATAAATTTATAGTTTATTTTTCTCTTAACTATTATTTTGACATAATTTCAAATTTGTAAAAATGTTATAAGGATAGTACAAAGTATTCCATTAATTTTCTTCCCCAAATACTAACATTTTAGTATTTTTGAGAATAAATTATAAATATAGCATTGCTTTACCCCTGAATATTTTAGTATGTATTTACTAAAAACTTAGGCTAATAATATAAAACTCTTTTACATTATTCACAGCACAAGCAACAATTTCAGGCAATTAGCCTTCATATGATTCTATTATTTAATATACAGACATTATTCAGATTTCAGCAATTGTTCCAATAATGCCCTTTAAAACAAAAGAAAATTCAGGATCATGTATCACAATCAATTATCATGTCTCTTTAGTCTTTTCATCCAGAATGTTTCCTCAATTTTTTAATTCTGTTTCATGGCATTGATATTTTCAAAGTGCACAGACCATACATTTTGTACAGTGTCCCTCTGTTTGGATTTGCCTGATAAAATTTTATCAAGATGATTAGATTCAGTGCATACAGTTTTGGCAGGAACACTTAGCAACAGTATTGTGCTCTTCTCTATTCCTGGTGATGTTACCACTGATCATTTGCTTAAAGTGGTGCTAGGTTTCTCCACTGTAAACTTAAAAGTGAATGTCTTTACACAGACTGTTTGTGTATAAGATTTTCCACTCCTCCTTGATCACCCTAACTAAAATCTTACCTGATTTTTCCCAAAGTGTATGTCAAGGTAAGGTACAACAGGTATATTTTTAAGGCTAATGTTGTGATTAAATACAAAAAGAGAGAAGAAAGGAAGGAGGAATGGGAGAAAAGAAAGAAGAGAGAAAAAAAATGGTTTTGGTTTCAGAAAGATCGATTTTGAAATTTAGTTTTGCTGTTTATTCTGAGTTTAGTCAGAGGATAAAATTTTCTAACTTATATGGCTGTTTGTAGATTAAAAATCGGATATACCCGGAGCATGAAAAACCCAAGTGTTCAGCATTCAGTGTCATATGGTAACTATTATAAGTATTGTGACCTTTGATCACTTACTAAAAGAATTAGGATAAATTAGTGTAAATTTGTATTTTAATCCCAATAAAGCAAAGACATCTGGAAATTTATCTGGTAGAGCCCTGAAAAATTTATCTTGTTTGCCCTGATGTAGTAGTGTTTCCTCATATTAGTTGTGGTTCTCTTGTTTGCCCCGATGATTCAAGTAGAAAAACTTATGTGTGTTGACCAGAGTCTACTGACTATTACTTAACAACAAGCAAACAAACAAACAAACAAAAACTTCTACTGTATTTGATCTGTTGAAATATACCAAAATATGCAACTCTCTCCATGCTTAAATGTTATTACATTGTCAGAAACTCATAATAAATAATTTCCATCAGGGAACGATAGTAACACAACATTTTTCCTTGTTTTAATTTTCACCTTGGCACTTTAGAAAAAGAGAAAATGTACACACCATTTAAAGTATGCTCATCTTCTATTATAAAAATATTTGAAATATAAACACTTAAAAAGTAATAAAATTGCAACTCAAAATAGTAAAGTAGAAAAATACACAGATGAGTTCTATTTTAGCCTTAAAAAATACAGAACATGTGTACTGTTGGGTAATAATAAGAGAACCACAATCGATTCTCAAGAAATTATTTGTATTATCTCAACTAAAATTAGAAAATTCAAAATACCTCTTAATTACAGCTTTGAAAATTCAATATTTTGATTTCTTTGCATTTAATTTACATGGTAGAATCCATTTTGCCTTAGATTAGATTTTTTTAAATTTAAAAATGTAGCGTATGATTATTGTAGTAGTGTTTCCTCTAGAATTTCTCTGAAACAAACAAAAAAACTTTCTGTTGACTTATATTCAGCAGAAAAATGTATCATAAAGTTTATCAAAATGACAGAATTTTACATGTTTTTCAATGCTTGCTTGAGAATACTCTGTGGCATACATTGTTGGTAGCTTTCCAAACATCCCCCTACTCTCTTTTCTTCCTTGCTAACAACAACAACAACAAAAATTATTTCACAGGCAAATGGTCATGGTTTTCAAGAAAACATTCTGGCTCTAGGAAATAAATTTTCATTGGTCTAAACTCAAACAGTTAAATTTAGAATAGAGTATGTCATAGAAGAGGAAATGGTGCGTTTATGGTCAATGTGTCAGGAGGGGACATCTGCTAATGCCTGCTAGAAAAGAGATGGAAGGTGTGATGTATGTTAACTACCTACATTGCTGGAATTTTTGTGACCACAAGAGAATAAGCTAGACCATAAAATCTACAACACTAAGGATGGCTGAGTAGAAAGGTTGGGGGTGGAGGAAAGAATACTTGATAACATTGTAAACCTGTTCAATTAACCAATCCTGAAACTACAGACTTTTTGTTATAGAGAAATGATGTAGCCTTATTATTTAAGTCATTTATAGTTTGTTTTTATGTTAACTACAGCCAGAACCATCCTATCTATGAAAGCTGCTTTGGTAAAAAAAAAAAAAAAAAAAAAAAAAAAAAAAAAAAAATTAGGAGATAAATAACATCGTTTATTGAAAAAAGTTTTCAGTACCTACTCTAACTGCAAGTCAGTGTTTCAGGTGTAAATATGAATTTAGATCAAGACATTTATTTAGCCATTTGTTGATTTCCATAATAATTAAAGCAAAAATACATAAAGAAAAAATAAGAAGTATGCATTTAAAAAAAATAGTCAATGAAGGAATAACTTAATGGCACATTGTCTTAACTAGTTTTAAGAGGAATAAATTAGATAATCCTGCAAAATTTTAGACAAATCTTGTCACGTGGTAAACATTAATGAGGTAACTAATAATAGTAATATTTTACATATAAATATTATTAGAATACAGTTTTGCAATATAATAGTGCATCCTGAATTGCATAGGAAAGCATTTTTAAATAGAAAAAATATATTAAAACTGTAAGCAAGTGTTTAACCCTTTAATTTTAAATTTCAAATCAAATGTTACTCATGAAAGAACATGACTATTAACTGGAGCTACATTTTAAAAAGCTCAACTATTTAAAATTTAAGCACTGTAATAAAAAAACATGAGCAGCTTTTTAAATTAGGGTGGTGTTATGCTGCTACATGAAATTCTAGAAATTTGAAAATTATAGAACTCCAAATATATCTTTGCAAAACAAAGAAAGAAACAAACAAACAGACACATTTCATCTGTGGTTACCTTCATCTTTGCATAGCAATATATTAGCCTTCTCTAAAATGTTTTTTTCCAAAATTTTGCTTACGCTAGTAAAATTAAAGCAATTTCTGATCCTAGCAAAATAATAATGTAATGAAAATAGTAATATCAATGAAATTTAATGAAATATTAATGAATCACTAGCCCATGAGTGGAAGGTAATTCTAACAGACACTACTGAATCCTTCCTCAGAAACACCCAAACATTAGAATTTGCATTTCTGTTTACATTTCCTTCCATCATAATTGGTAGTTTGTCACTAGTTCTTTACTTGCTTGGAGGCATTATTCTAACTGAATACATTCTGTGAGTACAGAAGAATCCTCACTCATCAAGACTGTCAATTTAGCTATTTCCCCTTTTAGTTTTTCTTGTTAGTTACTCTCCTGCTTTTACTTACTTAAGACATGTCACTCATTCAGCAGATGCACTGACAGATCCTTGACTGACGTGTAAATTTATTCACAGGAAAGAAAAGAACATTTTTGTTCTGACTTATTTTTATCTCTTTGTACCATCTTTATTTGACAGATTATAAAGACATATTCATGTTATAAAGCATCTTTAAATAAAAAGCAATTTTCCATATCAATATTGCCTTCCCACTTCTTTATTTCCATGCCTTAAAAGGCTTAATGAAAATAACACTTCTCACATGCAGAGACAATAATCCAAATAATGGCAAATAGCCACCCTTTTATTATTATTATTATTATTATTATTTCCGGTTCATTCAATGTACACAGGAAAAGATGTATCATTTTTCCATATCCCAGAGACAAGTGAATTAGTATATATTCTGCATGTCCTTTTTTGAAATGCTTAAAGAGATTGTAACTCACAGGCAATAGGAAATAAAATAGTCAAATTTAACAACTTAGAAACCGGAGTCAGGAAGAAAATCTGTACTATATTTAAAAAAGATCCTGTATAAAAAAATGGCAATCAAACTCTTGTTTATATGTCAGTGAAATGAGAAAAACTCTTCGAGTAATTAAAATGTATAGGCTCGATTTCTGCCTTTAGTAGTTTAGGTATGAAAATTAAATAATGCTTTGTAAAGAGGGGTTTGAAAATACATATTTTCTCTATATTTAAAGTATGTGTATTTAGTGTAATTATCTTTTTGTTTTGTTTTGTTTTGTTTTAAGAAAAAATAACACAGACCGACATACCCATAGAACCAGTCATCCTGGGTGTTAGAAATGAATCATGTGGCTGTATTCACTGAGCATATGTCAAGCCAAAAGCAACCAATGCACAACCCTCATGGACAGCCAAGCTATTAGTTCTGAAAGGAAGTAGAATAGATAATATAGATATCTATCAGATGTCATATATCACATTTTATCTCATTATCTTTCATGGCTAGTAATGCTCAAGCAGCCCTCAAAAGCTGGAATGCCTCTATTTGCAAGCTCACTCAATTGTTTCTAAATGTAATAACTGGTGTGAAAAAAATGAACACTCTACCTTCTTGATGTAGACTATCAGCATTTATTAGATATCAGAATAATTTTTCATGTATAAAACTTTTCAAAGAGATATTTACTCTTGGAGCATGTTTATTGATACCTTTGTAAATCCAGAATCTGTACTCTAGGGTCAACAATTATTCAAAGTTTCATATCAGTACTTTATATCACAATGTGGATTTTGAAGAGAGAAAAATATATATATATATATATATGAGTACAATTAGTATAGCCTAATGTAAGATGCTGGAATTGAATAAGCAGAGACTAATAAAGTTTTTTTCATAAACAGCATAAAGGTTAAAATTTAATATTTTCTTTAACATTAAATCTGAGTGTCTAGTGCAGATGTTGCTAACTTATAGTAACTGCTTAAGTAATGGCTGCTGAGTGAAAGAATGAATAAGTGAATGAATACTCAAAGAAATACATTTTGAAAGACCTATATAAGCCACTGCTTGGGATAAGTTCTTAAAGATACCTTCATTTTTTTAAAATTTGCAATGGTTCCTTGCTCTTAAACCTAGGTAAAATATATACATATATTATATTATATAAAAAATATGTATGTATTAGTTTATTACTTTCAATCTGGTTTCTCAGTAGCAAAAAAATGTGCACTTTTTTAAAAGTTCTGTTATCTTTGGTACTTTTTACATAAAGTTAAAATAACAGTTCCAAATACTCCTTCATATTTTGAATGCCTAGTTAACCTATTGTAAGGTATTCTAAAAAAAAAGGACCATGCAAACGACAACCCTAATTACTTGGACCTTATCTTTTAAATATATATTGAGTTTTTGAAATCAATCTTCAGAGGGCCCAAATAAAAACAGTAACATGAGGTAAAGAAAACATGTTAACAGTACACAAAGTTAGATTTTTCTGTTTCGGTGGTGGTAAAAATAATATGTATCTCAGCCTTTAATTGAATCATTTATTTCCATTACCGGGAGACACTATTATGAGTTGATACTTGTCAGAAGTTTCCCTGACCATTTCATTCAGCTCAATATTTTGTTTGTAGCCACCCAGCAGATGTGCTCATTGGACAATTGATTCCCTGGGCGTGGCTGTAAATGCTTCATAATGTACTTAACTAGGAATTTTACACACAAAATACTAAGGCAGTCATTTCTTTTGAATGAAAAATACAAGTCCAGAACATCACTGCTTTATGATAAACCAAGATGACCGATGGATCATTCCTTAGAACAGCTGACTTGAAAAAAATAAATGTACCTTAGGACACCAATGCACCCCCATTTCCTCGGTATTTAAAGCCTTTCCATCATAAATCCCTGGGATAAGTACATCTTGTTTGTGACCATTTCTGTGACAAGTGCTTTAGAAACAGCCTTATTTCCTTTCATTAATATTGTTGTAACACTATTGTACCCATAACTTTAGTATTAACATGTCTGTTTAATGCCTCTAAGCAGTTCTTCAGGAAGCTATTCTCTGAATAATTTCAGAAATACTACTACTACTACTACTACTACTACTACTACTACTACTACTACTAATGGCCTCATAAAGAAAATATTTTTTATAAGGGAGTTGAATGATTTATGTGGGCTAATGTGACTTTTTATCTTATATTACAGAATATTTATTTATTATAGAATATGAGAATAATAAAGATAAGTAGTAAAAAATTGTATATTTAATGTGTGCACTCTCTGTTTATTTTTCTTCTATGTATACATTTTAAAACTACAACTGTTTTAATGTGTAAGTTGGTATGTCTTACAAAAAAGTATATCATTTTTCCATATTGCGTATTTCCATTAGTGCTTATTAAAAATTTTTCATAAATTTCCTTATGTATGCTACCTTTTTCTAGTTTTACTTGATATCCAGCAACATGTTCCTTACTTTTGTAATCAAAACTGTAATGTTTTTCTTTCTTATGTTTTCTATCCTTTTTATTACTAAAAATTTCATTTTTTAATTATATTTGTCTTATTTTTATGATTTTACTTTAAAATATTTAATTATTAAATGCATATGAAATGTATTTAACTATACAGTGTCAATAAAAATTCTAGCTGAGTTAAGATAACAGGCATTTTCTTTTTTTCTTACACTGAATTATGCAGCCTCTACTATTTTGAAATAATGTTCAATGTAGTATATTCTCACTGGTAATCTAATTATGTAAAAATTATTTTGCTTTGTGTTTATTGTTGTTGAATTTATCTTATTGATTAGGTTTATATTTTATTTCATAATTTGGACTTTTTGGACATAAATTTATATACCATGCAAATAATATTAAATTTCCTCTATTTTTCACAGTGTTTATCCATATTCAAAAGACAAGCTTCTCATATTTCCTATTGTTTCCATGTTTTGTGGCTGTTTATTTTGTGAGTTATTTTATTGGGAAGTTGAATTGCTCCTCTGTGCCTGGAATGTGAATATCCCACCTTTCAAAACTGAGAATGTAGTATAATTCAAAAGCAAAGACACTCATCTTTGTAGATAAGCTTGCAAAGTGAAACAGAAATCAGAGCATTTATTCCTCAGTGTGGGTATGCTAAAAATACATATAGTGAACATTTTTCATTTTGCCTACCCAGCCTACAAGCCTTTACCTTTTTCTTACTGTCTGTACAATATTCCTTTAGGCATTATGATATACATGCCTCATCACACACAGCTCTGCCTAGACTTTCAGTCAATATACTCAAAGTAATAGACACAGGATATAGGCAAGGTCAATATGTATCCTTTGAAGCTAAATATTTGGATCTTATGCTAAGTTTACATAAGGCTGGGCCTATTTCAATTTTACAGGATATTCCTAGAGACATTTCCTGCTACCTATAGCCCCTTTCCTGAGTCTCATTGTTCAAATGATGCTTTTAAATTTTATGAATGTCATGGACCTTGGATTTAAAGAGGATTTTATGAATTTGACCTCAAAGCCAAGGGAAGTAAAAGCAAAAGTAAGTGAATGGGACCACATCAAACTTAAAAGCTTCTGTACAACAAAAGCGACCATCAAGGCAAAGAGGCAGTCTTTTAAATGGGAGAAGATATTTACAAACACCTCTGATGAGGGCCTAATATCCAGAATATATAAAGAACTCATACAACTCAACAATAAAAGCAACAAATGATCCAATTAAAACATAGACAGAGGACATGAACAGATACTTCTCCCATGAAGATATACAAATGGCCAATAGACATATGAAAAGATGCTCAACTTCATTAGCTACTAGGGAAATGCATATAAAACCCTAATCAGTTATCATCTCACACCTGTTAGAATGGCTATCGATAAATGTTGAAGAGGTTATAAAAAGAAACCTTCACACATTGCTGGTAGGAATGTAAATTGGTACTCTCACTATGAAAAATTGTATGGAGGTTTCTCTAAAGTCTAAGAACAGAATTAGCATATGACCCAGCAATCTCTCTTCTGAATATTTACTCAAAAAACTTGAAAACATTTATTTGCAAATATATATGCACCCTGATGTTCATTGCAGCATTGTTCACAGTGGACATGGAAACAATGAAGTGTCCTTTAATAAACTATTGGATAAAAAAGATGTGGTACATATGTACAATAGAATATTACTCAGCCGTAAGAAAAGATGAAATACTGCCATTTTGTGACAACATGGGTAGATCTTGAGATTATTATGCTAAGCAAAATAAGTCAGACAGAAAAGTTGAGAACCATATAACTTCACTCATGTGTGGGATATAAGACTGAAAATAACAAACACAACAGACAAATAGAGATTAAAGGACACAGTGGATCAGTGGTTACCAGAGGAAAGAGGAAGGACATAGATAGGGATAAAGGGGGTCAAATTTGGTGACAGAAGGAAATATAACTTTGGATGCTGAACACAAATGCAAGATACATATGGCATATGATTGAATTATACATTTGAAATCTATTTGATTATATTAATCCATTATATCCTAATAATTTTAATTAATTTGTTTAAATTATTAAATAATAAATAAAATTTAAAGTTAACTCCATATATCTTATGCACTCTAATTATTCGATACATATTTTGAAAAAGTTTAAAGAAGAAAAAGTTAATTGCTAAATTACTGAATTATCTTTTGAATTTGTAAGATTTAAAAGCATTTTTTTCTAAATATACATAGATACACATACTTGTGTGTATGTGTGATGTGTGCAAATTGGCCTATTTTGTTAGATATCATTAAAGATATTAAGTGTAATTCCACAAATTGAAGATAGATAAATATAGATATTGATACAGATAGGTATACAGACACATATATTATTCTATATGTAATTTTGTAGCTTGTTTTTTATTTAATATTGTTTGTTGTGTACTTTAACTTTTTAACATTTTAATAGATACATATTGTTCAGTGTTATAGATGTATTATAATGTAATTATTTTTAAATCAAGAACACAGAATATTTAAAATTATTTATTCTTTTATTTAAATATTGAGAGTTTAACTTTGATTCCATGCATGAAGGAGCAATGTTAAGTAATTATAGGTACATTATTTCACATTCTGTCACCACTGGGGCTGAAGGCACAGACGTGTAGTTAGCATTTTTCCTAGGTTCTTCCTCAAATAACACAGCGAAGAATTAGAAGTCATAGAGATTTAATAGTTTTATTAAAAGTATATTTTAGAAAGACAAAGAGTGCCCCAAGGTGGCACATGGTCCCAGTGCTGTAACCAACACAAAGGGCCCAAAATGGCTATGAAAGTGCAAAAAGGCCACAAAAGTTCCCCCAAAAGGGAGAGAGCCAAGAAGGGCAAAAAGGACCCAGAAGTGGGAATGTCTGCCTTATTTTTGGGCTGTGATGGGTGGTTCCAAAGGCATTCCTAGGTAATCGGTAAGTGAGATCATTTTGACTGACACCTGATTGACAATAGGCAATAATTTTGCCTAGTGTGCATGTGTTTTCCCAGAATTCAGTCTGTTATAATTAGATTCATGAACTTCCAGGCATAGTCATGATACAATGAAGCTGAAGTTATGGGCAGTACTGTCTGCACATGCCTTTGTAGCTGGTTTAGCTGTTAGCTTTTATAACCTTTGTACTCTAGGATTTGGAGTAATTTATAACCCTAAAAGGGAGGTATTTCTGGGATGTCCTTAAAGAAGGTCTTCAAGGGATGTTTCTATGGTTACAGAGCAGGTCCCTTATTCCTTTTGTCCCCAGTCTCTCAAGTTTGACTAGCTAGCTAACATTCCTATATACCAGCACAAATAAAATTAGGCACCAGAGAAGCCAAATATTCTTTATTTTTTTAAATTTCTTTAAAAAATCAAATTTATTGAAGAATTTCAAAATAGATTTTTATATATACAAACATGTTTTTACATTGTAACTTTACTACATTATTTTTAAAAATTAAATGTTAGCTTTGACTTTGAGAATTATTATCCAGCTACTCTTTATGTGGCTCTATTCATTTTTACCAAATCATATTTTAAAATAATTTTAATTAAATATATTCTTAGAAATATTCTCTGGGCTTTTTAAATTAGAGAATGTTCTCAACAATATTAAATGTTTTATATGCTTAGTAAAAATATTCATAAATTCATTTTTAGCAAAAAGAGGTGAACAGTACATACCACCAACTAAAGCATAAACAATTATAAAGTGCCTCAGGTTCCAGAAACACTTGAAAAACTTTCATTTTTAGATTCTTTTCAGAAATTTTGCATTTCGACTCCATATTTAGCTTCCATATTTGCATTATTTTTTTTTTTTTTATGGATCTCAAATCTCTCTACACAGAAATATCTTCTTCAGAAAGCTTTTTTTTTTTTTTTTTTTTTTTTTTTTTTTTTTTTTAAGACTATGTTTCAGGTTCTGTGTTTCTGTCTCTGGCAAGTGTACCTCAGGGCTGCCCATTAAACTACCAGTTCCTCAGTTCCTACTCTGAAAAGACTTTCCCATGATAAAATGTTACCATTTTAAGTATGCTAATGATTTTTCTTGAGGGGCAAAAATAAACCTGAGATACCCATTCCTGGTATACATACACAAACAACTCCTGTGTAATTTACAGAAGTGCAATTTTCTGATCAGTTTCAACCTTTATGTTTGTTTGATTCTTCAGTCTGAAGTAAAATTTGCCTCTGACCAAAACAAAACCTGAAGAAAATAGTTCTATAAGCCAGTAGCCAGAAAGTGTGTCTATATAATGGTCTGACAAAAATTAATACCATCAGTCAGCTTTCTAATTAAGAAATGGAGCGATGTTAGGAAAAAAAGTTTTGTGTATATTCTTGTCTTGTAAGTTTTTATTTTTTTATTTCTTTCAAAGTTTTTTATATGACTTCTTGTTGTGGGATGATGTGAAGGAGAGAAAGAGGTGATTATGAAAAAAAAAAAAATTAACCTTTGCATCCAATATTTCAAGTCTTTGAACTACAGCTGTCAGTTAAAATCCACATACTTACTTTTGAGTCTTGACCAATTTTTTACATTAAAGTATCAATTATTTTTAATTGTATAGAAAATACTAAACTATATTAAATTCATTATCATAAAAATATTACTTGATTAAAATAAAACTATAAATATACCAAACTGGCTTATTAATGTGAGAAGCAGGATTTTTTCCTCCATTTTATCATACGTTTTTCTTGTTTTAAATTAAGAGGATACACTTTTAATACTTTCTTATCTGTTACCATACAACAACAGTAAAAATAAAAGAGAAATAAATCTTTTCTTATTATTAATATTAAGGAGAACATATGTAATATTTCTAGGAAACATTTCTGTTTAAATAAAATTGCTAAGAAAGACTGTTTTGAAATTTATAAAGTTAGTGTTTGTGTTTCATTGTGACTAAATAGGGAAAACACATATGTTGCCCATCATTAAATAAGGTTAACATAATTATTATTGTATTTAATAAGTTATAATAAAATATTTTGAAAATGATTGTGATGCTTGTTAAGATTTTTAAATATACTTTGCTGATAATGATATCAAGATACCAGACAAACCTAGTTAAACTACTTCTTTTTAGAAATTACTCACTTATTTAGTAAATATTAATTACACATCTAATATTTGTCAGTGACCATTGAGGCTCAGGGGTATAGAAATAAATGAAATAAACAAAGCATAGAACACAAAGAGCTAATTATCTTCCAGAGTAATATAGAGAAAAAAGAAAGGTAAACATTTTTTTTTTTAAGATGGCAATTTCAGATAATAGGAGTGATATTAAGAAAATAATTTAAAAGGACAAATATTTTAGAAGTTGTGGTATGAACGCTAATTTATACAGCATGGTAACAAAGCCCCTGTCTGAACAGAGATAAAACTTAAATGATAAAAGTCAAATAAGAAGTGAAGATCATTTTAACAGAAATAATTACAACTTCAAAGGCCCTGCGGAAGATTTGTGCATAGTATATTTAAGGCACAGACATAAGACACTCAAAAGGCAGTCAGAGATCGTATATGGGGAGGCATTTTGGGCTTTGGTCTTGTGTTTGAATTTTGTTATAAGCCCCAAAAGAAGCAAGAGCTTTAAGCCAAGCTTTAATGGAGTGTTTCAGAGTTTTTCAAATGAAAAGCTGTGAGACTCTAGTTAAAGTTTAGAGACATACAGGTCTGTGATGTAGAAACAAATATGACCCTGACTAGTGTTGGAAAATGTAGCAAAATGAAAATAAAATTATTAGTATACATATATACCATGCAATATTTAGGACATACTAATGCTAACATATTATTTATTATTTATGTGAAATTCCATTTCATCTAGCTACCTTGAATATAATCTGGCCAACTTAACATCTCTGACATTCTTTGAGTATCTAGGGAAAGGAAATTTCCATGGAATTAGAAGGAGAAGACTGTAGAAAGAACATGGTATGAGGGTTGGTAAAGGGGAGAGAATCAACAATTCCATGTTGAAGATTGTCGGCTTAGGAAGCTGATTCAACATCCAAATGGAGATACACACTGAGAACAGCTCAAGGGAGAAAAGGAGGTTGGAGATAAAGATAGTCATCTGCATACAGATGCTATGTAAAGTTGTGATCATACTTAATCAATGGTAGAAAAGGTAGAAAGAGAGCCAGGAAGCAGGAGAAAAAAACAAGGGTATGGTTTCACAGAAATTTAGGAAATGTTGTCAACAACTAATTGAGGAGGCAAGGTTTAGTGAGATGAGAACAGAAAGCTGACAACAGAATTTTATAAAAGACATCATTGGTGTTTCAGTGGAGTGATAAGCGGGAAAACTCCAACTGAAGGGTTAAGGATTGGTCAGGGTGAGGTAAATCAGAGCAATAGTAACTATGTTGTGGAATTGTGCCATGAAGTGATGGAAAACAAGAAATGGGGATCAGAGTGAAACACTGGGGATGATAGGATCAAGGAAAGATTTTTTATTTATTTTTCAAGCTGAGTAGGATTAACATGTTTCCATGTAAATGACTATATTTTGTTAGCAATAGAAAGTGAAGCAGATTATAAATGATATTTGCAAAAGGAAAATCTTTGACTAGATGAGCTTGTATGAAATTCTGAGCTCAGGTAGAAGTTGTACCCTTAGGGAGAAAAAAATGCATTTGTCGTACAAGTAGGAAATAGAGGCTAAATGGGTGCATATATATCTATATATACACACACACACATATGCACACACACAAATATACACACACATTCATATATACATATATATGTATATCTTCTAATAGAGCTATATAACATTTGAAGATTATAGATGTAAGCTATAAGAAAAATAAACACCTGGGGGAAAACACATACACACACAAAACATGAAACGTGTTGTTTTCTCTCATCTTTTATTCTGTTCAGAGAGCTCTCTTTGTAGTTTTGAGAACATTTCTGTCACACTGCAGATTGTGTTGCACTGTAATTGTCATTTTATTTATAAAGAGTAAGTAGAATTTAGAATTCACATCGCACCCCTATTTAAGCTATTAGTCCTTGAGAATTTTAGTGTGCAAAAAATACATGATGAAAGAAAAACAAAAAGTTTATAAATTAAAAATAAATGCAAGTGTCTCTGGAATTTTGGACAAGTGACTATCCTATAGTCTCTTGAAATTAAATTTTTGTAACTCAAAGATTGAGCACTTGGAAAATATAAGTAGCACATGTGTTTTGTAACCTTAGCAAGTAACTTCACTTCTCTAGGTTTCAATATGTATCACAAAGTTAAAAAATATTAAGAAAGTGCTCAAACTGGTTAAATTTATGATACTTTACATCATTAGTGAATTTTTATAATCTAACGGTTCTTTTAATGAACTATGTCCAAAATAGTCTTGATATTCAAAAAACATTTTTTAAATTTAAGGTGATAGAAAACCAGATTCTAAGGTGTTACTTTACACTGGGTGACATAAATACTAGTGTTTAAATACTGAAATATTTTAACTAACTAATATTAGATTCTATTGGTGTTTTAATGTGTTATTGCATATTTTATACAAATATGTGTTATATTAATAGTGATCTAAATTGAATTGGTTTGCAAGTCACTACATAATGTTTTTTTTTTTCTTAATTGTCCTAAAATGTATTAAGAGACCCTCTAAAATGAAAGGTATATTTATACAAATAAAGATTTTTATAGAACATCTAGTTTATGTCACATTGACCAACCTCTGTTAAAATTCAGAAAATATTGAAACATGAAGGAGATTTATGCTAACCTCATACCACACGAAAATGTCATGATTTATTGAAATTTGGAAGAAGTTACAGAAGGCATATTTGTAGGCATGGTCTGAGAAAAACTGACAGTGATTTTTTCTTTTCTATTTAATGTAAAGCGTTGAAAATTTATAACTTTTCTTGATATTTCAATATGAATGACTCATAATATTTAAACATTAAAATTATTTCAGCAGTGTTATGTTTATTGCTGTTTAATATTTCATAGAAATGAGATGTTTCTATATCTGGTATTTTGGAAAATTAAACTCATTCTGGAACTGTTTTCAAAAATTCTTTTCACAGTAGCATGAATCAGTAGTCTATTTTAACTGTTATCCAATCATATAAGGGAAATAAATAATATAATATGTGTTTTTAATTGTAATACATGTTAAAATAACCATTCACTTATTCTTTGCAAATTAATGTGAAATGAAATATAAGTGTGTGGTCTACCAATAAATTCTTCATGGTTATGAGTGATGGTTTCTCCTATAATTTATGGCAATAGATATAGGCAGTCTTTTAATGTACACTGCCCAATTTCCTAAGTAACTCCACTGGAAATGTTTGCAAAATAAATAAGTTTTACTTCCTACAGGTCATCGAGCATCTTACAGTGCTACTTGGGATATTTCTTATATTCATTTTGTTCATATTCAATTTATGTTGGTGTTTAGATAGAATATTCTTTGATACTATATGTTTGAACAGCTTTTGTCTTGTTATACCTAGAAACATTAGTGTAATCTATTTTAGTTAAGTCTTGATTACTAATTTAGAGACCATCTAACTTATAAACCCAATTTCACTACTGTCTCTCATGGAAGTTTGGTGTCCTATCTTTGAGGTCTGGTTTCCAATTCAGTTAGCACCGCCACAAGGTTCTCATGAGAAACAAATGAGATAATGTGCATATATACATATACACTCCTTAAAAACTGTAAAGTGAATAGTTGAAAGATAATAAATATACTGTAATATTTTAATATTACTTCATTTTCTTTGAGGGAGAGATATCAATGACTTGAAATATCTAGTAGAATCAAAACCTTGATCATTATACTTATTGTTTTTTTTTAAATTAGCATTTAATTGTTCCATTTATTGGCACATCCTCTTTCATTTAATGTAAAAATATTCAATCTAGATCAGTTCTGAATTCTATTAGACTTTTTATAATCTTTTTTCTTATCATTTATCATTAACATTCAACTCATTCTAGTTAGTTTAGTTAACATAATTCCACATAATTACAGGTGTAGAAATGACTCCAGTTATTTCTAAGTTACTTCATTCATAACATATCAAAAAAAATTCTAAAATAATTTCATATCTCAATTTAATTATATATTATACGAAAATTTGAATTTTTAAATTGTGAGTTGTTCTCTTAATCATTATTTAATATTCCTTATAGGCACAAAATTAGAAATCTTACTTTTCATATAAAAAATATTGACTAGTTTTCTCAACTTTTAATGAATCAATTTATATAACAAATAAAAATTTAAAAGTTTATTCTAGTAATACAAATACATTTACTTTTCCTACAAATATGTACAGCATTTTGTCTGTTAGTTAAAATTTCAGAAAGTATGGTCATAACAAAAATGGTTTAGTGCAATCTCCTGCCAATCCCATCCAAGCTCTGATATTTAGGAAGGATTGAATAGGGACTTCCATTAGTAATTATTTTTTCAAACTACTGTCTCCAAGACTGTTAGAAAGAGAAAAGGCAACTATAATTTCATAGACATAGTACAGAATGGAAAAGAGAAAACCAAAAGCTTATTTGCTGATTTCATTTTAGACTAACAATATTTGTTTGTATTAATGAGCTGAAAGCATTTTAGTAGTTTTTAAAGTTTTTTTTTTTTAAATTAATCGGCTCATCATCCCCCAAAGAAACAATACACCAAGTGACTTAATTATAAAATGTCAAAGCTTAAGAGCAAGCATTCACAAAGTGTCATTATGAAATTTCAATATCACTGAGACCTGCTCAGGTTAACCTGCCAACTATATTCTATTTGCAAGTAAAATTTGACCTCTTTCCTAATCAACTGTTCTGGAGCTGATTATTTTCCATTTATTTAATGCTATCTGCCAGGCCTCCCAAATGTTTTAGTTCTTATTTTAGGACCATCTCAGACTCATTAGCCTTTTGCCTGACAGTGCCAATGCGACTGTCTGACAGCTTGAAATTTGGAGATTTTATATCATTGGGTGTCAAGATCTTTCCAGGAAAAGGTGTTTAAAAAAATATATGAACATATATTTAAATAATGCCAATTTATGCCGCAAGGTAAAAAAAAAATAACAACAAATATTCTATATTATGTCTGATATGTCAGAATACTATTTTTTCAAAAAGCAACTAGAATAAGATAATGTTTGTTTTCCAAGATTCTAGAAGCAATATTCCTTCTGAATTTTTTCATGCCCAAGATGTTCTTTTGCAAGAAGCTATATATTATGAGCCTTATGTAGAATAGTTATCTTTAATTATATCTAGTTAAAAAACAGACAACTACTATTTTTGATCTTTAACAAAAATTATCAAATAATAGCATTTTCATATGATTCAATTTCATATACTATATAATAGATGATATAGTATGGAAATATATTTTTCACATTTATAGTTATAGGTCTCAGGTCCAAATTAAATCTCTATTTGCTAACAAATTACTTTACTTTCTCAAAGAACCAAATAATTCATCAATAATTTAAACTAACAAGGGCTAAAGCTAGCACAACAAGAAAAAGAAAGACTTCTCTATTCAATTGTGAAAAATGTGACCAAAAACTGAATTTAATATTGATTCAAACCTGTAGAAATTAGTCACGTACTTAGTTCATCTAAATTAGATTTTTATTCTATTTTGGGTTGTGCCACCAGTATTTAGCCTGGATTGGTAACTTAAATTGTCTAGGTCACCTCAAAGAATACCTAAACTTTCCCACATTATTTTGATCTGGAGGAAAACAAACCAACTGGAGGAAGGAAGAGAGAGATAATCTTATATTAAACCGTACATTTATATAAAAGAACCATAAAAATTTTATTGACTTATAACTTTATGGTAGATGTTGTGAGCATAATTATGTAGAACTTCAGAAATGTTAAAGAATCTATCAAAGATCACACAGGAAATCTTCACAGTTGAAATTAGGATCAGGTGGTCCCAAAGCTTTGGCCATCTCTCCTTAATCTTCCTCTGTTTCCTTGAAATCCTAATGAGGGCATCTGTTGAGAGTTCAGCTATACTGCTTCACGGTGTTGTTGCATTGGCATCCATTTTATTTTGCCAAGTGACCTGCAAAAAACTTTAAATGGACACTAGTCCTTCATATAAGCACACACCCTTGATAGCAGCATAGCAATAGCAACTCTAAATTCTTGATATGCATTCTCCAATCACCCTTACGATCAATAGTCTCCACCACCCAGAGCCTGTATGTATTAAGTGCCTCTTAGATAAGACCCGTGTGGAACTTATCAAAATCCCACTCTTTTGCTTTGAATTGACCCAGGAACCCCAAAACACTCTGCCCAGGAATCCTAATAAAGGTGAATGTAGTGAATACCTTCTCATTCTCTGTCTGCACTCTGCCTTGACTTCTATGTGGCCCTTCAAGGAGTGCTGTTTACTTCCTCTAGCACCTATGAATTATGAATTCAATTTCTCTTGTGGTCTGTTGTTAAACTGTAGCTCACCATCTAGTATCCTGTGCTTCACTTAACAAATGCTAATTCAACAAAATAATAATAGCATCCTTATATTACTTTTAGTAGTAGTATTCATCAAGGGGAAAATAAAACTTCAATTGACCTGACAACTACTATGAATATAAATATAATTAAAATAATTTCAAAACAAGTCTAAAAATGCATATTTCACTTCAAGATTTAATTTTATGGGCTTTTCAAATGAAATATACCCTTATTTTAAGTTCATTAGTTAAATAAAGTTCTTTCCCCTCCCATTTCATGTCATTGCTTACAAATGTGTCATGTTTTATTTACCAAGATTTCTGCTTATTATAAAAATTGTGAATATATCATATACTAATGATATATTGGTATATAATTTCAGTGACTAGATAAAAGTCACCGATTAAAATATGTTCCATAAAATCACTTCCTGTAAGAAAATAAACAAATTTCAAGTGGAAAACATGAGTATAATTATCAGGCAATAAATCAATAATAAACAACAGGGAGACAATGAAAAACTAGTATAAATTTGAGATGCTATCATTAGCAGTGTGAAGAGCTTAAGAGAATAATACCAAAACAGGTGTTTCAATTTTGGTTCCAAGATAGTTAATGCATAATGTCACTGTACATTACTAAAAGAACTCATGATTTTTTTTGAACTGATGATTTTTAACAGCAGAGATGTTAAACTTTAACTTATGAACAATATCAAATATTACAATAGCTAAAATAAGATTAAGGAAAGGCAGTAAGTAAAATTACTATCAAACATTTTTAAATAATAAAACTAGTTACCAATTTGAAGCAAATTAGTTAATAAGTGGAATGTGAGGAAGTTACAGATGTCAACATATTTCAAATGATTTTCAACATGCACATGTAAATGAGCATATATTATGTGTGTGCATATACACGTATCTATATATCTATATATTATATATATATATATATATGTATGTATTTATATAATCTCATCTGTGGAGTAAAGAGAAAGATAATGATCAAAACTCACTTTAAAGATTGGTCAGTACCCAAGAATTCTTTTACAAGAAAGCCAGCAAATGCCATTCAACAAACACGTGGGTTATACAAACATTGATCAGTATAATACTAATAGTACTAGTAGTATTTGGCAATATGTTAAATTTACTATGTCAACTATAAAACTGACCAAAAAAAAAAAAAGTCATAGACCTGGATTTTACCATGCATCAGTTGCAACAACCCAGAGAAATTGACTCCAATGTAATAGATTAAAAAATATGGTCCTGTTTCTATAATTCTTCTGTGCTATATTCTATTTTATTTCTTTCCCCTCCCATTTCATGCCATTGCTTACAAATGTGTCATGTTTTATTTTTGTTGTGTGAAAGTTATTTACCCATGTTGAGTAGGTTTTTGGTATCCTTTGGACTTCTTTCCTTTCCTTTGGTTAGCATTAGACTCACACTACCAGGTCAAGAGGGGAGAAAAAGGCCACAGCCAAACTCACCTTTCTGCTCCCTGCATAGCCATAATAGATAGGCTTACAGCAAGTTCAACCTAGAGTGCTGTGACCACCCTAATCTCACACTGAGAACAAAGTCACCTTCACAGTCTGCAGAAAACTTCTGCCACTCTTTCTTTGCTTCTCTGTGGGGAGAAACCTCTCTAGCGAGACTTCTGATCCTGACCTTCCAGCACGACAAGACAATCTTCAAGATACCATGCTGCTCAGATGGCTAAAGCCATTGCTTCACACTGTTCACAATTTCACCCTTTGACACACTACACTATCTTTAAAGTTTAGAAATTTAGTTTTACAATGGTCTTTGTTTTCACTAAATTAGTTCAAGTTATATTTTTTGCCTTCCTTAATTTTAATGGTAACCAAAATATTTTGCATCTTAGGGACATGATTCTCAATGTAACAGTTTATAAGATATATGACTATAGCAAATAACATGTTTCCTTATCCTTCTTTTCTTATCATAATACTTTTTTTAAAATTAAAAATAACATTAAACAGACTTCTGCTTTCAATGTAGTTTTGGAAATGGTGGTTTGATTTACAATTATTCCTAAAACAAACAAAAACATAAACAATAATAAAACAGACAAAATATATAACACAATGTTCTTTAAGACAATGGACTTTGAGTGACAAAAGACACTGAACTTTTGGATGCTAGAAACACATGAGGTGAGCCTTGATATTAACTTCTAGCTTGCAATAGTCTTAGAAATGGAAACAGGAGAGGAAAGTTAAGCAGAACCCAGGAATCACAATATTTGAAGAGACAGAGTTAAGAGTAGAGCTAACCAACGAAAATGGAGTTGCAGAATATAGTATCTATTATTAGAAAGTGCCACACACACACACACACACACACACACACACACACGAACTCCAGAAATCTGCAGATATTCAGCAGAATATATTTCTTAAATATTCTGTAAAATATTGATTAGCATATTGCATATAATTACCCGAAATTACCTGAAAACATGGTAATATGGATTTGAATGTTTGTGTCTCCCTAAAATTTGTGTGTTAAAATTTAATCCCCAATGTAATGGTGTTTAAAATTGGAGATTTGGGGAGGTAATTAGATGATAAGGTTAGAGTTCTCGAAAATGGGATTAATGCACTTATAAGAGGTCATTAAAGAGCTAGCATGCTGTCTTTTCTCCATATGTGATTACGAGAAGTCTGCAGTCTCCAACCTGGAAGGGGGCTCTCACCAAAACCCTACCAGGTCATACCACTGATCTTGGACTTAGAGGCTACAAAACTGTGAGAAATAAATATCCATCGTTTAAGTCAGTCTCTGGTGATTTGTTACAGCAGTCCGAACTGAACAGAAGTTGTTACTGAGAAGTGGGGTGCTGATATAATAAATATCTAAAACTGTAGAAGCAGTATTGGAACTAGGTAATAGGTACAGGTTGGAATTATATTGAAGAAATTTTAAAAATACCTTTAAAAAAAGAAAAATAAAGAATATTAAATAGAGCTACATCAGACAAAAAATAATACTACCTATTTACATGTTACATGATTGTCTATGTAGACACTTACAAGGATTCTTCAAAACCATTCCTCTAACTGATAAATGAGTTTAAGAAGGTCAAAAGATAGTAGATAAAAATACAAAAATTAATTTTATTCTTATATACTAGTGATGGTATGAACACAATGAATAAAAAGGCATGAAAGTCATGAAAATGAGCTGTAATAACATACCCCAACATGATAAATACTAGTTATAAAAAAGTTTTCAGTTTTTAGGGACCTATAACAGTCATGAAATATATACGTCTTCCTCGTAATTTAATTCATTGTTAGTTTATGATTTTAAATTTTTATACCTAAGATCATACCATGAATAAATGGAATTAAATTAGATAAAGCATTCAAATATCCTAGACAAAACCAATAAGGATGCTGACATTATTTCCTTGTTATTTCATTATTTTTAAAAAAATGTGTAAAATGTGTGAAATACACAGGACCATTATCAAAAGTACAATTTTCAAATTTAAAAAAGTTTACAAAGGGAAAAAAACTCTTACGTCATCTAAAGTTTAAATACAAACACAGTAAAACCCATGAACACGCATTTCACTTAAATAAAAATATTAATTTTTGTAGGAATTAACATATACATAGAATTATAATACACAAATATATACATATTGCAGAATAGTCAATTTCTGTCAGTCTCTGTAAAGGAATCACTATTTTCATTTTACATATTTTTCAAGTTTACATATTCACTAGTCTGTATGAATGCAACATCACACATTCAGTTATTTTAATTAATCTCATATTTAATCTATAATAGGTTAAACAAAATTAACTTTAGGGAGAGTTAGATTGTTTTGTATTGAAAATTGACATCTTCAATGGTAGCTAAAAGCAATATAATATCTAATATAATGTTGCATGTCAATTATACTTCAATAAAAATAATGATTTCTTTCCTTTTCTTTATATATTGTATGCATCGCTTCAAATATTTATTGTTTTGTCTTCACCTAGTATTTTCAGTTCCATAATTCCTGTAAGGTTAATAACTGGTCTCATTTTTCATTGAGATATTTTTACTTCATTACATATTCAATGACTGTATTTGGAGCACAAAAATTTTAATGTTTCTGATCAGAAATTCTAAACTTGGAGGATGAGATATCAAGAATAGTTTTAAGGAAGAAGAGATATATTTTCATGTGAAATAGCAACTAAATATTACATGGTTTGGAAGGTGTATTTTTAAATTTATCTTTTATAATTTTTTTCTAATATCTTCAGAGGTCTAAAAATAATAATTGCTTAATATTTACATAAGTATATTTTGTATTCTTAGAAGATAAAATTCATTAAAATTCACAAAATTATTGACATTTTACAATGAAAATAATGAAACTTAAATAATGATTTCTTTGAATACAAGGCTGTTTATTGGAATACAACTCAAATTTATACTTAAAATAAAATTAATGGATGATTTTAGGAGTAGATACAAGAAAATAGATGAATTTATGTATTTTTTGGTCAATTCCGCACTGTAATTTTTGATCTGCGGTACTATACTAGAGTCGGCTGGTACTTACTGAAGAATTAAAAGCAAAAACCAAAACATTTTTCTCAAGAATTCTTTATGAAACACTAAACCCATCCTGTTAAAGCATCATCTGCCATGACCCAGAAACTAAGCAGCAGAAAGAAAATAAAATCCTTTTATTGACATGTGCCTCGCATTATCTGATATGCAATCTGAATCCCATATTGTGACACCATATGTGTGACATTTTCTGCTTTTTATAAAGTATTTGAAACACTAATCGTAATATCAGAATTATATAAAGGATTATCTGCTATAAGAAAATGCATTTCTGTTGCATTCATATTCTTAGGAGAAAAATAATCACTTGAGTCACATTATGTATATTTTTAACCAAAGCCAGTATGAGTTTTTCTACTAATGACAATTATTAACACCCTATATGCAATTTGGAAACCAATTTGAGTTACAGGAGTTTTTGTTTTTTCCTCCCTATATCCATAACTGTCAGATATTTAAGAAATAATTTATAACATGTGTGTATGTTGCTTTATATTTTTGAAATAAATGAAATTCTGTATCAATTAGGATGGTTTCAAGTTTTCTGCTTAAACAGAAAACTTACTTAATGCTTCTAAACCTTAATGATTTGAGTAAGTTTCCATTTGAAATTTTCTTTCTTTTTAGCATTCACACTGTGTTTCAACTTCTCTAGGTCCAGAAAAAAATGAGAAGCAAATGTGAGACCTTTGTCTCTTTTCTTTTATTTCTTCAATATCTGAGCGACGTGGAGAAGTCCATATCAAATAAAAGTTTTTAATTGTCACACAGTAACTATTTAACCTAATGAATTAAAACAATGATGATTCAATATTATTTAAAAAGAAGAAGAAAAAAAGTCTATATGGGCTAATATGTGAAGCTAAATTTCTATTCATGATTTTTCAGGCATGAACAGAGGCAATTACAAAGACTTTACCTAGCAGACATTATGGGTCAAGGCCGTCCTCCCCCAATACACTTGGCGCATAGCCTGAACCATAGTCTTTGAAGAGAGGTGCAATCAGCTATTCAGGATCCCCAGCAGACCATGTTCTAATGTGCATATGTGTTCCTTCTTCAGGAACCTCAGCTGAGACCTCCTTATAAAAGGGACTGGAGAGAATCTTGAAGACATTTTTCTTCACTCTCTGACTTAGTAATATAGTAATATGGTAATAGAAATAGTAATAGTAATATTATAGTAAAATATCAAAACAAGTATACTGACATTGATGTTGACATGGTCAAAATACTCAACATTTCCATCATCACAAGGATCCCTCATGGTGTTCTTTAGTAGCTTCATCCACTTTCCTCCAGACCCCACTCTCTCTTAATTCTGGAAACCACTAATCTCTCCTCCATTTTATAATTTTATCCTTTCAAGAATGCTAAATAATTAGAATCTTACGGTACACAACCTTTGGAGATTGCCTTTTTTTCACTCGGTATAATTCTGGAGAGATCCATCCAGGTTGTGGCATATGTCGATAGTTTTTTTTTATATATATATTACTGAATAGTACTCCATGGTATGGATGTACCACAATCTGTTGAACCATTCACCATAAGAAGGACAATTAAGCTGTTTTCAGTTTTTTGCTATTACAGATAAAGCTACTATAAACATAATCTTGGATAATGTCTAAGAATTCAATTGCTGGGTTGTGTATTAGTTGCAAGTTTAGTTTTTTAATAAACTGTCAATCTGTTTTCTATGGTGGCTATGTGATTTTGCACTCCTACTAGCAGCATTTCCATGATACAATTTTTCCACATTGTTGTCAGCATTTGGTGTTGTCATTATTTTTTTAAAAAAAACATATTTGTTATTTTTTAATTATAGTTAATATATGATATTACATTAGTTCCAGATATACAATGTAGTGATTAGATATTTATAGAACTAATGAACTGATCACTCTGATAAATCTAGTACTCATCTGACACCACACATAATTATTGCAATATTCATGACTGTATTCCCTATCCTATTTTCTACATCCCCATGACTATCCCCATGACTCTACACCATCACTTACATGGTCTGTCACTGGTGGAAACATCATTTATGCAGGTGCACAACTGTTTACAACAAGTTAAGACTACAGCATAGCAAATGTCTGGAACCAAGACCCAGAAAACAGTCTCCATCAGGTTCTAACAGTTTGCTAGACTTTCTCAACTATATATATATATATATTTTTTAAAGAAACAGCTCATTACAAATATAATTAATGTTCACTACTTCTCTCACTTCTTAGGGCAGTTTCTTCCTCCCTCTCTACCTTCCCAGAGATATTCAATCAGCTTGAATTTGGCTAATATTCTCATGAATTTTTATACTAATATAATAGAATATCCAAAGTTATTTGGCATATTTATTTTTAGATTTTACATAAATGGTATCTTATTGTATATATTTTTCTATAATGTCCTTTTTTCACTTAATATTGTGTTTGAGATTTAATCAAGCCGATCAGCTGTAGTTTATTCATTTCCACTGCTGTATAGTATCTATTGCAAGATTTTTTCACAATTTATCTGTCCATTGTTTTCATTTTTTTCCTTTTACCCTTATGATCCTATGAACACTTTCATACATATCCCCTTGAGCACATATGCAATAAATTGTTTAGAATTTCAACTTTACTTTATACTGCCAAGCTACTCTTCAAAATGAATGCAGCAATTTACACATCTTGGCCAACAATAGATATTGCCAAAAATAGATATAACTTTTGTTAACCTAAGGTGTAGTTTTCAAAATTGAATTTCCCTTTATTCTAGCATCTTTTTCATAATGTATTACATTTCAACTAATATTTCAGGCCATGACTTTGTTTTGTGTCACTATTTTTAAATTTTTTCATTTTAATAATTCTGATAGGTATATAATGATATCTCATTGTGGTTTTCCCTTGCACCTCCCTAATAGACAACAATGTTGCATATATTTTTATGTCCTTCTTTGTTATCTGTGTATTCTATATCCTCTTCACTCATTTTCTAATTTGATTGTTTCTCTCTTACTTGAATATTGAGAGTTTTTGATATATTCTAAGTATTAGTCTTTTGTTGGATATGTGGTTTGCAAATATCACTGCAAAAATATATTTCATATAATACTGTAACTTGTTTGTATAGCTCTTAAAAAGTATTTTTATAGAACATTTTAAAAAATTTCTAAGGTCCAATTTGTCAGTTTTTTCTTTTATGCATCATGCTATTTTGTCTATTTTCCTAGCCATAAATCCTTAAGATTTTCTATTTTCACTTAAAAGCTTTATAGGTTTGTATTTACATTTAAATTAACTATCCATTTTTAATTTTTTTTGTTTAAAATTTGAGATTTAATTGAGGTTTTATATATTTATTTATTTATCACTATGTATAGCTAACTGCTCAAGGGCCATTTGCTGAAAAGCTATCTTTTTTTATTAAAATGCTTTTGAATCTTTGTCAAAAATCAGCTAGGCAAATTTGTGTGGGTCTCTTCATGGATTCTCTGTTTGGTTCCACTGATTAATGTGCTTATCTTTCTGCTAATATTACATAGTCTTCATTACTGTAGTTTAATAATAAGTGTTGAGGTACAGTAGACTGATTTCTCCTACTTTATTCTTTAATTTTTAAAACTATTCTAGTATTTTTTCCTTAACATATAATTTTAGAATAATTACTTCTATACCTTTAAAAATTCCTGCTGGTACTTTTATAGGTAATATATAAAACCTGTATATCTATCGGGGAACCGGAATCTTTCCTAAGTTGAATCTTTCGGTCCATCAACGTTATATGTTGGTCTATCTATCTATTTATTTATCTATCTATCATCTATCTTCCTATTTATCTATCTATCTATTTATTTATTTTTATGTCTACAGCACCTGGTATTTCTAGGTGGTCTCTCATCCAAGTACTAACCAGGCCCGACCCTGCTTAGCTTCCAAGATCAGACAAGATCAGGTACATTCATATTTATCTTGGTCTTTGAAATTTTTCATTAACATTTTGTAGTTTTCAGTATATATGTCATTTGTGTGAATTTCTAGATTTACCTCAAAATATTTTATTTTTGCATAATTGTAAATGGTGTAAAACATATTGTTTTATAATTTCAGTGCCCATACGTTCGTATCATCATTAGTATATGGAAATGAAATTAATTTTTGTATTTTTATCTTCTATTCTTTTACCTTAAACTGTTATCAGTTCAAGGAATGATTTTGAAGAGTTCTTGTAAGTGTCTACATAAACAATCATATAACATGTAAATAGGTACAGTTTAATTTTTTGTCTGATACAGATATATTTAATTTTCTTTATTTTTATTTTTTAAATATAGTCTTAAAATGTTCCAATTACACTTGACATACAGTATTATTTTAGTTTCAGGTGTATAACATAGCGATTATACATTTACATTACTTACAAAGTGATCACCCTGATAAATCTAGTATCCATCTGACAACATACACAGTTATTACAATATTATTGACTATATTCCTTATGCTACACTTGATATCCCCATGACTATTTTGTAGCCACAAATTGATATTTCTTAATCTCTTCCCCTTTTCCACCTATTCCTCTAACCTTCTTTCCAACTGGCAAACATTGGAATGTTCTCTCTATCTACGACTTTGTTTTTGTTTTGCTTATTTATTTGTTTTGTTTTGTTTATTTATTTGTTTTGTTTTTTAGATTCCACATATAAGTGAAATCATATGGCATTTGTCTTTCTCTGACATACTCCACTCAGTACAATACCCTCCAGGTTCCTCCATGTTGTTGCATGTGGGAAGATTTTATTCTTTTTCTCTATCTGAAGTAAGTTTCTTTTAGGCATCATATGTAAAGGTCTTATTTTTTTATCCATCCGGCTGGTATATCTTTTAATTGAAACATTTAATCCATTTACATCTAAAGTAATTACTGATAGATACGTAGGTATTGCCATTTTATTATTCATATTTTTATCTTCTTTCTTGCTTTTTCTTCTTCTTAAAGAAGTCTCTTTACACTTCTTGTAATACTGTTTCAGTGGTCATAAACTCCTTTAGCTTTTTCTTGCCTGGGAAGTTCTTTATCTGTCCTTCAATTTTAAATGATAGCTTTGCTGGATAGAGTAATCTGTTTTATTTAGTTATTTATTTTTATTATGATGACATTGATAAATTTCAGGTGAACAATTCAACAGTAAGGCATATATATATTGCATTGTGTGTTCACCTCTCATAGTTAGATTTTATTCTGTCACCATATATTTGACCCCTTTTACCCCATCTATCTCTTCCTCCCTCCTTACCCCCTACCTTCTGGTAACCACTAGTCTATTGTCTATGTCCATGAGTCTCTGTTTGTTTATACTACTCATTTGTTGATTTTAGTTTTATATCCCACATGTAAGTGATATCATGTGGTTTTCAACTTTTTCTGTTTGGCTTATTTCACTTAACATGATTATCTCAAGATCCATCCATGTTGTCACAAATTGCAGTATTACATCTCTTCTTATGGCTGAGTAATATTTCATTGTGTATGTGTACCACCTCTTTTTTATCCAATCATCCATTATAAGACAGTTTGGTTGCTTCCATATCCTGGCAACCATGAATAATGATACTATGAACATCGATGTGCAAATATCTTTTTGGATATATGTTTTCAAGTCTTTGGGGTAAATAGCCAGTAGAGAAATTGCTGGATCATATGATAGATCAATTCTGAGGTTTTTTGAGGAAACTCATACTGTTTCCATAGTGGCTGTACCAATTTGCTGTTCCACCACCGGTGTATGAGGTTCCTTTTTCTCCACATCTTTGTTCTGTTGATAAAAGCTATTCTTACAGGTGTGAGACAGTAACTCATTGTGGTTTTGATTTACATTTCCCTAATAGCTAGCAATGTTAAGAATCTTTTTATATGTTTGTTGCTCGATTTGTATGTCTTCTTGGGAGAAGCATTTGTTCAGGTCCTCTCCCCATTTTTAAATTAGATTATTTATTTTTGTTGTTGTTATCTAGTTGTATGAGTTCTTTGTATATTTTGGATATTAGGCCCTCATCGGAGGTGTTACTTGGTGGTAGGTCATTGTTTTTCATCATTTTGAATATTTATTGCTAATCTCTTCAGATCTGCAAAATTTCTGTTGAGAAATCAGCTGATAATCTATGGAAGCTCTCATAACTGCTTTTCTCTTGCTGCTTTTTTAGGATTCTTTGTATTTAACCTTTGACATTTTAATTATGGTGTATCTTGGTGTCGGTCTCTGAATTCATCTTGTCTGAGAATCTCAGTGCTTTCTGGGCTTGTATGTTTATTTCCTTCACCAAGTTAGGGAAGTTTTTAGTCTTTTTTTTTTTAATAGGTTTTCAATTCCTTGCTCTTTCTCTTCTACTTATGGTACTTCTATAAAGAAAATGTTGGTATGCTTGATATTGTCCCAGAGACCCCTTAAACTACTTTTATTCTTTTGGATTCTTTTTCTTCTTGTTGCTGTTCTGATTGGGTGTATTCTGCTACCTTATCTTCTACATCAATGATTTGATCCTCTGCTTCATCTAATCTACTGTTGATCCCTCCTAAGGTATTCTTCATGTCTAACTCATTCTTTTTCATGTTTTCTATCTCTATTTTTATGTTTTCTCTTTCTTTATTAAAGTTCTCACTGAGTTCATCTACTCTTCCCCTATGCTCATTGAGCTTCCTTATTAGCAGTGTGTTGAACTCTGAATCTGATAGATTGCTTGTCTCCATTTTGTTTAGTTCTTTTTCTGGAGCTTTGTTCTGTTCTTTCATTTGGGACATATTTCTTTGTCTCCCCATTTTGGCTGCCTCCCTGTGTTTGTTTTTATGTATTAGGTAGAGCTGCTTAGTCTCCTAGTCTTAGGAAAGTGAACTTATATAATAGGTGTTCTGTAGGGCCCAATGGCACAGTCTCCCTGGTCACCTGGGCCAGATGTTCCAAGTGTATTTTTTTGTTTAGGTTGTAGATGCCCTCCTGTTATAGTTGAGCTTGGTTGCTGTTTGCATGTCAGTTGGAGGGATTGCCCCTCAGTCTAATTGGTTGTGAGCACTGGCTGGTGACTATAGTGAAGAAGCCGTTGTGCAAGAATTGATCTATGGATCAGGATTTGCTTTAGCAGGGCTCTGGTGACTGCACAGGCTTCCCTTTAATTGTATCATTAGTAGAGGTGTTTGAGTGGTGCTCTGGGGTGGTCTGAAGCTGGCCACTGGGTATGCTTTTCTACTGCCTTTTAGGAGGAACACTGTTTAGGCCAAGTTCAGTTGCTGCTTGTGTCATGCCCGAGGCCAGCTGGTATGAGCTACAAAGTGTCTTGTGGAAGTTTGCCACCCACTCTGGGTTTGGAGGTACTGTGAACCAAGGCCAGCTGTCAGTAGTACTTAAAGCTTCTTAGCAAGAGGTTTAGGACACGCTAAGAACAAATACTACTGGGTTGAGGTTTCTGAATCTTTGAGAGATTTTAGGAAAGTTTTCAGCATGGCCCAGGCAGATTATTTATATGGAAAAGTCACGTGGATGACTTGGGAGATGGTTTCAGGTAATCACCAGAACAGGGTGACCACTGTTAGCTAGGTTGATGAAGATTCAGATATGGTGCCCTTCTGAGTCTGTAAGCTGTGTAGGGGAAGGGCTAAACAAAGAACAACGGCTTCTTCCAGCACTTCTGTCTGGGAGAAAGCTTCCCCACCATGCCCGACCCCCCTGCCCAGCCCTTGTCCTGAAGCCGGAAAATTTATTTCCTCCCCATATGTCCCTGACACACTTGGATTTGTTGCCCCAGTGCTGAAGCTCAGAGCGAGTAAGTTTGTCAGTCATAAGTCCATATGTAGTCCCTTTAAGGAGAATACCTGGCACTCCAGTAGTCCTCCACCTCATGCAGCCACTATCTCCACTGGTTTTTACAACCAAAAATTGTGAGAACTCTCTTCCTGGTACTGGAACCCTTGGCTGAGGACCCTGGTGTAGAACTGGGACCCCTTGTTCTTCAAAGGGAACCTCCACGGATGAGATATCCCTCTCAATCCCATGAGGGTGTGGGACCAATCCATTCTATATGTCTTCATTCTTCTTAACAGTCTTGAGGGGGCTTTTCTGTATATCCTTAGTTATTGAACTTCTGTTCAGTAGATTTCAGTTGAGTAATTCCCAATGATAGTTGTTCTGCAGTTTAGTTGTAATTTTGGTGTGGTCTTTAGAGGAGGTAAGCAGAGTTTATCTTCTTTGGCATCTTTACCAGAATTTCTATTTAATTTTCATGTTTTGATTTTTTGCACTCACTGAAACATTCAGCACAATGTGGAATAAAAATGGTGAGAGTGGACATTCTTATTTGTTCCTATCTTAAGGGAAAACTATTTTTTCATTGTTATTTTGGACAATATTAACCTCAGGATTTGTAGAGTATCTTTATCAACTAGTGGAAGCTCTCCTCTATTCCTATTTTCTGATAGTGTTTATTATGAATGGGTACTGAACTTTGTTAAATACTGTTTCTACATTGTTAGAATTGTGTGATGTTTATATTTCAGCTAAAATAATTACATTAATTGATTTTAATATTTTAAAATAGTTTTGCATCCTTGAAATAAACCCACTTCACCATAATGCATAATTTTTATTATATATGGTTGAAGCATATTTGATAAACTTGGTTAAGAATTTTTTAGTATACATTAATGAGAGGTTTCTTACATATTTCTAGACATCTTTATCTGATTTTGGTATCAGATAATATCAGCTTCATAAAGTTAAATGAGAAATGTTTTTTCCTCTTTATGTTTTTGAAAAACATAACATGGAATTGGTTTTAATTCTTCTTTAAATTTTTGGTAGATTTCTCCAAAGAAATCGTCTGGGCCAGGTGATTTTTTTTTTGGGGGGGGTAAAAATTATTTTAATAAACACATGATTCAATGCATATTTTGTGGGTTGTGGTTTTTATGTTTATTGAGAAATTAGTCCATTTAATCTAAGTCATTAAATTATGTATGTAGAATGTCTAAAGTGTCTGTAGTACCACATCCTATTTTATTCCTGATATAATCAATTTGTGTCATCCCTCTTATTCTTTGTCAGTTTTTCCAGAACTTTGTCAATATTAATTTTTTCCAAAAATCATAATAATTTCTTCTTTTTGTTTACTTTGAGTTTATGTTGTTCTTAAATCAGGAACTTAGATTACTGACTTGAGATGTTTTACCCTTTCTAATGTATTTAGTGCTTACGTTTTTCTCTCAGCATTTCTTTAGTCACGCCCTACAAATTTTAATATGTTAGATTTTTTTCACGTCAGTATATATAGTTTTTAATTTGCATTGAGATTTCATATCTGACCCATTAATTTTGAAGTGGGTGTTTAGTTCCAAAGTGTTTGAAGATTTCTATATTATCTTTATTTTATTGACTTTTAGTTTGAGTTCATGTGCTTAAAGAATATACTCTGTATGATGTCAATTTTTTAAATCTGTTCTAGTGTGTTATATATCTCAAAATATGGTCTATTTTACTGTATAAAACTTTTAAAAATGTGTATTTTTCTGTTGATGGGAGGGAAAAGGAGAGGCATCTAGTTATTGCTCAGTGGGAATAGAAGCCCATGTTCCCTACTCAGCCTCCAACTGGAGAAAGGCAACTCCTCACCATTTTTGGGTGGTAATGAGAGTTCCAGTTCCTCTGTAACCTTCCACCAATACCTCACTGGTTTGGAAAGGCAGGAGTGCCTTGTTATATTCAGTTATGTGTCATATAACAATATTTTGGTCAACAGCAGACTACATATGTGATGGTAGTCCAATAAGATTGCATGACTGAAATCTGGACATATATACTTAAGAGGTTTGTCCATGACTTGAAAATATTTGCCAAGAATGAAGAAGTTGCAAACATCAACAAAGCTGTGGTTGAGATGGAAAACAACTTTAACTTAGGTGTGGATGAGGATGACATTGAGGAGCTCCTAGAGGTGGTTTCTGAAGAATTGATTAACATGAAGTTGTTGCAACTAGAACAGGAACACATAGCTGAAGAAGAGGCAAGAGAAAAGGAAATTGCAGGAGAAGAAAAAGAATCCTCAAGAGAACTCATAGTGAAGAGTTTAGCTGATATTCTTACAGACCTCAATACGTTCCTTAAAAAGTATAAAAACATGGATTCCAACACCAAAATGTTTCCATGGCTGAAAAAGTGTTCATGGTACATTATCAGCTTATAAGCAAATCTATGAAGAATAAAAAAAAAAAAAACATACCAAGCAAATCACAATAGACATATTTCTGAAAAGAATGACACCTTTTTACTATGAGACTCAGGCAGGCAGTTTCTTCAGTAAGTATTCCACAAGAAGGCATTGTCATCATAGGATGACAGTGATATTTGTTATTGTCCCTGAAGAACTTCCAATGAGACAAGATGTAGAGAAGAAAGTCAGTGACATTGGTGATCCTGACTCTGTGTAGGACTAAGTTAATGTGTATGTTTGTGTCTTAGTTTTTAATAAGAAAGTTGAAAAAGAAACATAAATAAATAGGAAACAAATCTCATAAAATAAGGATATAATGAAAGAAAATATTTTTGTACAGCTGTACAATGTGTTTGTGTTTTGAGTGTTATTACAAGAGTCAAAAAATTAAAACAAAATTAAAAAATTTATAAAGTTAAAACTTTACAGTAAGTAAAGGTTACTTTATTATTAAAGAAATAAAAATAGTTTTAAATAAATGTAATATAGCTTAATTGTACTGTGTTTATAAAGTCAGCAGTAATATACAGTAAAGTCCAAGACTTTCACATTCACTCATTACTCACTGACTCACCCAGAACTACTTCTAGTCCCTCAAGCTCCATTCATGGTAAGTGTCCTGCTCAAGTGTGCCATTTTTATCTTTATACTGTATTTCTACTATACCATTTTCATGTTTAGATGCACAAATATGGTTAGATACACAAATACTTAACATCATGTTATAATTGCCTATAGTGCTCAGTACGGTAAAATGCTGCATAGGTTTGTAGCTTAGTAGCAATAGGTTATACTATCTAGGCTTGTGTAAGAGCATTTTATGATACTTGCACAATTTGAAAATTACTGAATAATGCATTTCTCAGAGTGCATACCCATTGTTAAGTGATGCGTGACTGTATTCTCCAGTGTGGCTTCTTCTAATACTAATCAATATGAAGAAGAGGTGTGCCAGATGGATGAAAATTCAGGCTCCTTATTTTATCTTTCCTGATATTATTCTGCTGGGATGAGAGGTAGGGAAGGGGATACTCTTCATTGCCTAGCAAGAGTAAAAGTCTCTTTTCCCCAATTAGCCATTGGTAATTCGGGCCTGGGTGGCATACAGTTATTTTTGTTTTGTTTTGTTTTGTTTTATTTTGTTTTGGTATTTGGCTGCAATGGAGCAATTGTTTTCTAAAAGTTTTCTGTCTTGCTATTTCCCCTTTCAGCTACAGAAAGCGGGCTTTTCTTTGGCCTTTCTTTGTCTGTGTTCATTGGCATTTCCAGGTTACTGGATTCTCTAGCACCCATTTTGGGTTAAATGAAGCAAAAAGAGAACTTAGAAAATTTAAAACAATGTTGGTCTTTGTTTCCAGAGGGCACTAGCTTTTCTACCTTCTTCTCTCTACTTCTCACTGTCTCATCGTCTTCTTATTTTGTTTTATATATAATGTTTTGTACTGAAGGCTTTTTTTTTTACAGTAACAGACAAAGTAGAGAAAAATATATCTATTCTATCTTCCTAAAAGAGTCATCAAATAATGATATTTTGCTTTAGTCAAAATTATTAAACCAGTGTAATTATATTTAAACATAATTTACTTTTTTTGAGTAAAATTTTTAGTATCATAATTTCATACATGTTTGAAAGATTCCAAACACTTTAAGGTTATTCCAAGTGAGTATAATTAAAACTAATAATTTTCAAAAGTAGCTTTTATTTTTGAGAGAAACATATATATTTTATATAACTTCATAGAATATTTTTAAATTCCTTTACTAGCTATATATACTTCACATGAGAGAAAAAAAAATTTCCCTTATTTGCATTGATATTGGTAATAAGAATAAAGGATTTCATCAGCATTTTCTAGTCTATTTTAGAAGATGAAGCACTCATCACTTCCATTTAGAATTATCTCACAACTAATCAGGTAAGAAATTGGAAATCTATTATGGAACTGAGCCAAATTTTTCTATTCATAGTTTCCCTGTGGTTGAGATCACATAAATCTCTTCCCTACTTTCTGCTGCCACTATTCAATTATGTGTAGCTTCTTTCACTTTTAAAAATAAGAAATAAGGAAAATTCTGTTACTTTAACAAAATATGTTACTATTGCTTTAATTCAGTAACATGATATAAATAACAGGTGCATTTAATCTGGTTTAATTTATAATGACTATAACAACATTGAAAGATAAACAAGTTTTAGAAGTCAAATGCAAACAGAATGCTAATATATGAAAAACTATTTTATCCTTTATGTATGAACACATGATTTCCATTTTTGTTGGTAGTTATTTGATACTTCAGATCTTTGATCTGAACATAGAAATGTGTATTTAACTTGACCACATGTTTAAAAATTATTTTCAACTTGTTTCATGTGTGACTGGAGTTTATTATATACTTGTGACTATACATCCAAGTCTTTAAAGCTAATAACCATGATAAAAATTATTATGCTTTTGACTTATCATAGTAATAAAGGGCATTTTGGGCATTGCTGACACATAATATAAAGCAGAAAAAAATACAGATGCCTAAAGATATACTGTAGTTAAATATCTGATTATAGAACCTGGACAGGACTATATGTTATACTAACTTCACTTAGGCAAGTTTTTCTTGCCCTAGTTCATTATCTGTAAAACAATATTCTGATCTACATGGCTTCTATATTTCTAAGTTCAAAATTTTCCAAACTGAAGAGAGAGCAAATTAGGATAGTGAGGAGAAAAGAAACCATGTCACCATTGGAAACAAATTTATTCTTTCTTAGATTCAGTGTTCTCTGTAAAGAAGCAGAGTTTGAGGTAACAGGTGAGCCTTCCTTTTTCTATCAGTCTGGGATGCCTATGGAACTGAAAAGAAGTAAGAATTTGTTCTCTCTCTACAGGTAGCACTTTTCAACCCTGTAAGACCCTTTACTCTCTCTGTAAAACAAATATTTTGTAACATCCCCTTTCTATCCTGAAATGAAAATCAAGGGTACCATAACCAATGTGCATAGATCATTTTCAAACAAATCTACATTGATATAACACCATGTCAGTAAAATAAAGAAGCTATATAAAGAAGCTATATTTCTATTGCAATAGAAAATATAATGATATACTGAATTGCTTACATCTGATTCCACAGTTACCAATGCAGATGGGAGTGTCCTTCTGATTATTCAAATATCATAAACCTAATTACTGTTAGTAACATGACTCTACAAAATATTGATGAACCACAGGACAATTTGAACAAGAACAAGAACAAGTACAAGCTACTCTTGAATTTAGTTGTAGTTTGGAAAATTTTACTTACTAAAATTGTACAAAAAATACTTGACTTTTAAATATGAATTATTTTTATTTTCTAGTCTTATTAAGCAATATTTTCATACACATTAATGGCAATTTTTTGTTAAGATAGTCTGTATTGATCATTAGAAAGTATCTAGCAATATTGTTTTCCAAATGATGATAATCAAAAATATGCTCCCAACATTCTAAAATGTCCTTTAGGTAGCTCTACTAGCCTCATTTGATGCTATTATTCTAAAAGGACACACAATCCTTGTAATTCATATAAATTCTAAATAAATATATATAAATTCAGAATAGTCAGAAAATTTTAAGTCATGCTGAACATTCTGGTAAGTAGTGTTTTATATTCCATTTTGTCTGTGTTATCTGTTTTTGGGTAGACTACTATGCGCCAGTACTTCCAAAATGGAATATCAAAGCCTTATTATGTATGAAAGTTGTTCAAATATTGTGTTGAATGATTTTCTGGTCATCAAAGTTTCAAAGTCATTATAGGATTTTTTTCAGAACACTGAGGACTCTTCTGCACTGACCATGCCCCTAGAATGGAATTTTAAATCACCTTATTTATTCAACATACTCTTCTATCTTTCAGCACAAGAGAACTATTTACTTTAAAACACACCGATTGGGAAAATTAAAGAAAAGAAGAAGAAGGAGGGAGAGAAGAGGAAGGAAGAGGAGAAAGGGGTGGAGGAGTAAAAGAGAGAAGGAGAGAGGAGTTATCAAAGAAGAAGGAGAAAAAAAAGAGAAATATATACATATATGTATATGTGTGCGTGTATGTGTGTGTGTATGTATCTTGTTACCATTTACAAAGTTTTTTTTTTTTTTCTGAAAAACACTGATAATAAAGATTACTCTTTCCCCTCCAAAGTCTTATGAACAATTAAGTTCGAAAAATTCAGAATAATATATCTTAGGCTCCATGCCAAGTTTGTAATCATGAATCTGATACTCTTACATTCAGTCTACAATTATGTTTTTTTTTCTTTTCTCTCTTTTAATCAACTAATTGTCTCAGTTTTAGGCATATCTGTTTGCTTCACTCTATCACACCACCGTCTGAGGTCACAGACCATATTCGATTTTCCTTACTCATACAACAGGCATGGAATCGTGTTTCATATTTAGCAAGTACTTATAAATTATATGCTATATTTAAAAGTGATTCTGAAAATGTTAAATTCAACATCTTCTACTTTACTAAGAATATAGGAGTTGTATGCCAATTGTTTCCTCTACCACATGTCCCGTGTGACTAGTAGAGGCACTCTTGACAGTAATTCAAGATGGAAGCTTGCAATATCTCTGGGGCCAACGTATAGAGTGAATGGAGCTCCTAATTTATGCAGCGTGCTCTTTTAAAAATTCATTCTTTTAATATTTTAACTAGATTAATTTGCTTAATATGGAACTTATTAAACATAGTATCCTTTATCTAATAAAGTTGAGTGACAGAGTAAGTATGACTTTAAAATCTTACAAAGAGGAAATGACAAGAAGGTAGTATGACATGTTAAATTTCCACAGTAAACCGAAAATGTTGCATTTTAGAGAGACTGCTGATCTCTAAACAAGATACTCTCAATTAGATTGTACCATCTTTTTTTTCACTTTCTTACACGTTTATATAATAGAACCTATTTACCTTGACTTGCAAAGGATGAGTGGCTGAGAGAAGAAAAGTAATAACTTTAAAGATTTTGAGTACTTTCTGCTTTGTGTTGCAATTTCTTTCTTTCACTAACTTTGCCAGTCTAAGAAAATTAAAACTCTTGATTATTATAGGGCAATATTTTCTTTCTATGAGAACAAACCCACATGCTTTATGTTGATATTTTTGTTTTTGCATTTTTGCAACACCTTGTCTGCAAGGAACTCAAAATACTGTGAAAAATATATCAGTAAGTGTAATTAGATTCCTTTTGGGATATATGATGGTGATCATGTGGTAGTGGTAGTGGGATGTGTGTGTGTGTGTGTGTGTGTGTGTGTGTGTGTGTGCGCGCGTGCGTGCGTGTGTGTGTGTGTGTGTTTATATGTATATACGACTAGCTCAAGCTTTCCCTTTATAATTTTTTGATATTTTTCTCTCTGTCTCTCTGTTTCAATCTTTAACTCTCAATCTATTTTCAACATAAGGAAGGAGAATGTAGGTTCTAAACAAATACTCAATCCTGAAAGAGCCTCCTCAGATTCTTAATCCTTCTAACGTTTCATCCTTGATTCTTTCTTCCACCAATCAAGTTTTGTATCCTATGATTTCCACTGTAGTTTCAGCTGAATTATGCCTGGCCACATAATGGATTCAACATAAAAGACTTGGCCTTAGCCACTTAACAGTTATTTACTACTATCCAAGTGATCCTGTGTTTCCAAGTTTTTTTGTGGAGATGCCCACCTTATGAAGTTGTCAGGAAAAGTCCATATGCCGGTGTAAATAAATGGATATTTTTTTATTTTTCATCTTTCTGTCCTCATTGATTTATTTATATTGTTGCTTGAGGAAAGCAAATTATTTGAGATCTAAAAAGTCTCTCAAAAGGGTGGTGGTATCCCTTTTGCCAAATAAACAAGAAGAATATGTGTTTATTACTCATGTTGAAAGCCAAATTGGCATATTAAAAATTGTACTTAGTTTTTTCTCATACATTCTCTTGTACAAGGATTCAAGTCTCTTGTTCATTTTTTCAACAGTATTCTACTAATTTACACAACCTTATCAAGTAAATATTCTCATATCTGGGTTGCTTATTTATACAATTTATATGTGTGTGTGTGTGTGTGTGTGTGTGTGTGTGTGTGTGTAACTTTTATTATAGCTATCCTAGGACATTCACATATTTTAAAACCATAATGATATCCAAATAAAGAAAATTATATATGTGCAAATTCATTTTAATGGTTGTGTGAAAGTTCACAGAGTTACTTAGAATATAGAGTTTAAAATGTACATTAAAATATGAGTACAAATGTTACAATAGGAGACCATTGGCTATTTGATTCTGGCATTTAAATCATTGGTTTCTATATCCCTCTAGTCACAGAAGGTTAGAAAATGTAGACTATTAATTATCAGACATCAATATTTTGAAAAATCATTTACTTAATTTGATGAATTACAACATCATCTAAATGGAGTCTAGGGTATAGGTATTCTATTATATTATATAGTAATTAAGTGTAAATGGAAAAGAAAATCAGACACAATTTTATTTGTATTGTATGTTCTTGACTTTGGTCTACTGCAGTGGGGAAGGAATAAAGCTCTAAATAAGGTCTGATGACATTTGAATGCTTTTTCTTATGGTCATAAGTTCCATACCACTCCAAATAACAATTTTTTTCAAACTGAGACTCTTTCAAATTTCAGGATTTTGTGTGTGTCATTGCATTGTCTGTAGTTCTCTTATCTTTAATACAGTGACTGACCACCTTTATTTGACACCAGAGCCATCTGAGGCTTCAGTATATGTTTGACTGATGTGATATAAAAATGACAGTCTCATAAAATGTATAAAACTAATCTGAAAAACTTTGATTTTCTCTTTTATTTCTTTAGTAGTATTGCACAATCTATAATAGTCCTAAATTACTGTGATCTACTATGAGTAGAAAGGAATTTATAATGGGTGAAAAAGGTAAAAGATAAGGCTGCTTGATGACATAAAACAGCATGAAAGTATATATTACATTGATTTTACTAGACACAGAAAACATAAATGGATAGAATGGGGAAAGGAAAACCAAGACATATTATACATAGTACCATAAAGAAAACGGGTTCAATGTCCGTCCTTCTTTAACAGTCTCCACTGAGATCCACTGATATTTTCCTGAGTGCTTTATATAGTGCATAAGTGATATAAGTAGGAATGAATACAAACATTGATAGTGTTTGGCACATTATTTATGGCTACACACATTGTTTTAAGGCACAAGATATGCTAACTTTGAAATGTCCTTCTACATTTAAAAAGATGGTCATTTGAAATTAATGTTAAAGGATAATTTATTTCCAAGAAAAAACAGTGTTTGAACCAAAACCTAAAAGCATATAAAGGTTGAGCTTTTTAAGTACAAACAAGAGAATTGCTTGTGAATTGGCTTCCTTCTGAGAGTGATATATCTTAAGAAAATATAAAGTATACAGTTCGTATCTGCTAAATGCTTTAACAATTGTATTATTTAAATAAAGAGAATATTAAGATAAATAAAACATAAATACACACAAAAAAGTGTGTGTGTGTGTGTGTGTGTGTGTGTGTGTTTGTGTGAAGAATATCCTGTATCAATAGTTATAAAACTCCACTGAGCTGCATCGTGCAATACTGACTGATTTAAAATGCCCCAGGAGTCACACTGATATCACCTGATCTACCAATGGTCACAACAATTTTCAATTCATCGATTCCTTGCTTAAGAAGAAAAAGTTAAAGTATCCACTTCCTTACAAAGAACAAAATAAAAATCAAAGAACTCTGTAGGGGGGAAACTTTTTATGTTGACAGTTCTAGGACATGCTTGATTTTCTTTCAACCTTTAATAAGAAGAGATCCAATAATGTGTGACAGCTGTAACTCAGCTAATTAAATGATTTAATCCTACAGTCTCATAAATCAATATTCAGGAAATGTTAGATTATATTTAAGAAATCTATTCTTAAGGTCAATTTACAGTCTGCTTGCAAAGTTAAATTAACCAATGTGTGTGTGTACAGGCGTGCATATGCACGTGTACGTGTGTGTGTGTTAAAATACTGCATGCTAAAAAATATTGGTGCTTTTCCAAAAATCATCAGAGTTAAGCAGGTCTAGATACTTTAAACATTTTCTTTGCTAGTATAAAGATAATTTTTTTTTTCTGGAGAAAACTGAATAACAACTATTTTAATATGTTATATAGAAATACTGAAAACCACAGAATAGGGATCAGGAAACATTATTCGTAAAGGACCAGATAGTAAACACTTCAGGTTGTGCAGGACAAGAGGAAAAAATCAAAGCTGTTATGCAGGCACTTACAAAAGGGAAAAAATAATTTTTTTCTAACAATTTAAATACAGAAAAATTATTCTTAGCTAGATGTCCTTAGACCGAAGTGCGTTAAGAGACCAAATTATTATGCATTTTATGCATTGGCATTAATAGTTTTCCATGTTTATACTACTTTTTCATTATGAAAAATTAGCATTTTAGAGATTTTTTTCTCTTTATCACAATGTTAAATATCCTTTTTTCTCCCTCCTCCTCTCCCTCCCTCCCTCCTTTTCTCTCTCGATATAAATGAGTTCTTGTGTACTCATATAGAATATCATTCTGTTTTTTGTATATGACTGAAAAAAATGTAATATTTTGATATATGAATAACAAGTTTTTCTCTAACTTGAGTTACTGTTGCCAGGGCTCCTTACCTTATGGTTCTGATAGAGGAATTATTGCTGAAGTAAATTCTATTTTAATAATTAACATTATTATCCTAAAAATTTACAATAATCACTTTAAGATTTCCTTTTCAAAATATATTTTGTATCCCATCTATTAAAATATATTAGTAGATCTCAGTCCTGAAATGATTGTCTGCATTTGCATTGTTCAGACATTTTTGATATTTTGAAATACACCTAATCATTAAAGGATAAAATTTTATTGGGATGGAGATTTGCTACACTTTTTATTTACATAAGCCACAAGAATGATTTAGAATGGACTTAGTCTATGACAAATTCAAAAACACTCAAATTTGCCAGTTGAATGATCTTCATGGTTTTAACATGCTTTATACTATGCAGTTCTCTCAATAAAATTAGAAATTACGTACTAAATTAAAAAAATAACCTTTTAAAGTATTCAGCTAATTTTTTTAAATGACATTGTAAAATTAATTGCTTGGGTACCATTGTGAACAATGAACCTTTCTAAACAAGTTTTCTTTTCAGAAATATTTTCAAATTACTTGAACGAACTTCTTAAAGCTTTGGATTGAAAGCTATTTAAATTATAATTCAAAAAATTAACCTTGTTGTAGTTACACAAATATTAACCACAGGAAGGAAAAGTGTACATGACTAGGATTTTCCTATCTCAAAATTTTAGGCATTCTATTTACCTTTAACAGTATGTGTTCTTTCTACCTTTTTTAATATTTTGTACACAATGCCTAGAGCGATGCCTGACATACAGGCAGAAGTTGTTAATAAGACATAGGTAACTGCAAATAGAAGTTGTGAGTAGTTAATGCTCCCACTCAGTGATCGGTGATAATAAATGCTAATATTAACAAAGTTGCCCAAATATAATATTTTTTATTCAAGGTCCACTTTAAAATACTACCTTCCTGAAGTTATAGTTTAAATAAATTAATCTCTTCTAATCTTTACAATTCCAAAGATTTATATTTTTTAATAGACTACAAGTCTTTTAAAAACATGTGTGTTTTTGTTCCTTTCCTTTGATTGGCTTGTTAGAAGGCATAGAGCATCATACTCTCCAGTCTTTTTATCCTTCCTGGCATGTTAGTGGGGTCTTTCTCACAATTTCTGAAAAAATTAGCTTCTTGTTAATGTCTGTACTTTCACCCCTGCTACGATTTGTAAACAAGAGTGTCTAGAAAATAAAAGTACTTAATAAATTATTTCTTGTGGGGAAAGGGAATTGAAATGAATGAATGAATGATGGAAAGTAAAATTTCAAAGTAAAGCAAAATTCAGTGCAGAGATGAGGAGGCAATATTCAGCAGAGACACAGATAAGATGTTGCTGCAGAAAATACTATTTTATTTTTTAATTTATTTAAGCAAGTTGGCATCTTGTCAGGAAAACGGGAAGAAAAGGTCATAAAGATATGAATTGTTCTATTAGGTTCCAACCAAAAGAACTGCCCTATGAACTGTGAATTCCTTGTCCTTGGTTCTAGAACGTACTCCTTAGTCAGCCTGCACCTAATCTCACTGCCAGGCTGAACTCCCATCACAGCTGGGCCCATGAGATGACACAGTCCAGGACAGCAACATTTCCTTTCTTTTCTTTTTTTGTAGGTGTGGAAGTTCTTTATTTTCTTATTCATGGTTTAGAATTAAGGCCACTGATACTCATGAGTTGATATGTTTAAAAAAATTCTGGGGGTGGAGGAAGGAAGCTTGAACAGTGATAAAAATAGATAGCTAGAGACAGTTTTTGTTTCAGTCCAGTTGAACAAAAAAATGTTTGAGTGCTTATAATGTACAGTGTACTGTATTGGGATTTCTTATGTAAACCTCACAATGGAAACTTGAAATTCAGAAGCTATTTGTGTGTCATGTACAAGTGTTTTAAAATATTCTTTTGGTGTTATTAGGTAGAAATTTTCAATTAATAAAAATACTTAATGCTGATAGGCAGAAGAGTTCTCATGTATATTCCTTGGTTAAAAGAAGGTTCAACATTTTTGGGGCATTTCCCAAGTTTGTTTTCCTCAGGAACTTAAGTTTCTTTTTTTTTTCTTTTTAATATATTTTTTTAAATTTTTCAATTATGCTTGGCATACAATAGTATATTAGCTTCAGGTTTACATGGTCACTAGACATTTGTATAACTTAAGAAGTGATCACCCTGATAAATCTAGTACCTATGTAACACCATACATAGTTATTACAACATTATTGACCATATTCCTTATCCTATATTTAAATCCCATGACTATTTTGTAACTAGTCATATCTATTAAGATATTTCTTAATATCTTCCCCTTTTTCAACCATCCCTACAACCTTCCTCCCAATGGGCAAGTATCAGAAACTTCTCTGTATCTATAATTTTGTTTCTGTTTTGTTTGTTTACTTTGTTCTTTAGATTCCACAAATAAGTGATATTTTATGGCATTGCTTTCTCTATAAGACTTACTCTACTCAGCAAATACCCTCTAGGTCTATCCATCTTATAGATTATAAGATTTCATTTTTTTTTTATGGTTGAGTAATATTTCATCATGTGTGTATATGTAAGTATGTTTATATATACAAGAGACAAAGAAGAACCTATTTCTGGGTATTTATCCAAACAAACCCAAAACACTACTTTAAAGGAACATGTGAACCCATATGTTCATTGCAGTATTATTTACAATAGCCAAGATATGGAGGCAAACTGAGTGCCCATTAATGAATATATATAATCTCTTCTTTATCCATTTATCCATTAATGAGCTCCCCAGTTGCCTCCATATCTTGGCTATTATAAATAATGCTGCAATGAACATATGGATTCACATGTTCCTTTAAAGTAGTATTTTGGGTTTGTTCGGATAAATACCTAGAAGTGGGTCCTTCGTCTCTTGTTATAGCCTTTGTTTTAAAATCTATTTGTCTGATATAAGTATTGCTATCCCAGTTTTTTGTTTGTTTCTGTTTTTATGAAGTATCTTTTTCCATATCTTTACTTTCAGTCTGTGCGTATCTTTCAATCTGAAGTAAGTCTCTTATAGGCAACATATGTAAGAGTCTTGTATTTTTATTCATTCAGCCAATGTATTTTTATTGAAGCATTTATTCCATTACATCTAAAGTGATTACTGATAGGTAGCTATATAGTATTGCCATTTTTTAATGCCTATTTATTAATCTTCTTCTTCTTAAAAAAGACCTTCTAACACTTTTTATAATACTGGTTTGGTGGTGATGAACTCCTTCAGCTTTTTCTTATCTGGAAAGCTTATTGTCTGTCCTTTGAATCTAAATGATAGCTTTGCTAGGTAGAGTTATCTTGTTGTAGGACCTTGCTTTTCATTACTTTATTTCATGCTAATTTTTTCTGGCCTGCAAAATTGCTGTTGAAAAATCAGCTGACAGTCTTATGTGAACTCCCTTATAGGTAGTGAGTGTTTTTTTTTTTTTTCTTGTTGCTTTTAATATTCTGTTTGTCATTATTCTTTGGAATTTTAATTTTGATATCTCTTGGTGTGGGCCTTTTTGGATTCTTTGTGTTTGGGACACTCTGCTTCCTGGGCTTGTATGTCTATTTCCTTCACCAGGTTAGGGAAGTTATCCATCATTATTTCTTCAAACAGGTGTTCAATTCCTTACTCTCTCTTCTCCTGGTTCCTCTATAATGCAAATATTCGTATGCTTAATATTGTCCCAGAGGCCCCTTAAACTATCATAACCGGACCATTTCTAAAGCCTCTTAGATATTTCATTTTCATCTGGATATCTAAAAGGCATTTAAAATTTTACATCATAAAAATTAAATTCTTGCTATCCTACACAAACTGAAATCCCACTTCTTTCTTGTTTTGCCACATCTCAGTTGCTACCCACTTTATTTTTCAGTTATTAGATCAAAAACATCAGATGAGTATTGGATGTGAACACTTACTCCAACAGCAAATCATATATGTTCTTTATAAAATTAACCCTGAATCTGATTACTCAACATTTCCATTATCACCACCTGAAAGTACATTTTTATGGGCCAAACTATGTCCCCTCCAATATCGAATATTCAAGCCTTAATTCCCAGTATCTCAGACTATGACCGTTTTTGGAAATAAGCCCTTTAAAGGTGTAAAAAGTTAAAATGAGGTCATTTGGGTAGACCCTAATTCAATATAACTGGGTCCTTAGAAGAAGAGGAGTATCAGAAAAGGAGACAAGGACACATTGAGAGATATCAGAGATATGTAGCCACAGAGGAAGACCACATGATACAGCTGGAAGGTGGCTATCGTCCAAAATCTAAAGAGAAAGGCTTCAAAATAAAATTTAATTCTTACAATAACTTGATCTTGGACTTCTAGTCTTCAGAACTGTGAGAGAATAAATTTTTGTTGTTTAAGCTACCGAATCTGTTTTTTGTTTGTTTGTTTGTTTGTTTGTTTGTTTTTGCTATTTTAGTTGACGCTATTGTTATTTGCTTGTTTTTGTTTTCTGCAGAAAACATATTTGCTGGAAAAAGAAAATTTATAGAGACTAGAGACAGCTAACTAAAATATAATATATTTTCTTTTTCTCATTTTATCCAATATAACCTATCTTTCAAACATTTCAATTTCCTCATGTTGTTTTCTAGCTCAAGATTGTTTCCAATATCCATCACTTTTGTCTTCTTGCTTATATTTAGTGTTTTTATGAGGAAATATAAAAGTGTTACACATACAAAAGCTGTGCCTAATCCTAAGAAGAAATCAGAGAGATGATTATTTAGTTTATAGATAACCATTGTGAAAAATTTGGTGTAAATAAATATATTGTATGAAGTAGGTCTTACCTGAGGTTGACACCTATTTCTTGTTTATATTTCAATGTTTTCTGAAATTGAGATTTTATTACAAAACAAAAGTGAAACTTGGAAATGTGCTTATGCTGAAAATTAAATTCTTAGCCTGTCAAAAGTAGCAAATATTTCACTAGTATTACTATATTCTGATCTCATGCTTTCATATTAAGAAATATGGATCATTTTTATTTAATTTACTTGGTTTCACATTTCAAATAATGTTGCATCATTGTAGCTGCATTATATCCCTGAATTTTATGCATGGATGAGAAAAAAAAAAGTAAAAAATACAAACAGCATGTTAAAAACACCACTCAAAAATTAAAACTTAATTTTCTACATTGAAAGTTCAGCAACACTAAATACTATATGACAAATGAAATCCATAATTAACCATCCACAAAACTACAACAATAGTAGCTAAAATATTCATACTGTTCCTTGAAAAATGACTCCTAAAGTAATATAGGATATGGCTGACTTTACATACCTTATTGCTGTTGTAATAAATTATACCAAACTTAATTACTTACACTTCTAAAAGTTAGACGTCTAAAATCACTGTGTCCATAGGGTTTCAATCTTTCTAAAGGTTTCAAGTAGGAAACATTTTTTTTGTCTTTTATAGCTCTTTAAAGTCATGTACATTCTCTGGTTCACGGCTCCTTCCTGGCATAACTCGGACCTTTTGAGTCCTCTCTCTTACTACGTAGTGACTGACTCTGGTGGCTCCTTCTTATAAGTACGTTTGCGAGTATATTGGGCCCACTTGGATAATCCAGGAAAATCTTCTTAGTCTCAAATCCTTATCTTAACCACATCAGCAAATTTCCTTTTACCATGGTTAGTTAGCATATTCAAAGGCTCCAGGAAGTAGGAGTAAATGTCTTTGTGGGGAGTGTATTCTACCTACCACATATATCAATAAAATTTGAATACACATGTATACACACATATACACACACACACATGTATATATGTGTATATATACATATGTGAGTGTGTGTGTATGTGTGTGTGTGTGTAATTGTTTATATATATGCACAGATAAAGCATTGGAAATATTCAGTTGAGTCACTCGCATTATATAGTATTAATAGGTAGTAAGTATGCCAAACACAGATAATCTTTTTAAGAGTTTGTGTTCTGCACTATTCTCAGAATCAGCTAGTGTATAACTGATTTTGTTTCCAACTTTTTGTTTCAGACAGCCACACTGACAATTCCCTTATTTGTTTTGGGAGAATTTTCATGTTGCCTGCTATGTACATTGGATAGACCCATTAGTCACTGTCTGATATTGATTTAATTTTATTATACCAAACCTTACAGTATATCTCACCCCTAGATTTCAGCACATCATCATGTTAAAGCTACTTCCAAAATGTTGTCATTTCAATTATTCACACTTTATTTGTTTGCTTTTTTGACTATCATATCACAACACAAAAAGATGGGTAATACTGTAGAAGAATATTTAAAAAATGTTGGCATCAAAATCATCAAATTTTATGTTATAGATAAAGTCACTTTAAAATAACAGTGATCTTGGACTGTTTCAAAATTGTTTATTTGATAAACTCGATCTATTATCCTAATTTTCTAGTACTCTATTTTTAGTGAAGAAGGGCCCCTTAATACAATTTTTTTTTTTTCTTTCCAGTCTCCACTATGTTTATTTAAAGATTTCATAGCTTGGAAACTACAGCTAGGCAAATTTGCACATGATCATTTTTTAAAGTATCAGCTGTTGGTGCTTTTCTACTACACTGACAGAATTTAGTAATTACAATAGAGACCCTCTACCTACAAAACTGAAAATACTTATCATCTGGTCATTTACAGAAAAGTTTGCTGACTCTTGTTTAAAAGAACTTAAAACCATCAGTGAGCAGAAAGTGATGTTTTTTAGGTCCCTAACTATACTTGTTATGCACGCATATATATGTGTGTGTGTGTGTGTGTGTGTGTGTGTGTGTGTGTGTATACACACACGTGTATATATATACACATAAATGTATATATGTATATATTATATTTAATGTCATTATAATTTATTGTACTCTCACTTAATACCAAACAGTAAAAACAAGCTAATGTAGTTTAATATGTTTAAGCATCAGTCAAGAAGGTGGAAAATTTTTACCAATTTTTATGTGTAGCACTGTATTCTATATAATTTCATGTCTCAAGATCCACTTTCATTCTTTGTGGTTTGATTAGTAAACTGAGAAATCTTTTTGACACTTCTATTTGTTTTATCTTCCAGATAGACCAATCTTGTTGATTCATCTAGTCTGTGTGTGTGTGTGCGCGCGCGGGCGCGGAAATATATATATATTTGTATATATATATATATTCATTACTGTCCATTTCCACTGCTACCAATCAAGTTCAAACCAATATTGTCTTTCAACTGTACAATTATCCATCCATGATGTGTTTCTATCCCCTGATTATTGTCATAGAAAGTCAATAGAAACTTTGTGAAATTTGAAGTCAGTGTTTTCTCTTCTGTTTGCTTAAATTATTGACTGGTTCCCATTGCTCTTAGAATAAAATACAAAATGATTAATATGGCCTAAAAGCCCCTGAATCTGAAAACTGTTTATTTTGCTCCTTGCATTTCACTCTCTTCATACTCACTATGGTGAAGGTACACTATTCATCCTCTATTTCATGGAACTGCCTAATTTCATTTCACTCCTTTGAGCCTTCTTTCTCCTAGAGCATCAAGTCTCAGCTTAAATTTCAATGAAGGAAAGGTGCTCTTTATGTTGTCCAAAACACACTAAATTACTTATAACTTTCTATTCTTTTTCTTCACAGTATTTAAGATAACTTATAATATTATTTGTATGTGTTTATTTAATGTCAATATCCCCCATTAGATATCCCTAGTAGACTAGAACCTTAACAAGAAAAGAGACCAATTCTGGTCTATTTTATTCCTCGTTTCATGTGAAGATCTGGCATAAGGTACAAAAGCTGCTTATATTCGATAAATAGTTGTAGAATATCCCTTTGATTTGTTATAGTTATCTAACATTCTTCTGGTTTAACTACTTTATGCTTGATATTGTGGAAATTATTTTCATTTCCCAGAAAGTCCTCCTATTTTTGAAATCTGTATTTTATTTAGCTTCCAATGTGGTCTTCTGTCAGGAGCCATTTTGAAGAAAACAAGACTGTTAAGCAGGATGTTTTTGCGAAGTTGGCCAGCTGTGCAGTCTGCTGACTCAGGAGGAAGTGCACCTGGTGTGGGGGCGGGAAATGGAATGTCATAGAATTTCTGTGATCGGTTATTATTTAGAGGTGTTTTGCTTCTTAAGCACTCAGTAGGGTATAAATATGCTGTGCAAAATAAACTTGGGGCTGCTGTAGTATTGACTGTGAGCCCTCCCGAATCAATCTCTTGTCTCTGTCTTTTTCTTCAATACTCACTCCCCATCTTGGGTGCTGTTCGACCTAAGCCGGCTGTCTTCAGCAGGTGGCACCCGAACAGGGACCTGAGAACTGGGGACACAGTGAAGGACACCGCGTAAAGTGAGCACTTGGAAAGGTAAGGGTTGCGGTGAATAATCTTCGGGGTGGGGGAGGAGAAAAAAAATAAAAAAGAAATAAAAAAAGAAATAAATAAAAGAATAATAATAGTAAATAAAAGAATAAAAGAAAATGAGGAATGAAAACAGTAGCATGCTTTTTGACAGTTTGGATCCTAGGCATGAGAGAGAGAAAATTGCGGGGTGGGGGACAGCCCTTAGATCATACAAGAGAAAAGAAGGTGCCCAATTGCCTGGTGGACACCCCGGCGGTTTGGAAAGAAAGTGTGGAAAACAAAGACAAAATCTTAAATAATCTAAAAAGTTAAGGTTTTTATTTTTATTTTTTCTGGTTAGAATGAGAGGGCCCCAACCCTTTATAGTTCCAATTTAAAATATGTTATTTCTGTTTACTATGTATAAAGTTTGTATTTAATGAGGAGATGCTTCACACTGTACTTTTTGGTGTTTTTTGGAAAAGTTACATTTAGATCTATTCTGTTTACTTAACTACCTCACAGATGTGTATTATGCATATTAAGTTCCATGGTTTGATAAAATTAGAAAACTTAACAGTTGACACCTATTCAGGGTTTATTCTCTCACTGTCTCCAATGCTTCGCTATAGGAGGTCAACCCTCTATAATAAAAACTGATGATGGCTCAGGGTATACAAGTCAAGCATTCCAGCACTTCTGTTCTCAGTTATCTATAGTGCATAAAACAGGCATTCCATATAACCCTCAAGGTCAGGGAATTGTAGAGCAAGCCCATGGTGCTCTTAAAAATCAATTACATAAAATAAAAAAGGGGGAGCTGTACCCTACTTCCCCACAAAACAGGTTTTTTAAAGTTTTTTTAACTGTGGATGCTCAGGGACTTTCTGCTGCAGAGTGTTTCTGGCACCCAAAGACTCAGACTACATATGCACAGGTGAGGTGGAAGGACCCCCTCACAGGCACATGAATGGCTCCGACCCGGTGTTAATATGGGAATGAGGGTATGTTTGTGTTTTTCTACAGCATGCTGAAAATGCCAGGTGGCTGCCAGAAAGATTGGTTCAGTTCACGCGGACCTCCCCTACCACGAAGGCTGCTCCTGATAATGATGCCGATAGGCCATCTTCTGATGGTTGAAGGAGAGCTGTATTGGGCCTATGTACCTTCCATATGGGAAGGCCCAGAAATTATGGTGAGAGTAAATGAGATCACCCATCGATGGGAAGAATGCAAAAACAAACTGAAAAAGGGTTTAACTATACAGGCTCTGGAATCAGACTACCAATCTTTTCTCCAAAAATGAGACAATACCTGGCTGTCTAGGATTTCTTTGTCTGAAGGAGCTCAGGTTGTGCGCCTTTGTGCACCAGGTGGAGGAGAAAAAGTTGAGGAAGCCCTTCCCCCTCCACAGTTGCTCTCCCCGTGCAGGAAGAACACACGTGTCAACAACAAGCCTCTATTATGGAGGAACTGTTATATGGACAAACCAGTCAGGTATAATGTGTCAGGGGCAGATTGACATGTTATAGACTGGTCTGGGAACCAGGGTAACAGTGCAAGGGCAGAGAGTCTGTCTGCCGGTTTATGATGGACAGATGATGGACTTCCACAGGCTTACATATGGAAGCTTTCCGCTGCTATGGACATGGTTATTAGTGGGAGTGGGAGCGGGAGCGGGAGTGGGAGCAACGGCTCTGTATCTATAGACAGAGCAAAAAATGTGCTGGCCTGTGTAAATTAATATTAACATCACCATAGTGGATAAGAGATTTAATGTTACTTGTAATAATTGTACTTTGACCAATTGTGTTTCTTCTGTTTTTGATGGAACTACTGTAATGGTGCTCCATCAACCCCTTTTGTTATGCTTTCAGTTAATGTCACTGGGCCTTTGTGTGGTTATAAGTTTATGTCTGCTTCCTCCTTTGTTAAAGTATTTCCTCAACTCCTTCTTGAGGATTCATGCAGAAATGCATGATTTCAGGCTCCAAGCTCAGGTTTGAGCAGGTTTGATCTCCCCGCTAGCAGAGGCTGGTAGTCAGTGACCGGTAAGAATCCTCCAGGCGTGGGACCAACCTAAGACAGGGCATGGATGCGAGAGATTCATGTGCCGAAGATGGGTAAGGCTCAGGCCTGTGGAGGGTCGCCTAAGACAGGCACAGTCTATCTGTGCCATAGCTGAGAAGGTTATGGCACTTATAAAATTAAAAAGGGGGAGATATTGGGAGCCATTTTGAGGAAAACAAAACTGTTTGTTAAGCAGGATGTTTTTGCAAAGTTGGCCAGCTGTGCAGTGTGCTGACTCAGGAGGAAGTGTACCTGGTGTGGGGGCGGGAAATGGAATGTTATAGTTTCCTGATCGGTTGTTATTTAGAGGTGTTTTGCTTCTTACGCACTCAGTAGGGTATAAGTATGCGTTGCAAAATAAACTTGGGGCTGCTGCAGTATTGACTGTGAGCTCTCCAGAATCTCTTGTCTCTGTCTTTTTCTTTAATCCTCACTCCCCATCTCAGGTGCTGTTTGACCTAGGCCGGCTGGCTCCGGCAGCCTTCTTACCTCGTGTGAACCCCTGGCTACCTTGGGAACCCTTAACACTATTTGGTTATTGGTATCTATCTCTGTTTGTCAGGTAACTTAGTACTAGTTAGTTTTGAACAAATTTGCTCTTACAGAGATGTATAATGGACTAAGAGATATATTTACACTCTTCTCTTTTTGAAGCAACTGAAATCAGGTCTAGATTCCAAAATTAAAATTATTTTTCCAATTGTCTTGTTTGGAAAAAAAAAAAGTAAAAACAGATAGTCAAGTAGAGGCAAGAACAGCAGATAGATCAGACAGTTCTCATCTGCTTATAGTATATGACATACTATAAATTGTCTAGTCACTTATAAAGGATAAGAAATATGAGAAAGACAGACAAGTATTACAGTGGACCTGCTAACTCTTATATAATCACCCAGATCAGTATAAAAATAATGGTTACTCTAATATCTGTGATATGGATAACATACACCAAATAATTGCAACACTCCAAAGAAATACTTCCTGGTTAAGAAGCATGTACCACAAATAATAAATCATAGATTTGTATATAATCTAAAAATAAGTCATCAAATTTTATGATTCACATTTATTTATTTTATGCCAGGGAGCAAGCTCAACTAAGGATAAAGATTTTTAATTATTTATTTTTTTGTGTGTACTATTATGTCCAAAGTCAGTGGAACAGTGACTAGTACATAACGGTACATAATTCAGTAATTTTTTTGGTGAATTATTGAATTAATGTTAATTTTGACACATTTAATATTTTCTGTTTCATAGGAAAAATTTCTTTTAGCTAGGAGAAAAATTAAGCCTTGCAAAGTCAACAAACAAATAAACCCTCTTTTTACAACTCTATCACGTTCTTTTCTCATACAAATTAATTACAATTTTAGGGATACTTGGATACACATTGCAAATGTCATTTATAAGCCTGTGACACTTACATAAGATTTCTTTGTTTATACAAAGTAAAAATTGCTTGAAATCTATCAGTATGAATTAAAATTCAATAATCTAAGGAGAGTGTCAACTTTTCTAGAAACTGTGAACTTTAGGAAGTGTTTTGACTTCTCTTTTTCTACTGAGCTCTGATATTTTTATCCAGATCTGGGGGAACTGAGGAGAAAGAAGAGAAATTTTTCACATCTTCACTCTATTTTAAATGCTTCTCTGAATCTCTGAAGCAATGGCATTTTAAGTGAAATTTTTACACGAGTCTTATAAATAAACTATGCCTATAATGCGTCAATATGACTTGTTGAACAGTGAAAAGATTAATTTTATTTGTATGACACCTAACTCATTTTGAAGTGGAAAAGTATGCCTTGCTATCCTCAAAAATTCTCTATTATTGATCCAGAAAATACTCAAGTAACAGAATCCATAAAAAATCTAACCTCTTTTTTACTGGTATGGGAATAGGGGAGAATTTTAACAGTTGATGATGAACAAAAAAGGTATTTGAAATATCAGAAGATAAAATTCTCCCAGATATAAGAATAAGTACTACTAAGATGAGTACACAGAGTTTCTACCCTAGGTGCTGGTATGAGAAAAAAGACCATAGAACAGCCACATGGGCTTCTGCTAATCAGCCTAATTGGAAGCTAGAAATTAGGCAGTTAAATACCCTTCTAGTAGGGAATTCTGTTACTCATTCTTTCAGGAACTTTGCTACAAGCTAAGTACACCAACCATACTTTACTTGATCCAGGTATATCCTTGGATTTTTTTTTCTTTTCATATATTTACGTTTTTAATATAAGCTGAAATGATTCCATATTAGTGCTTTGTAAAGATTCAAATTAAGTAGCTTTTGAGAGGGAAGTGGTGAAGAAAATGCTATTTGGAGACAGAGAAATGGGACAGGAAAGGATGGACAGCAAATAAAGCACATATTGTAAATACAACATATTGTAAATACACATTGTAAATATGTAAATACACATATTGTAAATACCACTGTACATGAATGCAGCTTAGATTCTTGAGGAAACAGAAGCTAGGTAGAGCCTATTCCTCTGTTCTACCACCAGAGAAAGCCAGAACTTGGATTTTTATATTTCACCTTCCATTAGTCATTAGTCAAGGCCATTCCCAGAGGCTATGTATTTTCCACCTCTCTGGAATACTTTCCGGACAGGCAGAGATATACTCTCTTCCAGAACCTTCTGGAAGTGATGGAAATATTGGTCATGGTAAAGTTGTAAAGCCTGATAGAATGTGTGATGCAGTAGGGTCTGCTACCCTATGCTACTAGAAATTCTTTAAAAATATATATATTTTAATGAGTGCATAGAATTTCATTATTTGATTAAAACCTAAGTATATTAAACCAATGTCTTATTTGGTTTCTGAAAGATTTATCATATGTGAAAGTGTTAATGTGCAGTTTTGTCTAATAGGTACAAATATCTTACATAAGAATTAATGAATCAATTAAAAGAAAGTCATTCTTAAGTCTTTTAATATATACTGCAAAATTATATTCCAGAATATTTGTACTAGAAAAGTCCTGATACATCCAATTATAACATGTGAGAATATAGACTGTCCAATGCCCACAGTGGGTTATTTATTTTATTCTTGTCCAACTAAGAAAAATTTTATTGATCAATGTTTTAACTTGATTTCTTTTTTTTATTAATGTTTCCTATTCTTGCTGTACAAATTACTACATGTTTCATAGCTTAAAACAACAACAATTTGTTATAACTCTGAAAGTCAAAAGTTCAAAATGGGTTTCAATATACTCAAATCAAGGTGTCAAAAAGCTACAGCCTCTAGAGGCTCTAGCTGAAAAAAGGATCTTTTTATTTGTCTTTTTCAAATTCTAGAGTCTGTTTACTTTGTTGGCTTCCTATACACTTTTATCTTCAAAGCCCTCACAGTCTTTTTCACAGAGCATTACTCTGAGTCTTCTGCCTTCCTCCATATGTTAAGGACCCTTGAGATTATATTGGACCAGACCACAGAATCTAGGATACTCTCTATTTTAACTATTTTAACATCAGCTAATTAGTAACCTTGATTTCCCCTTGCTACTGTAGGAGAGGCAAAACTTTACCTCTTACCCATCTTTGTGTTTGAGGATTAAATTGACAAATACAAGTTAATCAGAAAAGAGCATATGAATGTATTTAATGTAAGTTTTACATGACACGTGAGCCTTCATAACAAAAGAAAGACTCAGTAAGTGGCGAAACCTAAGAGCTTAAATAAAGAGAGGCAATTGTGGAAAAGTAATTAAATATGTGGAGAGACTAAAGGAAGATAAAAGTTATTTTTAAAAGGTGTGTTTATACAGATGCACCTTGGCCTGGACTACTTCTTGTCTAGTAATAATGCTTCTTTCCTTGTAATATAGGGAGCGCATCTTCCACACAAGTTTTATCTCCTGCATTCAGAAAGAAAAATGGGAATTCTGAGTACCCTTCTTGAACCTGATGCTTCCTAAATGCCTTTAGCTCAAAATAATCCTTATGCAAAAAGGACATATTTGGGAGTGGCATAAAAATTCCGTCACACTTCAACATAGTCACAGGTGCCAGAGATTACGATGTGGACATTTTTTAGGAGGGCCATTATTCTCTTGACTCATACTAGTAAAGCTTAATATTTAGCATATTTACTCTCAGTTTGTACTTTTTTTTTTTTCTGTGAATGCTTTATTCATAGTTATTGTTATTTACTAGGGAGATTTTATTTTTTCTTGATTTCTAAAGATATCTCTATATTTTGTATATAGTACCACTGTTATATATCTTTTTCTCCAAGTGTTGCATTTCCCTTTTAATTTTTTCTTATTTTCTTCTTCTTTTTTTCTGATAAATATAATTATTTTTTGTATCTTGATACTCAGTGCTTTCAATTATACCTTTGATTATTTGTCCTTACTATTCTCTTTATTCCATATGTATTTTTGTAATATTCTTATTTTCATCTTATGTTTTTCTACCATTCCCTTCTAATTTTTATTAATTCCATCTGTAAATCTTCATTCAAATACATCTTTATATATTCCCAAAGGTTGTACAATGTTTTCTTTATTGAATAAAGCATTTGTAGACATAGATCATATTCATTTTGAGAATATATTGCTTCAATTTTTAGTATGTTTTTTTTATTCAATACATAGCTTTATTCTCCTTTCGGTTCGCAAGTTCATTAAGAATATATAATATGTCTTTTAGTCCCTCTGCTGCTTGATAAACGATAACAAATAAAATTGAAAAACTGAAAAATATAATCAGATTTACAGAATTTCTTAGCTAAAATATAACAAGTTTCATAGATGATTTCAGAAATAATACCAAATCACACAGAAACTATGTGGTGTGATGTCTTTGTGTCTGTCATGATTATGTAAATAGGACACAGTGAGAGTAAATTTGAATAACTTTTATTTAAGGTTTAAGCTGAGAAATTGAAATGCATGTTAATTATATGTCCCAACAGGCATTTTTTTAAGTGAATATTGTCATTCTTAGTTGATTTTATTTTAATTTTGAGTTAATTTAATTCCTAAGAATTTATTTTAGGAATTACAAAAAATAACAAATTAATTTAATATATGTACATTTTCAGTTTAGAATTTGATTTTTGGAAAGTCGTCTGTTATATAAAGAGCAGTAATATTAAAAATACATCTTTATTCAAATCATATTCTTTTGCAAGCTTAATATAGGTTAATGTTATTAATTTAGCTTTGTCCCAATTGTTTCCAGTATGACTCGAAATTTCATTCATTCAATTACTTAGGTTCTCTTCATGGCTAGATAGTATCATCAGTTAAATTAGCCAAGAGTATAAAGCTACATCACAACTATCCTTTATTTTTTTAAACTTCTTGAGTTCATTTTTAACTTCATTAATCTTAGTTTATCTGTTCTCTGTATGGTTAAAAGGAGTAGTCATGAGTATTCTTTGACAAGAAAATGGATATTTTCAGCCTGAAGTACTAAATTTAAATAAGTACTGTGGAATCCCTGTGTTATTTTTATTATTTGTGGAATATGAAAATGGTAGATGTTTCAGAAAATTTATGTGAATGAGAAATTAAGTGCTATTTTAACCAGATTTGTGTGCATGTGTGCATGCAAAAAAATGAGTATATTGCATTTTTATGATAATTTAAAGGCATGAATGAATGAATGAATGAGTTAAACATTATTATAGCAATGACATGGCTCACAATCTAGTGAAAAAAGCAGCATAAATATTTAGAATATAATTTAAAAATATAATACTAATATGTACAAAATTCTAAGGTCTAAGATCTGTCTGATTTGAAAATCAAGACAGGATTTTATGTCAGTTTGGACCTCAAGGAAGTATATAATCAAGGTAAAGTTGTTAAAAGTGCAAGCGATTTATTGGGAATAACACCTGTGAAAAGTAAAAAGAACAGGAGTAGTTGGAGAGAGATGCAAACTCTGATGAAGATCTAATCCCTGTGAAAGTAGAGGGGGAAGAAAGAAATATTGTATAGGAAGAGCTTCATATTTCAATGCAACTTCGAGAAAGCCCCACACCCTAACAGGTTGCTCCACTGCAAAGATCGTCAATGAGTAAGTGTCCTATAATGGTAAAAATGACCAGGCACTAGTACCTCTTCTGTGTGCAGTCATTAATTAAAAACTGTTTGGGGAGATGGCAGCCTCACCTCAAATTCTGTGGTGGATCCCCAAAATCCAACAGCTGGAGGCTGTTGGCTAATTGCATTCCATGTAGCAGATTATCTCCTAAAGAGAATTCTGTGTGATGAATCCCCATTGCTGTTAGAACTTTATAGAAAATATGCCTCTAAATTTAATATTTCCACATTAATAAATATTTGTTTGCTGTTTTACTATTTATCAGATAATAGGAATAATTTTTAACTAATTCTTTGTCTGGTCTACAAGGACTACAAAAGTGCTTATGAAGAGGAAACATGTGCATTGTCAGTTTTATTAAAGGCCTGTATTTTATTGTGTGGTCTGTAACTTTGTGTGGCTGAATAAAGCATGGGATAAAAAGTTACAAATGCAGTTTGTCTCTAGATAATGGGAGGCCTCATAGCTTAGGCCAAGAATTTTTTTTTTACCCCAAAGGCAATTGTAAATCATTTTAAGAAAAGTACGACACAATCAAATTTGATATTAATAATGTATTAGTGGTAGTCTGAAGAATTGGGCACAAGAAGAAAAATAATAGTTGTATGGAATAAATTAAAAGATATCATTCCAAGAACAATGTAAAACAAGGTATTAATAAAGGAATATATGAGAAGAGAAGAAGATTCAGGGAGTAGAGAAATATACAGGACCTAGCAAATGGATATATGATAACTGCTAATTAAAGAAAAAATGCAGATGGAATGATAGATCTGTTTTAAATCATTGTCACTGTCAGCACCAGCATCAGCATCTTCATCATCATCATTATTAATAATGTTTGACTGATAAGTGGGCAGGATGAAAGAAATTAGTCTTTTGATGAACTGAGTTTGAATGACAAGCTAGACATTTAGGTGAAGATGCTAATTAGAAAACTGAAAATATAGTCTGCACCTTAAATTAGGCATCTAATAATATATTTAGCCAACTTTTGTGTATAATAATTTTGTAATACTTTTGAGAATGGATATAATTATCTAAGAAATCTAGGTTAAAAATGACTGTTAGAAACAGAACTCTCAAAAATGTTTGTGTATATAGAGAAGCAAGTGGTGGGTAGTAATTAGGAGAGTTAAAAATTAAATAATTATAGTTTGGTGTATTTTGGTGTACAAAGTTAAATATAAGCTTTATTACTATTGTTGTTAAGGATAAAATTTTCTTGAGTACATAAATAGCCTGAGAAGGAAGAATTAATAAAGGTTAGATTGTAGATGCAGAAGAGAGAATGGCTAATAAATCAAGTTCCCGAAGAGACAATATTTAAAGGTATCTAAATGTTTTGTCTCATTTTACAAATAAAATAGAATTTATCTTCACATTTTAAATGTTTCTTTTTTTAATGATCATTTCACATAAAGATTTAGATTTCTGTCTTAATAAAAAACAATAATAAATTATGTCAAAGCATCCTGGAATTTTACTATGTGCTTTTATACTATAGTAAACTATGTATAATGCCAAGCATTTCTATAAGAAAACTGTTTTAAAGGTTTCTCGGGTATGAAATGATATTAAAAATATAACAACAGATAAATTATTAAAATATCTTAAAACTTTACTGTATATATCTATATTAAATATATATATAAAAATCCGTGCCATTAGCTTGCATGAGAAACTTATTAACACATAGAGAGAAACTGAAATAATACCTGGCACATAATAAATAGCAAACAGTTATTGTTATTGCAGTATCCTGAATTGACAAGTATACTTATACTTATAATTGTAGACTTCAACAATTACACTTATAACTATTTACTGAGAGAAATGAAAACATATATCACATAAAGCCTTGCACACAGATATTTAAGGCATATTCATTCTGATAAAATCCTTAAACTAAAATCAATCCAGACATTTAGCAACAAGAGAATGAATAAACCAATACATATACTCATCAAGGCAATACCGTTTAGCAACAAAAAGCAAAAAACTAGCAATGTGCACAATAAGAATGATTATCAAACATATTATACTGAACAAAAGAAGTCAGAAACAAAAGAGTACATCCATTATAATTTCATCCACAAAAATACAAATCCAATCTATAATATAAGAAAGAATAATCAGTGATTGCCTGGGACAGGTGAAGGTGTGGCCTAAGGAAAAGGAAAAGTTTTGGGAAATATTCCATATCATTTATATAACATCATTATTGAGGTATAATTCATATCTCATCAATTTACGCATAAAGCATATAATCCCATTTGTTTCGCATATTCACAGATATGAGCAATCATCATCACAGTCAATTTTGGAGAAAGTACAGTCTTGGTTTTGATACCATAGACTCTTGCAGTTCCTGAATTTTAGAAGCTTTTCTTGAATGAATGTTTCTTTATTTACTGTATGACTTTACGGTCAATTCCAGAGACTTTAAGTGCTTATTTTTAAAGTAGTTTTCAGCAGTTTTTAGGGGTAGGTATCCACAAAGTTCTTCACATTCTCATGGTATTAGTGGTTTTCCTCCATATTTTGAATACAAAGTGATTACACAAGTCTATAAATTTAGTCAAAACCATGGAAATATACTCATAAATATGGGAGCATTTTATTTTACTCATGTTATACTTTAACAAAATTTATTTTTAATTCTTTTATTTCTTAATTTAAGAGGAAAAAGAAGACATTATTTTAAAAGAAACAAAATAGCACTCTATTAGTAGTTTAAATATTAACATAATTTAATAAATTCACATCATTTTATTATGAAATCAAATAGATGAGCTTTAATGTCTCTTAGATTGCCAAGAGTGGATGATACTATTGCTCTGTTACTGGAACATACTACTTTCATATTCCAGATTATATATCAAAAAGTGTGGAACCAGAATTTAAGGGGCTGAATTTTGTATAACGAGAGTTCTCTTTAAGAAAACAATCTGAATATATCATACATTGTAAATTTTGCAAATGTATTTTTGCTAGTTGTTTGTTTGTAATATATGAGCATGTAATCAACTGAAACTTAAGCTTCATTAATTCCATGTTGTATCTACCCGTGCCAGAAAAAAATTGCCATGGTTATCTTTTGTTCCAGGATGCCTATTCTAATGCTATGTGTTCTCCTAAAATATTGACTACTTGGGAGCAGCTATTATTGTGATTTTCAGTGGTGCTCTTGGTAAATATATAAACAAGGAACATAATTGTGTGACATCTTTTAATTTACCACTATTCCAGTGTTGTGTTTATTAAAAATAGAAATGAAGAACTTATTTATTTGCCTTCTTTGATTTATTATTATTTAAGTGAGTTCACTTGAGGAATATTATTAGCATATATAAATAATTTTAAATTTTATCATGGTAGTAGGGATGTCATTTTAATAATCTAATATGTTGTACTTCTCCAGGGGAAATAAAACTTTTATTAAATGTTTAAAAAAAATTTTATTGTGATATATTCTTTAATTTTGTGAAAATTACTTAAAAAAATATTTGTAACATTTAAAATTGTTAGAGCGAGGAGAAAAATATGGCATAAGATGATAGAGACTCTGTTCATCCCTCTGGTGAATGAAAGTCATGATGGAAACAAAAAGCAACAGCAAGAAAAAATCTCCTGGGATCTAGATGAACAAGCCATACAACTAGAGAGAGAAATAAAAAATCACTCTGTAATGGGAGGAGGTAGGATAGAACAAGGATGCGGGGCTGTCCAGTCTTGAGCAGCTGAGTGAAACGGAGGCTGTGGCAGCAGCGGCAGCAGTGGCAAATGCCTCTTAAAGAGGCCGTGTCTATGAGCAGAATTTCTTTGTGATGGACCTGTGCATTCTGAGCACCAGTGCCAATTTGGCTGCGTGCAGGGGGCACCAGGGACTTACAGGGAGATATTGTCGGAGTGAGGGTCTAGGGGAGACTCATATGTATAGAAGTGCCGATGGTATCCATTGTTCTTTATTGATCCTTTCTCCCTCCAGTGCAGGACACAGTGCCACCATGGCCTAGACATCATCAAACTGAATAACAGAGGTCACTACGCCCAGAGGATTCCCTGAAACCTTACTCCGTCTCAACCATGCCACATCCAGGTATATCTTCAGTGAGTCAAGTACTCCTTGCAGAGCAGCACCTAGACTTACACTGGAGGCAGCTGGTCTTGGTTTTTGTTTTTGTTTTTGTTTTTGTTTTAATTATTTATTATTATTTATGTGTCTTCTTAGGTAGTCTCCCACTCAAGTACTAACTAGGCCTGACCCTGCTTAGCTTCTAAGATCAAACATCGGGCTTGTTCAGGGTGGCATGTCCATAGACCATGGATCATAGCTCCAGGGAGGCATGAACCCAGAACCTTCTGTATGTAAAGTAGACATGCTAACAGCTCCACTGTGGAACCGCATCTATGGCCCAGTTTCTGGTGTGGCATTTTGAGGCAACTATAAGCACAGCATCTGTGGATTATTTGTTGAATCTTAACAGGTGGTTCTGGAGGGGCAGAGGCTTGAGCTAAATTCAGCCTGCAGCTGAACCAATCTCAGGACTGTGCTACTGGACACCTAATTCACAAATCCACACTAATAAAACCTGGAGACTTAGGAGCTTTGCTCAATACAAAGAAATAGACATGGAAGGCAGCCAAAATGAGAAGACAAAGAAGCAGGAACCATATGAGTGAACAGAACGGAGATTCAGAAATAATGGAGACAAGTAATCTAACAGATGCAGAGTTCAAAACACTGGTTATAAAGATGCTCAATGAACTTTTGAGAAGTATAGATAAATTCAGTGAGAACTTCAACTAAGAGATGAAAAACATAAAAATGAAGATAGAAATTATAAAAATGAACCAGTCCAAAATGAAGAACACTATCCGAGATGACAAGTATATTAAATGGAATCAACAAAGGACCAAACAAAGTGAATAAAGGAGAAGATCAAATGACTTATCTAGAAGTCAGGAAAGCCAAGGACACTCAATCAGAATGGCAAGAAAAATATGCCAAGATTATAAAATTTAAGGAACATATGGGACACTATTAAAGGTGAAAATATCCATCTGATTGACATGCCTGAAGGAAAACAAAATATTGAACTGCTATTTGAAGAAATAATGATGGAAAACTTCCCTAACCTGGTGAAGGAAATGGACATACAACCCCAGGAAGCTCAGAGAATACCAAAACCAGGGATTCACAGAGGCTCACACCAAGATACATCATAATTAAAATGCTAATGGTTAAATACACAGAAAAAAATCTTAAAAGCAGCAAGACAAAAATAGATAGTTACTTATAAGGGAACACCCATAAGACTGGTAGCTGATTTCTCAAAAAATACTATGCAGGACAGAAAGGCTTGCACAAAATATTTGCTGTTATGAAGACCCAAGTTCTACAACCAAGACTGCTTTATCCAGCAAAGCTATCATTTAGAGTTGAAGGACAGATAAAGAGCTTCCCAGACAAAAATAAGCTAAAGGAATTTATCACCACCAAGCCAGTATTGCAGGAAATGTTGGAGGGGCTTTTTTAAGAAGAAAAAATATATATCAAAAACAGAAATAAAGAATGGTAACAACTACATTCCTATCAATAAGTTCCTCAAATTGAAAAGAAGTGCTCCAACTAAAAGATAGAGTGGATGAATGGATGAAAAAACAAGACCCCTACATGCTGCCTACAAGAGACCCACTTCAGATTAAAAGACACACACAGAGTAAAAGGAAGAAGATGGAAAAAGATATTGCTTTGATGGACCTAGAAGTTATTTAAGGCAAACAGAGAAAGATAAACACTATATGATTTCACTTAAATTTGGAATCTAAGGAATAAAAAGAACAAACTAATCAAAAACAGACTCACAAATATAGTGGACAATTTGGTGACAGACAGAGGAGAGAAGGATTGGGAGGCTGTGAGAATGGGGTGAAGGATTAAAGAAGTACAAATTAGGAGCTGATAGATGGACATGGGGATGGGGAGCATGGAATAGAGAATACGGTTAGCATTAATGTGTTGGATAGGCGGAGGGTCAGGGGAGGAAGGGAGCATTGAAGGGATCATTTTATGAACTATATAGATGTCTAATCAATGTACTGTATACTTGAAACTAATTAAAATAAATAAATTAAATTTAAAAATTGGTTAAAGCAATAGGACTAAGACCCAAACTTAATAATACTTAGGGAATGGAAGAAAATGTATAACCTTCCAAGATAGATAGAATTACCCATACAACACATGAAAGAGTTTTTTGATTGCAAAATAAGGAGATTGAAGAATTTTAAAGAGGAAAAATAAGGTCTATTGTTTATGCTTCAAGAGAGTGGAGAAAGTAAAACTGATAAAAGAAATCTCTTCAATTTTAATGATAAACAAAAATCAGATGCTGTCAAACAAATACTGCTCATATATTTCCTGAGACATCAAATAAACAAGTAAACCTGAGATATGAAATAAAGTAAAATTATATTTATAATTATATTACTATTTTCTTCCAGACTCTGGACTAGTTGTGGTTTGCCTACAGTAAAATTGTATAAGGCAAGAATTAACCTATTCCTCTGACAGAAACATTAGAATATAGTTCTACTCTGAAAAATTCATGTGTAATTTCTTAAAAGAACTAGTGAATGACTTTTATAGAAATATCAGTAAGCAATTAGATTATTACTATTTTACTCTGTTTCAACTTCTGCTTCTTTCACTGAAAGCATAAAATAGAACAGCAATGGTTCTCCATTATAAAAATCATAGATCATATTTTTCCAGTCGACCTACTAGGTTATTAAATCTATACACTCTCTAGTGCAAAGTAGTTTAAATAGATAATTTGATTATAATACTCCTTTTTTTAAACAAGTGCCACCAGTAGGAAATATACATTAAAAAAACATGTGTATTATAAATTATATTTGTTAATAGATGTGTTTAAATTACTTTTATATTTTCATTTAAAATTTACCAGTCACTTGCTGTGTGACCTTAGGCAAAGTACTTAACCATTCCAAACCTCATTTTTCTTTAAATAAAAAATAATAATCTATGTATTTGCCAAAGTATTTAAGTACTCTTTTTTGAAGAAATGTGATAAAGTGATTAAGTGTAAATGGTATTCATTTCTGTGGAACTATGAAGTTGCACTATTATGTAAGCAGCATGGTAATGAACATAGACTTTTATGTTACATTGCCTTAGGTATGAGATTTAGCTTCAATATTTATTAAGTCTGAGATTTTCAAAAAGTTAATTAACCTCAACGAAGAATGTTTTTTTGTGAATACAGGCATAACAACAAGTATTGTAAGAATTAAGTAAGCTTAAATATGAGAGTTTAGATCAGTTAAAAGTCAATAGGTCTTATTGTTATCATTATATCCTATTCTCTATATAAAATGTAGGTTTTTAAAAATATATAAAAATATATAGGTTTTGCTTTGATTCTAGACCATATTGATTATAGAGAAGAATACAGATTTAGAGAATAAAAAAGACATTTTGTTTTATTTTATCCTCTTTTATTTTAGAATTTCTTATCTTTGTCACTGAAAATTTTCTTGGTATAATAATTAAGCCTGCTAAGACACCTCAGAGTATATTTATAGGTTCCTAAATTTGGTATCTCTTTGGGAGAAAAAATAACTTGGAATATAATCACTCACTGTTTACAAATGAATTGCTGCATACATTTTTCTTTCTTCTTAATTTAATTTTTTTTCTTTTCTACAGGACATTCTGTAAAAATTCACCTTTACCTAACAAGTAAATGCTGTTAGAAATAATACAACAACATCAATAAGGTCATTGATGTATTTATGATAAGTGCTAAAAATTAGAATGCATTTGTCATCATTAACTTAATAATATATACATCTATAATTCCTCAGTGCTCATCATGGAAATTTACTAGCTTGGAACCATAAGAAACTGCTTTATATCCTTGGAAATATAATAACTATTTTTAGGATTTTAGAGAAAGATGTCACTCACTTTTGTATGTCATATTTGTTCACAGGCATAGAATTCTTTAGTGACTTGTGTTTGGCTCATACTGCTTCTACTTCACATCCTGCATATTTACTTTAATTTTAAACTCCAGTGCAAAGCAAAGTTACATCAATATTTAGAATACCGATGATTGGCTATGGCTATAACTCAATCTTATATTAAGAAGATATGGCATTTTATGGGGACCAATTAAGAGCAATGTCAACACATGATTTTTCAACAAACGACATGGTAAATCCTTGGCAGAATAATAAGCAATGTTTCCCATTAATCACTGAAAAGACATGTATTTCCTTGCAAGCTGTTCTGGGTGTGAATCTAATAATGTGTTGTTCAGGTTCATTTTTAGTTAATTTCTAGTCAATGATGAGAGAGAGTGATTATTGTATCTCATGAATTAGATAAGAAAATAAATTAATTTCCATGTTCTAAACTAATTGTAACTTATATGAGAAAATAAAATTGTATGTTAAAGAAAAATAAGCTTTTTAAACTGATTCACCATTTTTCTGATCACATTATGAGAAAATAATAATCACATCAAGACAATTGAGATGAAAGAAAGTTTTGCTAACAAGAAAAATATATGGATTTTTTTACAAGATTGATGATTGAAGATAGTTATGAAAGAGGGAAAAATATATATATAATATATTTCTGAAAATAAGGAAGGTAACCAACTCTATTTCACTAGGAATCCATTTCTTTATTCAATCCTCACTCTTTTTATAACACACTTCTAAGATTCCAAGACTCGAAGCAGTGAAAAGAAATGAAATGCATATAGAAATAACAAACCTGAAATGGTAAAGAAATTAAATCATTTTAGGGCTTATTCCATTTTTAAAGCCAAGTAAAATTGCCTCTCTGAACTCTCTATTTCTGTTAGAAGGCCTAAAGTTATCATAGAAATTTAAAATAATTTTTCTTTAAAGAAAAAATTTTTTTTATTATAATGGATTTTTCTCTAAATGTTCCTTTCGTATTTGTTCTCCTTAATTCAGCAATATATATTTAATTTCACCTTTTAAATTCAGAAATGGTTTTCTACAATCCAGGAACAATTATATCACTCTTGAAAATAGTTGTAATATCAATGTTCTTTCAGTAGACTCACATATGTGAGTTAATGTATTAAGGAAACAAATTATCTGTGCTTTTCTGCTACCATTTAATTTTTCAGAAGTAAATAAGAGGGTTACTATTACATGATACTTATTTGAGATACTATTTACTACATTAATATACTATTCTCAAAAATGTTTTAGCTCATACAAAGGTAAATCTATATTAATATATAATTTCAACAAAAGAAACAATAACTGTGGTATGTTAGTTTAGTTGACCAAATCATTAATAAATGAGCCAAAATATCACAAAAACTGCCTTAAAATCAGATCAAAATTTCTGTGCTTTGTTTTCTTGAAATTATCTCCAATGTGAAGACAAGACTGAGAAGGCAAAAATAAACTTGTACTGAAAAATTTCATGCAGGTGAATATGAAATAATTCTATAATATTGGTACACAAGTCACTTCTGTCACATACAATAAGTTTTACTACAAAAAAAAGAAGGTATATAAAATGTGATTAAGTGATTTGTGAATCAGGAATTTGCTGTATTAAACAAATTACTAAGTTGAATTACATATTGCATTGTCTGATAATAATAACACAGTTTTTTTTTCTATTTGGATTTAATTTAGGTCCTTATTTAAGCACATTTGCAATGGATCAGTATATTTTTTTATGTGCAGCTCACACTTTAATTAGCACATTATAATTCTCAGCTTAAAAGAAAACCACAAGTAGCATATGGCTTAAAAGTTTTCATTGTTAATAAAGAAACTGTATGCCACAAAATAATAAAAAAATTAAATCTTTCTTTTCTTTTATTTAGCCTCATTCTCTGACTTCTTATTTTCATTAGATAATTAAATAACTAAACAAAATGAATGTTACCTAATTTAGTTAGAAATTAGATATAATTTAATTTTGAGAACCTACTTTTCTAGTATTGAAATGATTTTCTCATGTCAACTCTACTGAACTTGCCAGTATCTATTTTTTTATCTCTGACATATAAAATGTATAATGTAATATATTTGCTTATAGTAAATAAACTTATTTGGATTTTCTTTTTAAAATATATTTAGTGTCCTAGAACTTCCTTACTTAGCAAATATATATATCCAATAAGTTGATGTACTATAATCATCAAATATGAGAAATAAGCTTAAAGATACATCATCTTTATAGTCTGCCTTATGAAAAGCAAAAGCAATTTCAAAACAATACTTTTATATATTGGTGTTCCATAAATAGAAGCATGCCACTATGCCTTGAAGTCACTTAAAGAGTGTGCTGATGCAGGTGCATTCTATGACCAGAAATAAACAAGCTGTAGAGAGAGTCAACCATGAAATCATGGAAATCCTTTTTCCCTGGTCTCTCTCCCATTTATCTGTTTACATTTCCATGTTTTGCCTAGATTACTGGCTCTCTATGCTGATAATTTTCTATCAGGCTATGGGGAGATCAGATCCTCTCCCTTTTGCAGTTTCGGAGGGAAGAGGTAGAATGTTATGTTGTTTCAAACTGGAGTATCTATGAGAATAATCAGCTTTTAACTTGCTAATATTGATCACAACCCTCACATTCTCAAAAAAACTAAGGCTCCTTCCCATCAGAACTGAAACTGAAAAGGAAAAAATGGTGAAAAAAGAGATGATCTTTTCCTCACACTTTATCTTTGGTGGAACAATTTGTATGATAGCAAAGAAGAGTGCTGCTTTCTAAATTCTTTTTGAATTCAGAAGTCAGGAGTATGATACTACTGTTTTCCATGTCGGGCCATATTTAGCTATATAGGAATGAGCTCTCTGCGTCCAACTGGTTTTAGGTAATGATAAAACTCATGAAATTCTTGATTATTTTTGCATGAGTAGTAGTCTAAGTTCTTGGTTTGAACATTAATATTCTACCCCAAACCCCACCCCTGTAACATTACCTTTTAAAATAGGAGGTCTCTTGATTAAGGTTAAAGGAGAATCACTTCCACTTTATCCACTATAACAGTCGAAGTCATCAAAATTCCCATAAACTTAAAGAATATGGTGATCATGTTCATCACTTACTGTCTTGCTCTCTCCACCAAATATGCTTTGCTAATTTTTTGGTTGTACAGTCGTGAGATGTGTTCTCCATTTTATTTTTCAAGACAAAGTTTGTTGCAATACAATACATTAACACTTGTATACCTTATATACCAACAATCTCCACTACCAGATATTGAGTTTGTTTCCAACAACCCACTAATATGTACCTACTTGCTGTCTACAGCAAGAGTCTACTATGAAGATCTTTTCTGTGTCAAGCTAGCTAAAATCACATTGCCTTTTCTTCACTGTGCTTCTATGCAAACTGCCAGATCCAATAACCAATAAAGATCACCACTAATTTTACTATATATTCAGTAAAAAGTGAATATGAAGTGAATATGAAGCTCTTCAAGTCTTTAATCTGTTATACTACTGCCAGAAAGTAAAGATGGTAACCAACCCAAGTTTTTTCTCTAGCATTAGGAAATCATAGTGGAAGGACATCTATTACCAGAAACTAAAGATCAGAGCTACCTCTACTGCTGAAAACAATTGACAGTACTTGATAAAATATTTTCTAAATTTTTAAGGAATATTGAAGTAATGGGAGATAAACTATTTGCTAAAAAATTATAAGAACTATGTAAGCATGGAAACATGGTATGAGGAAGATTAGAATAGCTAACTAAATGTTTTTGCCCTGAAAGCATCTGTTGATTAAACCATCCTGAGCTTAATATGAGGCTTAACATGAGAAGAAAAAAAAAAAAGATAGAATAAAGGTTCTGTAAATTCTCAAAGAAGTGAGTCTAATAGAATATCTTATTATTAAACTGGGATATTAATATATTATATTATACTGTGGTCAATAATTGACTCACATATATTAACAGTTTTGATTCTCATAATCAAGGGAATCCAGTTGACCTTAAAATGTGAGCTTGGTTGAAGATTCAACTGGTAGTGTTAACTTGGTTTGTGGAAGCAAGTAAAAATGTACTCTAGAGAAAAGTACTTCTGACATAAGCTTAAAATTACTGTTAATATATTAAGTGTATCACAACAAAAAATAGCATATTATACATGGAAACAAAATACCAGGAATAAAAGTAAGCAGAAACAATACAAGAAAATAACTCTAAATATTACAATTATGTTCTAATCTATTATGTTAAATGTGACAAAATAAAATATAAACTTAAAATATCAATAAACCAAAAATGTTAAAAGGCAATGGTAGAAGAAAAAAGAATCAAATAGACCTTTAGAAGCTAAAAATACAATAGTTAAATTAAGCATTTAAAATGTGCGTTTCATGAGTTTAATGCAGTTGGAAAAGAAAATGTAAACTAGAATTTACATCAGAAGAAAGGTAGTACACAAAAGACAGATAATATTTTTATTGGAATTTCCAGAAAATAAGAAAGATAATGAGAAAAAAAGTATTAGTTGAAATAATAATGAGTCAATTTTTCCATACATATTAAAAACATAAATTAATAAAAAGCCAGCTCAATCTGAAAGGAAAGTAAGGAGAAATTTACATGCATCACATGATAAAAATGATAAAAAATAATAGAAGGAGAAAATCTTAAAAGCAGACAAGGGAAAAAAAATAGGTTATCTTAAAGAAGATACCAGCAGAAAAACAATTGATTCTCAAGATCAACTACAGCAAAAAGAAATTTTAAAAAACTGAGAAACTTTCAGTCAAGATGGCAGAGTAGGTAAATGCTGTGCTCATCTCCTTCCATGAACACATCACAATTACAACTACATTATAGAACCACCTTTGAGAACTGCCTGAAGACTAACAGACCAGACTAATATAAGTAAAAATATAAATAAGCCATACTGAAACTGGTAGGAGGAGCAGAGATAGGAATCAAGCTAATCTTACACCTATATGTGGTGGTTAAAAATTGAGAGGACTATCGCAGCTGTGGAGGTCCCCCCAAGAAGTGAGGTGACTCGGCCCTACACTGGGCTCTCCAGCCTAGACTACCAATGCTGGAAAGAGAAGTCCCTGGAACACCTGGCTGTAAGAATTAGTATAGATTCTGTCTGAGCAAGATAGAGGGGTGCTGGAATCCCAGACATGCCTCTTAAAGGGCCCACATACAACTTACTGACGAGCTCACTGGCTCTGAGCTCCAGCGCTGGGGCAGCAGCTTGCAAAGTGCCAGGAACATTTGGGGAGAAACTGAATTGTCTGGATTCAGAGTGAGAGCCAGAGAGGCAGTTGGCAAGCACCATTGTTCCTTTGCTGAGCCTTCCCTTCCTTCAGCCTTCAGACACAGGCAGGTGCCAAATCTGAGTCTCTATCAAACTTGCTCCATCTTAGTGATTCCCTGAGAACCTGAACTACCCAACTCACACACAGGCCAGAACCTACTTCAGCTGCTGTTACTTACAAGCAGCTGGCTTCCTTAAAATTCCTAAAAGGTCCATGAATCCCAAATGAGCAGCAGCTGACCTGGGTATTCATGCTAAGTGGCCCCCAGCTCAGCAGTAGTGGCTGCTAGTCTCAGTTTATAGTATATCCTCAATCAGGCACCACCAAGTCCAGCACAGACAGCTACCAACTACAGATCACATTATAGTTCCTACCAGGTAGTCCTGATCCAGGAACAGGCATTGCCTGTTCTGGGCCTGCACCAGAGCCCCTCCTAAGAGGCCCCAGAACCAACACACCAGGGTACCACCTGATTATCTCCACAAATGACACACCCAAAGAGTAAACTCAGTGAGTACCAGAGCCCCGCCACACTGAATCCATGGGGTTAGCCCCTGCACAACTTGTTCACTGTAGTAATGGCCAATTTTCACAGTAGGTCATCCTAAGGGTCAATCATATTCATTGATGTGACAATAGCAGTTGAAACTCAACTAAAACAGGAGGACACAAACACAAAGGCCATATAAGGGACACTCCTGGGGCAACCATCTCAGGGGACACTGCACCACTGAGACCCACAAGGCAGGTTCTACATAAGGCCACCCTGCCAAAACTGGGAGACATAGCAGATATACCTAATATGTAGAAACAAAAACAAAAATGCAACTAAATTTAGGAGATAGAGAAACATGTCCCAAATGAAAAACCAGGACAAAATTCCAAAGAAAGAACTAAATAAAATGTACGCAAGTAATCTACCACATAAGAAGTTCAAAACCATGGTTAAAAGGATGCTCAATAAAATATGAGAAGAATAGATGAAACAGTGAGAACCCACACAGAGATATAGAAAACATGGAAAAGAACGAATCAGAAGTAAAGAATACAATAACATAAATGTAGAATACATTAGTTGGAATCAAGAGGACATTACATGAATCAGAGGATCAGATCAGCAATTTAGAAGACAAGGCAGCAGAAAACACCCAATCAGCACAGCAAAAAATTAAACAAATAAATAAAATATTAATAATAAATAAATAAATCTAAAAAAAAAATGAGGATAGTATAAAGGACCTCTGGGACAACAACAAGCATAACAACAATTGCATTATACAGTACCAGAAGAAGAGAGCAAGGAATTGAAAACCTATTGAAGAAATAATGATAAAAATTTTTCTAACTGGGCAAAGGCAATATACATACAAGTTGAGAAATCACAGAGACTATCAAATAAGATGAACACAAAGAATCCCATACCAAGACAGACTATAATTAAAATGACAAAAGTTAAAGACAAAGAGAGAATCTTAAAAGCAGCAAGAGAAAAACAGTTACCTTCCAGGGAGATCCCATAAGACAGTCAAGCTGATTTCCCAACGGAAACTTTGCAGGGCAGAAGGGATCGGCATGAAATACCCAAAGAGATAAAAAGCAAGGACATACAATGGAGACTACACTGCTCAACAAGACTATCATTTACAATAGGAGAGATAAATTGCTTCCCAGACAAGAAAAAGCTAAAGGAGTACATCACCACCAAACCAGTATTATAGGAAATGTTAAAGGGACTTCTTTAAGAAGAAAAAGAAGAAAAATAAATGCAAAACATCAAAAATATGAAAAAGAAAATGGCGATAACTATATATCTATCAATAACTACTTTAAATCTAAATGGATTAAATGCTCCAATCAAGAGAAATAGGGTGGCTAAATGGATAAGTAAACAAGACCCATACATATGCTGCTGTAAAAGACCCACTCCTAAAAAATACACACAGACTAAAAGTAAAGGAATGAAAAAAGATATTTAATACAAATGTAAACAAACAACAAAAAAAGTGTGTGGGGGGTATGGTTTCAATAATTTTATCAATCAGACAAAATAGACTTTAAAACAAAGCCTATAACAAGAGGCAAAGAAGGACCTTACATAATAATAAAGGGATTAATCCAACGAGAGGATATAATCCTTGTAAACATTTACCAATTCAATGTAGGGGAACCTAAATATATAAAGCATATATTGATGAACATAAAGAGAGAGATCTACAGTAACGCACTCACAGTAGGGGATTTTGCACCTAAATGACTTCAATGGATAGATTATCCAGACAGAAAATTAACAAGGAGACATTGGTTTTAAATGACGCATTAGACCAGATGAATTTAATTGATATTTTTATAACACTTTACTACAAAGTAGCATATGAAAGAAACATTTTTCAGAAAAGACCATATTTTAGGACACAAAACAAATTTCAAGTAATTTAAGAAAATGAAAATTATGCTAAGCATTTTCTCAATCACAATGGTATAAAACTAGAAATCAATTACAAGAAAAAAAAACTTTAAAGTACACAGACACATGAAGGTAAATAACATGCTACTAAACAATGAATGGGTCAACAATGAGATAAAGGAGAATATCAAAAGATGCATTGAGATAAGCGAAAATGAAAACACAATGACCTAAAAGCACAGCGAAGCAGTCCTAAGGTCTACCTCTCAAGAAACAAGAATAATCTCAAATAAGCAATCTACCTTACATCTAAAAGAATTTAAAAAAAAAGTGAGAGTGAGCAAAAGGAAGGAGGAAATAATAAAGATCAGAATGAAAATAAACAAAGTAGTCTGAAAAAAAAAACAATACAAAAGATCAATGAAACCAAAAGCTGATCCTTTGAAAAGGTAAACAAAATGGATAAACCTTTAACAGGACTCATCAAGAAAGAAAAGGGAGACGACCCAAATAAATAAAATCAGAAATAAAAGAGAAAAGTGACAACTCACACCACAGAAATACAAAGGAAAATACTATGAATAATTATATGCCAATAAATTGGACAACCTGGAAGAAATGAATTAATTCCTAAAAATGTACAATCTTCCAAGACTGAATCAAGAAGAAACAGAAAATCTGAACAGATTGATAACTACTAACAAAATCAAATTGGTAATCAAAAAACTCTCAAACAACAAAAATCCTGGAACTGATGGTTTTAAGATAAATTTAACCTAGAATTCAAAGAAAAATTAACACCTGTTCTCAAACTATTTTTAAAAAATTCAAGAGGAGAGAAGGCTCATAAGCTTATTTTATGAGGTCACCTTCACCCTGATTCCAAAATATTACAAAAAAAAGAGAAAATTATAGGCTGTGATATCCTTGATGAACATAGATGCAAAAGTCCCCAATAAGATATTAGAGAACCAAACTTAGCAATATGTTAAAAAGATCATACACATGATTAAATGGGATTTATTCCTGGAATGAAAGATTGATTCAATATCAGCAAACCAACTAACATGACATACCACATAAACAAAATGAAAGATAAAAATCATGTGATTAATTAATAAATGCAGAAAAGCATTTGATGAAATTCAGTATAGATTTATGATACAAATTCTCAACAAAGTGGGAATAAAGGGAACACATCTCAAAATAATAAAGACTATATATGACAAACCCAGAGCAACAATCATATTCTATGGTGATAAGCTAAAAATGTTTCTTTAAGATCAGTAACAAGACAAGGACGTCCACCTTTACCACACTGTTCAACATAGTTTTAGAAGTTATAGACACAGCAATCAGACAATAAAAAGAAATAAAAGGTAGTGCAATTGGAAAGGAAGAAGTAAAACTGTCATTATTTGCAGATAACATAATATTGTATTTATAGAACCCTAAAGAATCCACCAGAAAAAAAAAACTATTAAAACTGATCAATGAATTCAATGAAGTAGAATACAAAATTAATATTCAGAAACTGGTTGCATTTTTATATACCAATAATAAGCTATCAAAAAGAAAAATTAAGAAGACAATGCCATTTATAATTACATCAAAATATAAATAAATAAAATAACTAGGAATAAATTCAACCAAGGAGGTAAAATAATTGTACTTGAAAAATTATAAGTAACTATAGAAATAAAGATGAAACAAATAAATGAAAACATATACTGTGCTCATAGAAAGGAAAAATTAACATTGTTAAAATGCCCATGCTATCCAAAACAACCTATGGATTAAATGCAATCTTTATCAAAATACCAATGGCATTTTTCACAGAACTAGAACAAGTAATCTTAACATGTCTGTACAACCCCAAATAGCCATAGTAATCTTGAGAAAGAAAAATAAAGTTGGAGGTACCACCCTACCTGACATCAAACTATACTACAAGGCTGTAGTATTAAAAACAGCAATGTACTGGCGTGAAAACAGATGCATAGATCAATGGAACAGAATAGAGAACCCAGAAATAGACCCACACCTATATGGTCAATTAATCTATAGCAAAAGAGGCAAAACTATACAATGGGGTAAAGACAGTGTCTTCAATACATGGTGTTTGGAAAACTGGATAATATATTCAAAAAAATTAAACCAGACCACCTTCTTATACCATATACAAGAATAAACACTAAATGGATTAAAGACTTAAATGTAAGGCTCCAAACCATAAAAATTACAGAAGAAAACATAGACAGTAAACTCTCTGATACGGTTCTTAGTAATATTTTTGGGGGGGGCTATATCACTGTGGGCAGGAAAAACAAACAAAAAACCATATGGGACTACATCAAACTAAAAATTTTTTGCACAGCAAAGGAATCTATGCCCAAAATGAAGAGACAACCTACTTTATAGGAGAAGATATTGCCAATGATAGATCTGATAAGGGGTTAATATCCAAAATATATAACTTAGCACCAAAGAAACAAACAATTCAATCAAAAAATAGACATTTTTTCCCCAAAAAAGGACATAGAAGTAGCCAATACACACATTGAAAGGTGTTCAACATCATTTACTATCAGAGAAATGCAAATTAAAACCACAATGATATATTACCTCACACCATCAGAATGGCTATTATCAAAAAAGTCAAGGTTTGGCAAGGATGTGGAGAAAAGGGAACACTCGTGCACTGTTTATGAGATAGCAGATTGGTGCAGCAGCTATGGAAAACAGTATAGAAGTTCTTCAATAAACTCAAAAATAGAACTACGTTAGAACCTAGCAATTCCAGTTCTGGGTATTTATTTAAAGACATACAAAACATTAATTTGAAAATGTATATGCACTCCTATGTTCATTGACACATTAGTTACAATAGTCAAGATATGGAAGCAATCTGAGTGCCTATAAATAGACAATTGGATAAAGAAGAAGTGGTACATATATACAATGAAATATTATTCAGCTATTAAATAAAGTATGAAATCTTATCACTTGTGACATGGATGGAGCTAGAGAGTATTTGCTGAGTGGAGTAAGTCAGACAGAGAAAGACAAATGTCATAAAATTTTATTTACATGTAGAATCTAAAGAACAAAATAAACAAACAGAACAGAAAAAAACACTCACAATACCAAGAAAAAACTGATGGCTGCCAAGTGGGAGGGAGGTTGGGTGGTTGAATGAAAATAGTGGAGATTAAGACGCACAAATTGGCAGTTACAAAATTGTCACAAGGATGCAAAATACAGTATAGTGAATATAATCAATAATATTGTAATGACTATGTATGATGTTGGGGGTGGTAGGCTTATTGGGGAGATCACTTTGTGAGTTATATAAACGTCTAACAACTATGATGTACACATGAAACTCATATAATAATGATTGCCAACTGTAATTTAAAAAATAAAATAATTTTTAAAACTAAAAAAACTAAATATAAAATGATGTCAAAAAAAAAAAAGAAATGAGCTTTTCTTTTTTTTTCCTATGGAGAAGTATTAACATCTTTATTAATTTTATTTCTAGATACTTGGAGTCTTATAAAAATCATTTTGCTATTTTAAATGACATAATATTTTTAAGTTTATTGGGATAGAATTGGTTAATACAATTATATAATTTTCAGGTGTACATTATAATATGACATCTATATATTCTATTGTGTGATTACCACACCAACTCCAGTTTCCTTCATATACCATATATTTGATCCCCTTTACCCACTTCACCCTCCCCCTACTCCCCTATATTTTACCCCCTTTATTCTGTCTACCTCTTCCCTCCTCCCCTACCCCTACTCTCTGGTAACTACTAGTCCATTGTCAATGTCTCTGATTCTCTGTTTGTCTTGTTCATTTGTTGCTTTTGGGTTTATATCTCACACATAAGTGATAGCATGTGATTTTCAACATTGTCTGTCTGGCTTATTTCGCCTAGCATGATTGATTATCTTGAGGTCCATCGTGCTGTCACTAATGGTGGTATTTCATCTCTTCTTATGTCTGAGTTGTATATATGTACCACAGCTTTTTTAGCCAATCATCTATTGTAGGACACTTCAGTTGCTTCCATGTCGTGGCCACTGTAAATAGTGATGCTATGAACATCGATGTGCAAATGTGTTTTTGGATATGGGTTTGCAAGCCTTTGGGGTAAATAACTAGTAGAGGGATTGCTGGATCATATGGTAGACCAATTCTTAGTTTTCTGAGGAACCTCCATACTGTTTTCCATAGTGGCCGTACCAATTTGCAGTTCCACCAGAAGTGTATGAAGGTTCGTTCCTTTTTCTCCTCTTCCTCTTCAACATTTGTTGTTACTTGTTCTGTTGATTATAGCTATTCTAACATGCGAGATGGCACCTCAATATGGTTTTGATTTTCATTTTCCTAATAGCTAGTGCTGTTGAGCATCTTTTCATATATTTCTTGGCCATTTGTATATCCTCTAGGGAGAAGTGTCTGTTTGGGTCCTCTGCTCATTTTTTGATTGGATCATTTGGGGTTTTTTTTTGTTGTTACTGAGTTGTATGAGCTCTTTCTATATTTTGGATGTTAGGCCCTTATCAGAGGCATTGCTTGCAAATATATTTTCCCATTTGGATAGTTTTCTCTTTGTTGATGATTGCTTTTGCTGAAAATCTTTTTAGTTTGATGTAGTCCCATTTATTTATTTCTACTTTTACTTCCTTTGCCTTTGAGGTCAAATTCATAAAATCCATTTTAAGTTCAAGGCCCTTGATTTCAGTGTCTATGTTCTCTTCTATGCCTTTTATTGATTCAGGTGTTATATTCAGGTCCTTAATCCATTTTAAGTTAATTTTGGTGAGTGATGATAGACAGCAATCTAGTTTCATTCTTCTTCAGGTGACCTTCCAATTTTTCTAGCACCATTTATTAAAGAGGCTTTTCTTTCTCCACTGAATTTTTTTGGCTTTTTTGTTGAAAATTATTTGCCTATAAAAATATGGGTTTACTTCTGGACTCTCGATTCTGTTCCACCGGTTCGGGTGTCTGTTTTACTGCAAATACCATGCCGTTTTGATTACTGTCTCTTTGATTTGAAGTCCGGCACAATGATGCCTCCAGCCTCATTCTTTTTTCTAATGATGGCTTTGGTAGTTCAGGGTCTTTTATGCTTCCATACAAATCAGATGATTTTTTGTTCCATTTTTTTAAAAAAATGCCAAAGGGATTTTGATGGGGATTGCATTATATCTGTATAACACTTTAGGTAATATGGTCATTTTAACTATGTTAATTCTTCTAAACCAAGAACGCACAGTATCTTTCTGTTTCTTTGTATCTTCTTTGATTTCTTATAATAGGGTATTTCAGTTTTCATTATATAGGTCCTTCACATGTTTCATTAAATCTATTCTTTTTAAATTTCATACTACTGATTTGTCTATTTTATTTTCCAGATCTTCTTGATTCAGTTTAGGAAAACTGTATTTTTCTAAGTACTGGTCCATTTCTTCTAGGTTATTAAATTTGTTATTATATACTTTTACATAGTATTCTTGCATAATCCTTTGTAATTCTGTGATGTCAGTCATTCTTTCCCTGCTTTCATCCTTGATTTTCTTTATTTGTGCCTTTTCTCTTTTTTCTTTAGTGAGTCTGCCAAAGATTTGTAAATTTTATTAAACTTCTCAAAAAACCAGCTTCTCATTCTATTGATTTTTTCTATTGTTTTTTGTTTGTTATTAATTTCATTTATTTCTGCTCTAATTTTGACTATTTTCTTCTATTGACTTTAGGCCACATTTGTTCTTTCTTCTATTTTTTAGGATGAAGCATTTGGTTGTTTATTTGGGCTCTTTCTAGTGTTTGGAGACAAGCTTGTAATGATATGAACTTTCTTCTTATGACCGCTTTTGTTGGTTTTGATATGTTGTGCTATCATTATCATTCGTTTTTGTGTATCTCTTGATCTCTATTCTTCAGTAGCATGTTTTTTAATCTCCACGTATTTGTGGTTCTTTCTGATTTCTTTTGTGCAGTTGATCTCCAGTTTCAATGCATTATGATCAGAGAATATGGTTTGTATGATTTCAACTCTTATATTTGTTGAGGCTATTTCTGTGTCCCATATGTGATTGATTCTTGAGAATGTTTTATGTGTACTAGAGAAGAATGTGTAAGCAGCTGTTTTAGGATGGATGGCTCTGTAAATGTCAATTATGTCCAGTTAGTCTAATGTGTCATTTAAGGATGGTATTTCCTTATTAATTTTCTGTTTGGATGATCTGTCTATATTCAACAGTGGGGCATTTAAGTCCCCTACTACAATAGTGTTTTGGACTGTTTCTCCCTTTAGTTCTGTTAGTAATTGCTTTACATATTTCAGGGAGCATAGATATTAATAAATGTTATGTCTTCTTGATGCATTATTCCCTTTAACATTAAGAAGTGTTCTTCTGTATCTTTCTTTACCTTTTTAATTTGAAGTCTATTTTGTCTGATATTAGTACCACTACTTCCACTTTTCTTTTAATGTCATTTGCTTGAAATATCATTTTCTACCCTTTCACTTTGAGTCTATATTTGTGTTGGAGTTGACATGTGTCTCCTGGAGGCAGCATATGTTTGGGTTTTGTTTTTTGATTTATTCTGCAACTGTGGCTTTTTATTGGTGAGTTTAGCCCATTTACATTTAGAGTGATTACTACCTTGCTATAGCAATTCTCTTCCTATTATTTAAGCTTATAATGCCCTATTCTTAGTAAGAGTTGCCCTCTTCTGCTTCTATTTGCCTGATAGTGACATTAGTCCTAATTATGCAATTTTTGTTTTGTTTTGTTATTTTGTTTTAGATGAGCCAACACTTTTCATTATTTCCTGTAGTGCTGGCCTCATAGTAGAGAATTCCCTCAATATTTGTATGTCTGAAAAGGTTTTTTTATTTCTGTTTCATATCTAAAGGAGAGTTTAGCTGGATATGTTATTCTAGGCTGGTAGCTCCTTTCACTTAATAGTTTAAATATTTGATTTCATTTCTTTCTGGCTTGTAAGGTTTGTGCTGAGAAGTCCAATGATAATCTAATGGGTTTTTCTTTATATGCATCATCTTCTTTTCCCTGACTGCCTGAGAATTTTGTCTTTGTCATTGATTTTTGATGACTTTAATACAATGTGTCTTGGTGAAGGCCTTTTTGGGTTGAGATAATTAGGTGTTCTGTTGACTTCTTGAATGCGGAGCTCCAATTCATTCCTTAGATTTGGGAAAATATCGTCCACTATTTTTCTGAACATGATTTATAGTCCCTGCTGCATTTCCTCACCTTCGGCAATGCCCATTAGTCTTATGTTTCCTCTCCCATTGGTATCAGCTAGTTCTTGTATTTCTCTTTCATAATTTTTCATTCTTCAGTTTCTCTTTTCTTTCTTCTTCTTTCTGATTTATGTCTAGACTTCTGTCTTCAATATCACTGATCATTTCCTCCATTTGGTCATCTCTATTCTCCAGGCTTGCTATTTCATTTTTCAACTCTTGCACTGTGTTCTTCATCTCCAGAGGTTCTATTTGATTCCTTTTGAGAGTTTCAATCTCCTTACTCTGCTCATCTAGGTGTTTTTCAATTCCTGAAATTGTTGATATGACTCGTTTTGGAACTCACTGAGTTTTTCAAAAATACCATCCTCAATTCTCTGTCATTTAAATTGCATATTTCTATGTCTTTAAGCTTATATTCTGGAGATTTTTCTCTTTCTTTCTGAGGTGCCTTGTAACTTTGGTTGTTTATGGTGTTTAATGGACTATTTCTATGATTGTGCTTTAATGGAAGTCTATTCTGTTATTTTTCCAGAAAAAAAAAAAAAAGATTTATTATATAGAGGTATCTCTTTGCCCTGCTGAGAGGAAGGAGTTTTTCTTTTGGTTTTTAGTAGGTAGCATCTAAGCCTCTTGGATCCCTGCTTTATATAAAGCCTAAATAAATGTCTCTTTTATTTTCTTGTAGATATTTAATCACACATGATACTCTCAGTTTCAGTCCTTGTCAGTATTAGCAACAGTTTCAGTACTATTTGCTCAGATTCTCTGGGGGCTCCACAATGATCAGTCTCAGAGGTTATGGAGGGAGGGGCCCTCTGGGTTGGGAGTTGGGAGATTGGCTCAGCCTCAGTTTTGCAACCAGGGCCAGTAAAAATCAACTGTTGTTTCTCTGCTGTCCCATCCTGCTTCTTTGCTTTCTGCCCTGATGCCAGCTGCTAGAAGTTCTAACATTTCCAGGCAGGCTGATCAGGGACGTCTTCACACCTTCTCACCTATACCTCCCCCTGCAGGAGCTCCAGAGGCTGAAAGAAGTAGTTTCATTCTCGGTAGCTTTGCTAAGATTCCCCTGGGTTTCTGCACTGTTCGGTCTCAGAGGGTATGGGGTCAGGGGCCCTCTTGGTTGGGTGTTAGTGGCTGCAACTCAGCCTCAGTTTTGAAATTGGGGCCAATAAAAATCACCTGTTGTTTCTCTGCTGTTTCATCCTGCTTCTCTGCTTTCTGCCCTGATGACTGAGCCCTGCTGCCAGTTGCTAGAAGTCCTGGCACTTCCAGGCAGGCTGATCAGGAAATTTGCTGCACCTTCACCTCTCCTCTTCCTCCTGCAAGGAGCTCTGGATGCTACTAGAGGTAGCTTTATTTCTCTAAGTCCACTGCCTGACACCTGGGATTCTGACCTGTGGTAGTTCTTATGCGTAGATCCCATGCTCAGACATGTTGTTGTGCTGTTTGGGTGCTTTTTGTTGAGTTTTAGATGTTCGGCTTATTGTTGTTTCAGGGAGAGATATCTGAGGATGTCTCCCACTCCCTATGTCTCCTCACAAATCATGAAAAGATACAAAGGAATATTAAATTCATATCACAAAATGAAAGAAGCCAATCTGAAAAAGCTACATACTGTATGATTCCAATTGTATGACATTCTTAACAAGTCAAAATTATGTTCAGAATAAAAATATCAGTTTTGGCCAGGGGTAGGGGGTAACATAAAAACTGAGTGCTCAAAAAATAATTACCTGCCAAACTAGAACACTTTAATCCAGAAAGGTATCTTTCATATATTAAATCAAAATAGAAAATTCACAAAAAAACCCTTGAGATTTTTCCAAAAAGAAGTTTCCATCTGAATAAATGCTAATAAATTGATTTTAGACAAAAGGAAACATCTCAGATAGATGCAGAAAAGAACAAATAATCTACATTAAAAAAATGAAGCTGGACCCCTGCTTTTTGTATACCAGATAGAAAAAGTAACTCAGAATGAATCAGAGACCTAAATGTAAGAGCAAAGGAAATGCAATGGAGTAAAGATAGCCTCTTCAACAAGTGGTGCTAGAACAACTGAACATCCATGTGCAAAGAAAAAAAAATGAATTAAGATACAGATACTATACTCTGCAATAGTTAACTCGAATGGATCATAGGCCTAAATGTAAAATGTAAAACTATAAAGCTCCTAGAAGATAACATTTTAAAATATCTATATGAACATCTCTTTCATAAAAAAAAAAAAATTCTATATAATTTTTTAGAAACAACACCAAAGGCATAATAAAATAAATATTTTTAACCTGGATTTCATTAAAATTAAAAACTGCTTTACAACAGATACTGTTAATAGGATAAGAAGTTTAGCCATAGGCTGGGAGAAGATATTTGCCAAAGACACATTTAATAAGACCGTTATCCAAAATATACAACTTTAAAACTCAACAATAAGAAAACAACCAACCTGATTTAAAAAACGAGCAAAAACTATGAGTAGTTATTTCGTCAGAAGATATATAAAAAGCAAATAAACACAAAAAAGGATGTTCAACATCATATAACTTTAGGGAATTAAAAATTCAGACAACGAGGTACTACTACACATCTATTTAGAATAGCTAAAATCCAAATGCTGACAACACCAAATGCTTGTGAGCAACATGAACTCTCACTGATAGTAGGAATGAAAAGTGGTATAGTCACTTTGTTAGACGGATTGGTAATTTTTTAAGAAAAATAAACACTTTTATACAATTATCATCCTTTGTATTTTTACAAATGAAACAAACTTATTTCAGCACAAAAATCTGCACACAGATGTCTATAGCAACTTTATTTGAAATTTCTAACACTTGGAAATAAAATTAGAAATATAAAATTTTACAGGAATAAATGAAACTATATTTGCAGATGATATGATTATGTACAGAAAAATCCAAATTACATCCTTTAGCAGGTAATGGATAACTAAACTGTGATATATTCACACAGTGGAATATTATTCAGAACTAAAAAGAAATGAATTATCAAAGCATGACAAAAACCATGAATAAAACTTAAAATGTATTAGTAAGTCAGAGGAGCCTATCTGAAAATGCTACATACTTTATAATTCCAACTTTAAGACACTCTGACAAAGGCTAAAGCATAGAAACTGGGAAAGGTTTAGTGGATGCCAGAGGTTAAAAATAAATAAATTTGCAGAGCACAGAGAATTTTTAAGATAAGTGAAACTAATCTGTATCATAGTACAGTGGTGGATACATGTCATTACACACTTGTGCAAACCCCTAGAATATACAAAACCAGGAGTCGACCCTAATATAAACTATGGACTTCGAGTTACAATGATGTGTTAACATAGGTCCATCAATTGTAACAAATATACTACTATAATCTAGGATATCAATAGTGGGGAATGTGAAGCATTTGTAGTGGGTCAGGAAGTATATGGCAGGAAATTGGGGAATTTGTATTTTCTGTTTGGTTTTGCTGTGAAGCTAAAACTGTTCTAAAAATAAAGTTTATTAACATAAAAAAGATAAATGAACAGCTCATACATGCAACATAAATCTCAAAATAATTATGCCGAGTGGAAGAATTTAGACAAAATATACATACACACACTCTAGAAAAGCAAATTAATTTATAGGGAGAGAAAGTACATCTGTGCTGATATGGAGTTTAGGTAAGCAGCAAAACATGGATTCTAAAATGCACTTTATAAACATCCTATCAATTTCTTTAAAAATCCCAGAATTTGTATTAGAATTGTATTTTATCTATATTTCTATTTGTTGATATTTGGTATTTTAAGGATATTAACAATAAGGTTATTTAAATTAGAAAGATTATTATAATTCAATAAAGTAGAAGATTAAATTAATTGAAGTATCATACTGATTGGACTGGACAGAAAAAGTTTAGATAAACTCAATATATTTAAGATACCAATTCATAGATAATTTAGAAAATTATGTGCTAGGATTATCTATAGAAAATTTACAGCAAATATACTTATGATGGACCACCAAATGTTAGGAAAACGGCAAGAATGCCTATTTCCACTATTTTTTTTTAATCGTTGTACTGGAGATCTTAGGCAGTAAAGTAACACAAGAAAATAAAATAGATCTAATGCGATGACAGCCAAAATCCAACACTTTTTTTTTAAAGAATATTCAATATTCTCTTATGAAAAACAACATGGAAGTGCTCACTTTCTTTACCAGAGTATTTAGTAGTATGTTGTAATAATTAATATAGCATGACATTGGTATAGGGAGAAACAAATAAGAGTAAAACAGATTTAAGAGCCCAGAAGCAGATTCATTCATATATGTAAACAATGTATGCCGGAGATGACACAGCAAACCAGTAAAAAAAAAAAAAAAAAAAACTTGTAAATAAATGCAATGATAGAAATTAGTTGTTCTATTGAAATGATGTGAAACTTGCCTATACCTTATATTAAAACATCATAAACATCAATGACAACAAAAACAATTATAGATACAGATAAAGACACAAAAAACTCTTAGAGCATTCCTTGAGTTGAGTTGGCCTATAGTTTTTTTTGTTTTTTTTTTGTTTTTGTTTTTTTTCATTTTTAAGGGCATTAATAAATATCGGATTTTCAATCCATTAACAAAAATTGGCTGCACGGTCCTTGAAGAGATACTGCATTTCTCAATATCCCACCTTTCTCCAGTACCTTACCCTGATTCATCATATGTGAGAATTTTAATAATTTTACCACTATTAGATTTGAGGAATTATCACTATCTTAGTCTGTTTGTGCTGCTATAATAAAATACTACAGACTGGGTGGTTTTTAAATAACAGAAATTTATTTCTCATAGTTCTGGAAGCTAGAAGTTTGAGATCATGGTGCCAGCATGGTCAGGTGAGGGCTCACTTCTGGGTCACGAATTTCTTTTTGTGTCTGCACATGACAGAAGGGTAAAGGGATCTCTGGAGCCTTTTTTATAAAGACACTGAACCCATTTATGAGAATTCTGCTCTAACAATCTAATTTTCCCCAAAGACCGCACATAATATAATACCATCTACTTGGACATTAGGTTTAAATATGCAAATTTTAGGGTGACACAAACATTTAATCCTCAGCAATTACCGATCTATTTCCTACAAGCAATAGGGTCCAAATTGATGCTTCCCAATAAGTGATTTACTTCCATAATACCCTTTGTATAGTTACATTTTATGGTTTCTGTCATAGTAAATAAGCTCTGTGTACTGTTGCATTATTTTGAGAATTTATCCCTAGGAACAGACATGAGAAACTAATCAGAAAACAGAAATGAAGAGAAGCCCATTAAAGGGCATGTGGAGATGCACCACATCTTAGATTAAATTATCCCCAATCTTCCTGTACTTGAGGCTCTACATGCATTTCTTGTGTGTGTCTAGCTACTGCTTCAGGTTGTTTCTGTGTGTGAAATGTGATCTTGCTGCTGCCCAGGTCTAGGCATGAGGCCTACAAAAGTTGGGTGCCCATGTGTCTCAGAGAAAGCCATTTTTGAAACCTACAGTGAAATGGCTTGATCTCCGATATCGAAGAGTACAAGATATGCTCTTCACGGCACAATTCACGTCAAGATACAACACATGTCTAGCAGCCCAAAGCTTCTGTCATACCCTCTTCAGTCGGTACTCAGCCTCTCAAGTTATTCATTTATTAGGAAGATACTTTGTCTAAGACTGTGTTGTTGGAGTTTAGAGAAATATGGCAGAGTGAGAGATGTCCCCAAATCTCTCCCCTTGAAACAGCAATACACTGAACATCTAAAACTCAACAAAAAACACCCAAACGGCACATCAGCACAACGGAGCGTGGGATCTGTACATAACAACTACCCTACGTCAGAATCCCGGGTGTCAGGCAGTAGACTAAGAGAGATAAAGACACTGTCTCTCACAGACAGAGCTCCCTATAGGAGGAGGGGGAAGAGAGAAGGTGAGGCAAGTTCCTTGAATGGCACTCCCTGGGAGTCCTGTGAGCTCCAAACTGCCGGAGGCATTGTCCAGTCATCAGGGAAGAAGGCAAAGAAACAGGGATGGCAGAGAAATAACAGTTGACTTTACCAGCTGTGGTTGCAAAACAGAAGCTGAACCAGCCCCCATCCCCCAACCCAGAGGGCTCTCTCCCCTCAAACCCTCCACAAAGGAGCGCTGCAGAGCCCCAGGGGAACCTGAGCAAATGCTACCAAAACTGTCACTAACACTGACAGGGACTGAGACTGAGAGTAGTGAGTGCTATTAAACATCAATAAGGAAAAAAAAAAGGCATTATTAAGTCTTTATATAAAGCAGAGGTCCAAGAGGCTTAGACATCACCCACTGGAAACCAAAAGAAAAGCATCTTCTTTGCAACAGGCTAAAGAGAGACCTTTATATAATAAATCTTCCTTCAGGAAAAAGAAAAACAAAAACAAAATACACTTTCATGAATGGCCAGGCAGAGAAATAGTCCATTAAACACCATTAACAACCAAGGTGACAAGGCATCTCAGAAAGAAAGAGAAAAATCTCCAGAATATAAGCTAACAGACATAGAAATATACAACTTAAATGACAGAGAATTCAGGATGGTATTTCTGAAAAAACTCAGGGATTTCGGGAACTGAGAAACACCTAGATAAGCAGAACAAGGAGATTGAAACCCTCAAAAAGAACAGAATAGATTTTTGAAGATAACAAAATAGTGAAAGAGTTGAAAAATGAAATAGTAAGTCGGAGAAATAGACACGACCAAATGGAGGAAAAGATCAATGATATTGAAGACAGAAATCTAGAAATAAATCAGAAGGAAGAAGACAGAAACTGAAGAATGAAAAATTATGAAAGAGAAATACAAGAACTAGCTGATACCATTGGGAGAGGAAACATAAGAATAATGGGCATTAACAGAGGTGAAGAAAAGAAGCAGGGACTAGAAAGCATTTTCAGACCAATAGTTGATGAGGATTTTCTAAATCTAAGGAATGAGCTGGAGCTTGGAATTCAAGAAATCAACAGAACACCTAATCATCTCAACCCAACAAGGCCTTCACCAAGACACACTGTATTAAAACTATAAAAATCAATGACAAAAAATTATCAGGGCAGTCAGGGAGAAGAACACAGTAACATATAAAGGGAAACTCATTAGATTATCATCAGACTTCTCAGCACAGACCTTATAAACCAGAAAGGAGTGGAATTAAATATTCAAACGAAAGAAGCGACCAGCCCAGAATAATGTATCCAGCTAAACTCTCCTTTAGATATCAAAGAGAAATAAAGACGTTTCCAGACATACAAAAATTGAAAGAATTCTTCACCATGAGGCCTACACTACAAGAAATACTGCAAAATGTAGGCTCATGTAAAACTAAATGACAAAAAGCAATACATAATTCAGAGTAAAGTGACTATCAGGCAAATAGAAGCAAAGGAGTGCACTTACTTAGAATGGGGCATTATAAGCTTAAACAATAAAAAGAGAATTACTATAGCAAGATAGTAATGAACATTCAGCATAAATAGGGACAAATTAAGATAATGACTGAAAAGGGACGGGGGTATTCAAAGACCCAAATTTGCAAAGTGGAAAGGAGATAAGGCATGGACAGAAGAAAATGGATGACTGAATATATAGAGCTATTCTTTTCATATTTGTAATGGTAATCACACACTAAAGATTCAGAACTAACTATGTAACATTAAACAAGAAGAACCAGAGGAAAAATCCACAAAAGCCAACCAAAATAAAGAAAACAGAAACACAAGGACAGGGAAGCAATGGAAATACTGAGCTACCAGAAAGCAAAAGATAAAATGGCAGTAAGAAGACCACATATTTCAATGATCGCCCTAAATGTAATGGACTAAACTCACCAATTAAAAGGTACAGAGTTACAGAATGGATTGAAAAACAAAACCCAACTATGTGCTGCCTCCAGGAGATACATCTCATCTCCAAAGACAAATATGTACTCAAAGTGAAAGGGTGGAAAATGATACTTCAAGCAAATGGCATTCAGAGAAAACCAGGAGTAGCAGTACTAATATGAGAAAAAATAGACTTAAATATAAAAAAGGTAAAGAAAAATACTGAGGGACACTTCATAGGGACACTTCATAATGATAAAGGAAACATGCATCAAGGAGACATAACACTTATTTATATCTATGCTCCCAATCAGGGAACCCCAAGATTTGTAAAGCAATTACTAACAGAACTAAAAGGAGAAATAGACCAAAACACTATCATAGTAGGAGAACTAAATATCTCACTGTCGATATGGATAGTTCATCCAAACAGAAAATCAATAAGAAATAACATCTTTAAATGACACATTAGACCAACTGGACATAATTGACTTTTACAGGGTGGTCCAAACCCAAATAGCTGCTTATACATTTTTCTCTAGTGCACATGGAACATTCTCAAGAATCAATCACATACTGGAACACAGAGATAGCCTCAACAAATACAAGAGGGTTGAAATCATACCAATAATATTCTCTGATCATAATGCTTTGAAACTAGAGATCAACTGCAAAAAATAAAATAAAATAAAATAAAATCAGGAAAAACTACAAATATATGGAGATTAAACAACATGATATTGGAGAATAACTGGGTCAGAGAAGAAATAAAAAGAGAGATCAAGATACATGTAGAAACAAACGATAATGATAGTACAACATTTCAAAACTTTTGGGATATAACAAAAGTGGTCATAAGAGAAAAGTTTATATCATTACAGGCCTAACTCCAAAAACTAAAAGAAGCCCAGATAAATAGCCTAACGCTTCATTAAAAAAAAAAAAAGAGAGAGAGAGAGAGAGAGAGAGAGCGAGAGAGAGAAAAAGAAAGAAAGGAAGAAGAAATTAAGATGAAAGTAGGCTGAGGAAAGAAATATTCAAAATTAGAGCAGAAAAAATGAAATTGAAAACAAAATTAAAAATAAATAAATGCAACAAAGAACAGGTTCTTAGAGGAGGTTAATAAAATTGACAAACTCATGGCTAGACTCACTAAAGAAAAAAGAGAAAAAGCACAAATAAACAATATCTAGGATGAAACAGAGGAAATTATGACAGACACCACAGAAATGTAAAGGATTATACATGAATACTATGAAAAAGTATATAACATCAAATATAATAACCTAGAAGAAATGGAGTAGTACTTAGAAGGATATAAGCTTCGTAGAGTGAATCAAGAAGATCTGGAAAATCTAAATAGACCAATCAGCAGTATGGAAATGGAAACAATCATCAAAAACCTACCGAAAAGTAAAAGTCTAGGATCAGATGGTTTCACTAGTGAAATCTACCAAACATTCAAAAAATATTTAATATCTATTTTCCTCAAACTCTTCCAAAACATCAAAGAGGAGGAAATACTTTCTAACTAATTTTATGTAGCTGATATTACTCTGATACCAAAACCTGGTAAAGATAATACAAAAATGAAAACTACAAACCAATATCTCACATGAACACAGATGCAAAAAGTCTAAATAAGATACCAGTGAATCAAATACAGCAACATATTAAAAATATTATACACCATTATCAAGTGGGCTTCATCCCAGGGCCACAGAGATGGTTCAACATATGCAAATAAATTACTGTGACACACCACATAAACAAATTAAAAAATAAGAATCATATGATCATGTTAATAGATGCAGAAAAAGCCTTCGACAAGATCCAGCATCCATTTATGATCAAAACACTTAACATAATCGGTATAGAAGAAAGTACCTTAACATAATTAAGGCTATATATGACAAACCCTCAGCCAACATTATACCTAATGGTGAAAAACTAAAAACCTTACCTCTAAGATCAGGAACAAGGCAAGGCTGTTCACTATTGCCACTGACATCAATATAACATTGCAGATCTAGCAAGTGCAAGTAGGAAACAAAGAAGTCATACTGTCGCTATTTTCAGATGACATGATTCTCTGTATAGAAAACCCTAGACTCCACAAGAACACTACTAGCAACAATAAGTAAATACGGTAAAGTCTCTGGGTAGAAAATCTACATTCAAAAATCCATAGTGTTCCTATAATAATAAAGTGTCAGAAAAATAAGTGAAAAAAATTATTTTGCCATTGCAACAAAAAGAATAAGATAGAATATTTAATGAAATTTAAAAAGAATAGATTTAACGAAACATGTGAAGGACCTATATAATGAAAACTAGAATACCCTGTTAAAAGAAATCAAAGAAGATACAAAGAAATGGAAAGATACAGTATGTTCTTGGTTTAGAATAATTAACATAGTTAAAATGACCATATTACCTAAAGCGTTATACAGATATAATGCAATCCCCATCAAAATCCCATTGGCATTCTTTAAAGAAATAAAACAAAAAATCATCAGATTTATATGGAAGCAAAAAAAGATCCTGAATTGCCAAAGCCATTCTGAGAAAAAAGAACAAGGCTGGAGTTATCACTCTGCCTAACTTCAAATTGTATTACAAAGAGACAGTAATCAAAACGGCATGGTATTGTCAGGAAAACAGACACACAGACCAATGGAACATAATCGAAAGTCAAGAAGTAAACCCATATTTATATGGGCAAATAAGTTTTGATAAAAAAAGCCAAAAACATACAGTGGAGAAAGAAAAACCTCTTCAATAAATGGTGCTGGGAAAATTGGAAGGTCACCTGAAAAAGAATGAAATTATACTGTTGTTTATCATCACTCACCAGAATTAACTTAAAATGGATTAAGGACCTGAATATAAGACCTGAAACAATACAATGCATAGAAGAAAACATAGAAAGCTAAATGACCTTGGAATTAAAGAAAATTTTATTAATTTGACATCAAAGGCAAGGGTAGTAAAAGCTAAAATAAATAAATGGAACTGTATGAAACTAAATAGCTTCTCCTCTGCAAAAGAAATCAATAACAAGGTAAGGAGACAACCATCCAAATGGGAAAATATATTTGTAAGCAATGCCTCCGATAAAGGTCTAATATCCAAAATATACAAAGAACTCATACAACTCAATACAACAAAAAAACAAATGATCCAATCAAAAAAATGGGCAGAGGACCCAAACAGACACTTCTCCCTAGATGACATACAAATAGCCAACAAATATTTTAAAAGATGCTCAACATTGCTAGTTATTAGGAAAATGTAAATCAAAACCACAGCGAGATACCATTTCATACCTGTTAGAATAGCTATAATCAACAGAACAATTAATAATAAGTGTTGGAGAGGGTATGGAGAAAAAGGAAACCTCATATATTGCTGGTAGGACTGAAAATTGGTACATCCACTATAGGAAATAGTATGGAGTTTCAAAAAAAAAAAAAGAAACCTAAGAATTGATCTATCATATGATCTAACAATCCCCCTACTGGGTATTTACCCCAAAGTCTTGAAAATCCGTATCCGAAAAGATATTTGCACATTGATGTTCACAGCAGCATTATTCACAGTGGCCAAGACATGCAAGCCACTGAAGCATCCTACAATATATGATTGGATAAAGAAGTGGTGGTCCACGTATACAATGGAATATTATTCAGCCATAAGAATAGATGCCATTTGAGACAACATAGATGTACCTAGAGATAATCATGCTACGTGAAATAAGCCAGACAGAAAAAGTTGAAAATCACATGATATCACTTATATCTGGGACATAAACCTAAAAGCAACAAGTGAGCAGGACAAACAACAGAGACTCATGACGTGGAGAATAGACTAGTGGTTACCGTAAGTTAGGAAGTGGCAGGAGGGGGGAAGTTCATGGGGTAAAGGGGTCAAATATGTGGTGATAGAAAGAAATATAACTGTGGGAGGTGAACACACTGTAAATATGTATATGACTTTTTAAAAAATGTATGGATGAAACATTGTTTTTGTTAACCATTGTCACTATAGAAAATTAATTAATTATAAAAAAGGCACGTGATCAAGCTGGTCACTGCTGTGATTCTACCATATGGGGATACTCTGTGAACCTCTTAGAATGTGTCTTAGAATTAACCTCTCATGTAAGATCAGTGGTTTATACAAAACACAGTCAAATTGGAAACTCAAATAAATAACAATTTTAATATAATCGTGCCTTCAAATATTGAATAAAATTTATTTATAATAAAATTTTATTTTTATATAAAGTTCAAATTGAACTGGAGTCTTGCATTTTTATTTGTTAAGTCTGGCTAAATTGCTTGTAAGAAACACCAAAGAATATTTCTACATCAGCTTTTCCTCTTAGTCAATAATCACCCCTTACGGTGTTAATTCCCTTGAATTCCCAGGCTTATGAGGTAGAGTGGTTGAGTGGTTCTCATAGGCATTTCATTAGACAAGCTCCACAGAAGAAAGAGGCATATAACAGCTGAGACAAAGATCAGTCAAGGCACACCTTCATACAATTGATACAATTACCTGATAATAACAAAAGGGGTTAAAGCACTTGAGCTTGGGCATAAGGCTCTACCACTCATGAATATTTAAGATTCAAATCCTTCATTATATGGGTGAGATTTCTAGCAAGAGGCTTTTTCTTCTCATGCCCCAGCTAAGTGGCATACTTTTATAATATATTTCCAGACACGATCACAGAGTTCTAGGTCCACCAATGGACTACACATTTTATAGTTCCCGGCTTTTTGAAGAAACCTCTGTTCTAGATCCCTGAGCATATGGGATTACTTTCTATACTCCAACCACCTGTAAACACAGAGAACATAGATGATCATCAGTTCTGTATGCCTGCTGGCTTCAATTCTGCCCCATTTCTGTGATTAGGAATTACATTTTGTTTCTTTCCAATGGGACTTTTATTTCTTGCTATAAAAATTAAACATTTTTATATGTGAAGTGTTTTACTGGTAGTTGCATTTTATTTAACAATTCTATGTGATTGAAATGGGAGAGATAGCCTTTCCATTTTAGTTCAGTCTTTCTTACTAACAAAAACACTCATCTTTATTTCTAGTCTGTTTATCTAGCGCTTTGCTGGAGTAGTTTTGGAGAACATGCATGACTTGAACCTCTTCTGTCTAGTGGCTCAGTTGCATTAATCCCGGATTCCAAACTAATTTTCTGATAGCTCCAGAAAGCTTAGGTTCTCTCAATGTTACAGAGGAGTCTCTAATGACAACATACCCCTCTCACTTCTTCTGGCTAAAAATGGTTGGATCCAGTTGCCAAGGTCATTCATTTTGCCTAAAAGTGTCAGAGGAAAAAAAAAAAGTGTCTGTTTAAAAATAAAGAAATATAACTTTAGCTTACCTACAGAGAACACCACACAAGGCTTCTGGAATTCCTTTCCCTGGGCCTTCTTTCTGCTGCCTTTACTAATCCTCGACCCTTTATGACATCGGTGCTACAGTCAGTTTGAGAAGGAACATTCTTTGCAGTGACTATACAAAGACAGTGAAATTTTTCTTGCTAACACTAGCAGTCTTTCATGATGTAATATTGGTGATCACATTGCTAAAATTTACTGTCAAAGGACAATATTGGAAAGGCATAAAAGTTTTAATAGGGCCAAGTATTCCATTTACTATGTGTAAGCATATGTCTATGTATGTTTTATATATGTATATATGCATATTTATGTATGTATTATGCATAAATATATAATACATGTACATATGCAGTTAAAGCATGTATAAATGATATAGGGGAAGTTTTTAAAAATATATTCTTTTTATCACTTAGAATTTGCCATAAACTATTATTTGTTTTCAGCATAGAAATAATATTTAAAATTCTTAAATGATTTTTCTTGCCAAAAAATCCTATTTTACCCAAACTATTGCCTAGCTAAAGAAATTCTAGATCATCGTCAATATAGTTAATATAATTTTATTGTCGGAAAGAGTTCTAAGAGCCTAACATCTAAAAGTATCTGTTATCCTCTACTACTAGACCTAAGACCTATAACAGGAACTTGACTAATGCTAGTGGCTGAAATATTATCTGAAACAAATATAAAGAGAATAGGAGTGATTTTATAACCTTTATTATCTCATAAGTGCTAATTACTCTACAGTATTTATAAATCAAGAAATGGCAGCCCTGATGGAACATTAATGTTGAGAGGCACCAAAAGCTTCTGACTTCCCAGATGTATAGTGCGTAAGGTTGGGGATATATCTATGTTGTTGTTCTTTAGTTTCACACACACACACACACACACACACACACACACACACATTGGAGAAGGTGAATAAGACGGCTATTTTCATATTTCAAGCTATCAAAAGTTAAGACCTGAACTCTAGAAATGGAAGCAGGAAAGAGTCTAAAAGTATGTGATTTAAGAATAGCTATTATCAACAAGACAAGTAATAACAAGTGCTGGAGAGGTTGCAGGAGAAAAGGAACCCTCATACGCTACTGGTGGGAATGTAAATTGGTACAGCCACTGTGGAAAACAATATGAAGTTAACTCAAAAAATTAAGAATAGAATTGCTATATGAACCAGCAATCCCATTTCCCTCTTTGAGGGAAGCTCTTTGAAAGCTCGTGGCAGGCATCCAGCTCTGCATGGGAAGACAATCTATTTTGTTACAAAAGTTTCAAAAGCATGGAACTAGTTTATTGAGATATCTTAATATTTGGAGTGTCCCCCCAAAAATTTGAAAATATTTACCTATAAAAATATATGAACTTCAATGTTATTGCAGCATTATTCATGTGGCCAAGGCACAGAAACAACTAATTGTCCTTCGTCAGATGATTGGATAAAGAAGCTGTGGTACATATATATAATGGAATATTACTCAGCCATAAGAAGAGATGAAATACTACCATTTGTGACCACATGAATGGATCTTGAGATTATCGTGCTAAGCAAAATAAGTCAGAAAGAGTTTGAAACCATATTATTTCACTCATATGTGGGATATAACACTGAAAGCAACAAATAAGTAAGGCAAACAAACAAAAACTCATAAACACAGACAAAAGTTTAGTGATTTCCAGAGGGAAAGTGGGGAGGGTGGATAGATAAGAGGAAAAGGGTCAAATACACGGTGATGGAAGGTTTGACTTTGGGTGGTGAACACACAATGCAATATATAGATGATGTATTATTAAATTGTATAATTGAAGCTTTTATAATTTTATTAACCAATGTCACTTCAAGAAATTTAATTTAAAAATAAATAAAAAACCAAAGTATAAGATTTAGAGCTAGAAATGAAAGAATTGTTAACAGATTGGATATCATTTTAAGGTAAACAAGGAGCTGAAAATAAATTCTGTATTTTGAATTAGGGGAAGAAGTAATCTAGAAGTAATCTAGTGCTGCCTTTGTCAAGTATTGTGCATCAAATGAAGGATGTTGGGGAAATTAACAAGTTTAGTTACGAATAAAACAAATGACTCAGAAATAAAAATGTGTACTGTAGAAACAGTACTAACATTTAAACAACTAAAAGAATTTCTGCTTCCAAATCTCCGAGAAGTTAGATAATAAAATTGACTTATATTGAATCATATCAAATAATTGCCAAACTTTTTGAAAAAGCTAATATGCTTCCACACAATAGCTAAATCTACGATTTTAACATTAAAAATATTGAGTTAATGAAATGAATAGAACCATAAAGGAGAAAGAATAAGAGAGAAAACAAATATTTGGAAGGGGGCTTCCAACACACATAAATGAAAAAGCACATTGACTTCAGTAGAATGAACAATCAATTTCATAGAGACATGATAATTTGCAAGGACACTATCCTGTTGATTAAATGTATTTTATGATTTTCCACTTCCTTTCTCCCTTGTTCAGTTTTTTTAAAATAACTTTCCATTGAATAATTCTTCCTCCTCTCAAATAAATTAGTTGAATTCAAATAGAAAAGTATATACTAAGAGCATAGTACAGAATAGCGTTTTGGAATCTTATACTCGTCTTATTTGCTTGATTAAATTTAGATTAATACTTCTGCATCACCAGACTCTGAGGTTACTGACAGAACCAAGTTTCCAGACTTCAAATTTTAGAAGTCGGACTGTGGACACTAGATATTGCACAACTGAATTGCTACTCAAAGTGTGTTAAGTGTGACTTCAGCCTAGGAAATTACTTGGGACTTATCAGAAATGTAGAATTTCAGGCACCATTCCAGACCTTCTGAATCAAATTCTGCTTTTTATTAAGATCCTCAGGGGATTCTTTTCACATTACATTTTAGGAGTTCTGCTCTGAGATACGGTTCTCTTTGAAAGCTCTTGGCAGGCATCCAGCTGTACATGGAAAGACAATCTAACTTATTACAAAAGTCTCAAAAGCATGGAACTGGTTTATTGAGATATCTTAACACTATACCACCCTCTTAGCCTTTCATAATGCATTTTTAAAAATTCTCCCATTATACTTGAGCCAACTAGTAGTATCAGAATAAAACTGAATGTGCTGTCACTCAGCAACTACCCAGGCAGGGAACAAGATGCCTATCACCTAGGTTGCCATATTTAGCCAATAAAAATGCAGGAGGCCCAGTTAAACCTGAATTTCAGCTTAATAATAATTATTGTTTATTATGAGCATATCCAAAATATTGCATAAGACCTGCTCATAACACAAAAAATGTGTTGTTTATCTAAAATTCATACTTAACTAGGCTCTCTGTATTTATTTGATGACCTCACTATCATCTTTTTTTTTGAGGCCTTTCTAATTTCTGTAAATGGTGTTTCTAAATTCTCCTTCACTTAATTCCAAGTAGAAAAAAAACCATATGAGAGAGGGGAATAATATACTTTGGGTAATATTATCATTCTCCCAAAACAATTACTTTTTGTTTTCACATCTTTTTTCCTAAGGAGCAGCTTCCAGATTTGGCTGATAATAGGAATATTTTTGTTGCAATTCAATAAAGCCTGTAAGAGAGTGACTAACTCCAACTGCTGGTGGCATTTTTGGGAAAAAAAGGGCTCTTCAAGATGTTTGCCATGGCACTGAACTTGAATTGCTGTTACTGAACTACACACACACACACACACACACACACACACACACACACACCACTGAATATCCAATTCTACATACACTATCTTTCCATCCTGAAGGATTTATTATTTTAGAAAATATCCCCAGTTCCTAATTCAAAGAGACTATAGCTAATTCATTTCTTACATAAAATAGTTCCCAAACTCATAATCAGTGATATTTCTACTTAGTAAGAAGGCACGGAAATATTATTCTCTTTCCTTTAATTTTCAAAGTGTCTCCAAGTCTTTCTAAAACTTCTTAATTTTTCACATAACTTCTATTAGTCTGCATTGCTTTAGCCATTAGCCAGAGCCCTCATCCAGCTGAACTCAGCCCGAATTTAAATGTCTATGAAGTGCTTCCATTCTAACCTCCTCAGCACCAGTTTCTACTACTCTAATCTATCACACCCAACAGCACCAAGAATCATCTCCTAAAAGTGTCATTTTGATAATGTCACTCTTTCCCTCAGACTCTGAAGTATATCAGGCCAGACTTGAGACAAAGAAGTATAGCTTTGAACTGTGATAAGCTCTGTAAATTCTGTCTGCTGTACTAAAATGCCTTGTCGGTGTGTAATCTGGGAAAATCTTTTGATCAATTCCTGGTCACCAAGAGCCATTAGTCAGTCATAAGGCTCTTTCAGTAACAATCCATAAGCAGTTTCATGAAGCAGTGCAAATACATACTAGAAGTGTCTTCACAAGGAAAGAATGAGTTACCCTTTTCAAACAGGTTTTAAATAAATACCTACATGAAACCCTAACGATGCAAGCATTTATTGTTCTACCAGTCTCACAGAGTAAAAGATGATTTTTTTCCCTAACAATAAAACAGTTCTTCATACACCTAAAAATATCTGTCATCAAGGAATATTCTAGTGCTCTATTTTTACTCTCACTGAGAAGAATTAAGATTAACCAATTCCTGTTGGATGCATGCAGTTAAGATATCTAGTGAAGATTTCTAACAAATTGCCTGGGTAAGAAAAGCATTTATTTTCATATGGCTGCTGCTTACTACAATTATGCATTACACCAGATAATTCATAGATAAAATATGCAAAAACGGTTCACCTTCTGAGAACCTGGTGGACTGATGTGTTCTCTATAAGTGGTTTTCCAGGCCATGGAAGTCCCAACTGATCTTTAAGTGCTAAAGGTATCAGGAATGTGGGTTGCTCTAAAATACATTAGATGTGTCCCAGCTTTATTACATGTGGTGCACTGGACATCGATTTGTTTTGTTTTTTTGTTTGTTTGTTTTTTGTTTTATTTTGTCTTTTTTTATTTTTCATGACTTGAACATATAATTATACACTTCAATTTTTACATTCAGTGGAAATATATAAATTATGGCAGGGTCTACATAATGGATATGTAAGACTGTGTGTTACATTAAAATAGTTAAAAATTGGCAGACCAGCATGACTTTTGCTAGCTGCTACAGCTTTGTATTTTCCCCAGTCTCCTCTATTTCTTTCAACTTTCATTCATTTTGTTAGCATTTTATTTCAAAATCTTACCATTATTTCTTTATTATATATAAAAAATTGAACACACTATGACCCTGATTTTTGGCCTGGGAGATGTATGGTAAGTTTGTACAGTAATTGAATTCATAGCACTCTTCAGATGGCTTTTTTCAGAAGATAATGGAAAAATATGTTTAACTGGGTTAGTCGAGAGTCTGTCTACCTAGTCTAGATGCTTCTTTAGATTACACGAAGGACTGGTTTCAGCTGCAACATGTAAAGTCAGAACTTGGGAGACATCACTCCTGTCTTTACAACAAGAAAAAAAGTTGCAAAATTATAGATCAACTAATTATATTGTATCCATAAAAATATCAAACTATCGCCCCAAAATCTTGAATGCCATGTGAATACAGAGAATCACAACTGAGATCTACTTACCTGGAGTAGAAGCTGCTAGAACAGCTTAAATGGTGGAATATTTAAGTGATTATTTAAAAAATTTGCCTGATGCTGAATGTGGACTACATTGAGAACGAGAATATCTTGCAGGGGCCTCAGTCTTAGGGGAACTTACACATATTTGTGAGTCTTGCTTTTGTGGGGATGAGTCAAGAAAAATGCCCTCATGTATCTGGCAGGAATAGAGAAACTATTTTAAAATAAACTCAGAACTTTCTCTGTAACAAATCCCTACTTTGCAGGGGAAAAGATTACATAAGAGCCTTATTCATCCGGAAATGGGTGGAGTCAGTGAGAAAAAGGTAACAGGAATAGCATGTGAGCACAGTACTCTAGTAAATAAAGTTTATTTCTACAGGGGGAATGCTTGACGATTATGATACTGATATACACATATACTAGAAATTTAAACTCATATAAATAGATGAAAGATAGCCAAGTTTTTCAGTGTTGGAATGTGAATTTATAAATAAGTAGAAGGAGCCAGTTAGAATCATCCATGTGGTAATGAATTAGAATTGGACATATAAGTAAGAATTCATGTCTAGTTTACTATAAATACAGAGGTTACATGCAGAAACATGAATAGATATGTGACCATACATGGGTTAGTAGATAAACATGTATTTCCTTATTCTGTTAGCTGAGAGGTCCTAAAAGGAACAAATAACCAGTAGCAATTATACCTAGTACCTAAATCTTAGTTTTTAACATCATTCTCCAATAAAAGAAACCAGGCTCCTTTAAGAAATGGTTAATTCTAGGACTGATACAAGAACTATATAAGATGAGCCTGGAGTATTTTGTAGTTCCTTTAAAAAAACCAAAATGCTTAAAAAACAAAACACAACAAAACACAAGCATCCATATACACAATAACACACAATAATAAGAGTATGTCAAAGGAGCACAGTAATACGAGTATGGCAAAGGAGCACAGGACCCAACTGAAAAGACTCCCAAAACACAATTTGAACAATAAAACAAAGTAGTAATGGATTATCACCCATAATATAACATAAATACCTATGAATCCATAGTGATATAATTGAGTGATTAAACACATTAATAAATAAGGGAGATAAGGCAAAAATCCCATACAGATGAATTCCAGATAATTTATAGAGATAATCTTCCCTCGAGGAAATTGCATAACTCCCTCTTCTTAAGTATAGGCTGCACATAGTTAATTTCTTCCAAAGAGCACAGTATGAAAAGTAGGGGGAGGGTAAATTTACAGAGGAGAACCCTTGCAAACACTACCTCAGCCAGGCAATCAAGTTCAATATAAATAGTCATAAATTATGCCAATATTATTTACTCTTTATTCCATGTAAGCAAATGGAACTATATTACCTCTCTGATATTCTTCCCAATAACCCACAACCCTAGTCTTATCATGAAAAAGACATTAGACAAATTCAAATAGTGGAGCATCCTAAAAACTACTGACCAGTACTTCTCGAAACTGTCACAGTCATAAAAACAGAGTCTGAGAATCTGTTCCTATCAAGAGAAAGCTAAGGAGACATGACTAAACTAAACTAAATGTAATAGAGTATCCTGGATGAGGTAAAAACTAAAAAAAATATAAACTGTGAACTTTTATAATAATGCATTAATATGCTTTATTAATTGTAAAAAATGTATCATATTAAAGTAAGATGTTAATATGTTAAATAGTTACCATGACCACAGAAATGACAACATTTCTGGAAACTTTATCATTTTTTCTATTTTCCTGTAAGTCTAAAACTATACTAAAAAAAAAAAAAACTACTAAAAGTATGAAGATGCTCTTTGGCTTAGAATTTGATGAAATAATAGAAACAATTCACATTAACAATAAACTATATGTGGTTAACTAAAAGAAAAACTGTATACTTACATATACATATGTATACATATTTGTATGTTACATATGTATACATTCATATATTTATATTAATGTGTGTACATGTATGTATATATACAAACATATTCTAGGGTCTGCTTGGTTAAATGAAGGGCTCATCTAAGTTAATATGCTATTGCAATAAGTCCATGGATATATTGAAAGAAAGAAGAACTATAAGATGCTTTGGGAACAAATAGAAGGTGAACTTGACTAATCCAACAGGAGTTTGGAGAAATCAGGATATCAAAGAAGACAAAAAGAACTACAAAAATGGCAAAGACATAAGAATTTTAGTTTGATGAAAGAAAGTTGAAGGATTTCCATTTGATTACTTCCTAACTATTTTTGAATTAAGAATACAAATCATCAGCTGAGAATCAATAAAGATATCATAAGGTCAGAATATTAAAAAAGTGAAATATTATTTAATAAGATAGCAGTACTATCAAGGGACTGAAAGAGATTATTAGGTAGAAGAAACTGTAAAGAGAGTAAGCCAACAAAAGGATGTGCAATTTTACTTGGATTGGGATGGACACTACCATTCTTGTAACAGAATGAAATACTCTGTCTCTCTAACTCCATCTTGTTTAACCCTGCATTGTTCCCATGGCCTTCAGGATAATAGCTTCTGATTTGTCTTGCATATAGATATGCTGATCATTAAAGGAATCCTGCTTGTAGCTTGCATTTTACAAAACCAATCCCTCCCATTTTCTCTTTCCTTGACATAAAAGAAACTTGAACTCTGTACGTTTGTAAAATGAATTTGAGAAACTACTAGGTCTCCCATCTTCTATGCTGGTATCTTCTTGATCTATAAAACTTTCCTTACTTCAAACTCTGAGCTTTTGAGTTTTGGCCTTTTAAAGCATCAGGCACATGGTCTTTGGACAAGTAACACTCTGAAACTAATGTTGTTTTTCCTTCCTCTACCAATAAATTCTTAGACAACTGCTAGGTGTCATACAATTCAATTCAATTCTGACGTTATTTACCTGGTGATAGAGTCAGATCTTATAGGTTAAGGCCTCAGTACTACAAGACTGCTCCCTGACACACACACACACACACACACACACACACACACACACACACACACACACACACACGCTCTCTCTCTCTCTCTCTCTCTCTTCAGATGCCAATGCCAATGGCAGGTTGAGGTGGTCACCTGTGCTTCTGATTGACTGACTATAGATTGGGGATTCTAAAAACCTCCTTTATGGGTCCAATTAACTTGCTAGAACAGTTTACAGAGCTCAGAGAAACACTTTGCTTATTGGGTTACCAATATATTATAAAAGAATATAACTCAGGAACAGCCAGATAAAAGAAATACATAGGGCAAGATATGAAAGAGCTCAGTATTGCTCTGTCCAGGGATGCTACTCTTAAGTGTTAGACAGTTAGGTAGACACGAGCAAAGGGAGAATGCAGGCCCAACCCAGAGACCACTCTCAAAACCTCCCAGAGATGCTCATTTTGCATTAAAAATACCCTTACTTCCTAAAATACAAGGAAACACACACACACACACACACACACACACACACACTAGCCATCAGTTTAGGCTAGGCACAAACACCTGTGCAGTTAGTACATACACTGTCTTTGCTTGACCTTATTCTCTTATACCATCATTATAATGTCATACATATACCTGGAAGTTCATGATTATAAGTATAACAGACCGAATTCTGGGCAACTGTATGCACAATAGAAAAAAACAGTTACAAAAAAGCAAGATATCAATCAAAATGACCTCACATGCCAATTATCCAGCACCACTCCAGTAACCACTTTTCATGACCACAATATAAGGCATACTTCCAGAAACCTCTGGGGCAACAGTCCTCTCTGGCATAGCTTGTTTCCTTCTTGAAATGTACTTTAATAAATCCTAGTTTACCTGAATTTCACTGACCTGTAATTCTTGGCTACCTCAGTGGAAAGAACTGAGGTCCCCTCAGCACCACAAAGGCAGTGACAGATTTAGATTGTCCCCAACAGTAACAGAAGTTCTCTGAACCAAGTCTTTTTAGATTTTTAGAAAGTCTTCACAATATAGGCATGTTTGATCAAATTGTTGGCCATTGGTTATTGAACTCAATCTATATAGCCTCTCTTTACTCCCTGATGGTGGGACTTAAAGTTCTAATCCTCTAATCTCAGGATTGGTTGCTTTGGTCACCAGCCTCAATTCTCTAAAAGTCCCTCATTAACATAACAAAATACACCATTAAGGCTCTCATCACAGGAAATTTAAGGGGTTTTAGGAACTCTTTCAGAAACAGGCTGAAGACCAAATATGTATTCCTCATTATAAATCCCAGTATCATAGCTAAGCTGATTATTTTACAAGTGTAATAATTTGAGGTAAATGACAAACTCTAGATAGTGGGCATAGAAGGATGTAGTAGAAGTACAGCAGAAGAGGAAATTTCTACTCTAGTGGGTGACTATGCCATGTGGATTATCCCTGTGGAAAATAATGTCACCCAGACAATACAGGAGTTGAGATAAATAGGAAGACATACAATGCATCTCCAAAACTGAAAGACAGTGTGACTAGCTTAGTAGATTACACTGAGTAGGAGAAGGAAGGTACTGGTGGTAGACCCAAATGTAAGACTCAGAAGAGATGGAACTTTGTGAAGAATGACAGAGCAATGAAAGTTATCAAGGGAAAACTGGAGGAATAATCAAATGTTTTCTGAACTTAAAATACTTGAATTTAGGATAAAGTACATCCTTTATCACTCCAGATAAAATGATAGATCCCAAGGGGAACCAAGGAGATGGAAAAAATATTTTTCAGATGTAAAGGGGCTACACTGTGAATATTTTTTGCTTGTTCGTGTTTGTGTGTGTGGTTGGGGGCTCTATAGCTATCTGTATTTATATTCGTATTTCACAAAGACATTAAATTTAATTGTATACAATTTAAAAATTATAATGTAAAATACTTTTTAGTATTCTATATACTTAATATTTTTGAAAGGTAATAGAAAACCTGGGGAAGTATTGTATGTTCTGGTTATCTTTAGCACATCATCTTATTTCATAGTTAAATATGTATACTAGCTCTGTCTTCCAGTCTTACATAAGATAATATAAAGTTATAATTTTGGTAGATTCATATTATGATTAAATTATTTTAAAAACTACTTAAATAAGTTGAAAATAACTGTAGGCTTTGTTTTTAAGTAAAAAGTGTTAGTTGTTAAGTTGTATAAAAGTGTCATTAAGAACAAATTTAAGGATCCATCTTTAGAAACAATTGCTTTTCAAATCTTACCCAACATAGATTCAGTGTGACTTTTAAAGTGATATTAAATTTTGTGGCAGCAGTGAACAAAGAGCATCAGATTTAAAAAAAAAAAAAAAAAAAAAGGATGCCTTTGGGTAATTAAGAATTCAATAAGTATGTGAACACCTACAGAAATGGCAAGCCCTTTCTATTCTTGTTTTACCATACTTCATAGAAAAATTCTCAAGATGTTTTAAGCTATTACCTTAGTTCTTGGCTAGGTAAACTGGCATGTCAACTGAATTTAAAAATAAATCTTTCACACTCTACTCTTTGACATATATCTCCTTGTTTCTCAGGTGTTTTGACTTTTTTTGGTGCTTAATAACTCTTCAAAGTTAAATCAGCTTTTCTTCATTGATTCCTTTCCCCATCAGATGTTCTTTTTGCTCTCCTGTGCTATTGGGTTGTTTCTGTGAACCATTATGGCCTTAAGGTGATCAACTTGAAAAGAAAGGGAAATGAATGCTTAAAATTTTTATACTTAATAAAAAAGAATCTATCTTTCCGGCTGTGCTGTGCCTGCTGTTTTTTTCTTTTTTTTTTCCTATTGTTTCTTATTTTTTAGTTGGTTTTTCAACTTTTCCAGGTTTCAGTTTTTATTTTTCCCTTCCCTTGATATGTTTCATTTGTTCCAGGAAAAATTGTACAACTGTGCATAGCTTTCCTTCACTGTAATGGTGAGGCAGGTCAAGCATTTTTTGTTCGTTTATTTGTCTTTTTGCCTAAATAGCTTGCAGCCAATGCAGGCTTGTTTAATTCGACAACTGCTTTCAGAAATATATCTAGTAGAGAATAATTTTGCAAAATCAGCCCAAATTCTCCAGGCTCCATGTTGTTGAATGTTATTTAGCAGTCAGACAATGAGAGCTTTGTAGGCCAAAGCTAAAACTCAGGTATATAATATCTAAACATTTAAAAAATTAGTCTAGAAATTCTTCCATCAGTGCCAGAACAAAGAATCTATTCTTTCTTAAAACCTACATATCAGGTTTCCTTTTCGTGAGTTATTATTATTTTTATGTCAGTTGTTGCTATTATTTTAAACTAGATTTTATTCATATTGAAATAGTACAGTGAAAGAAATTCTCAGGGAAGAGACACAATGTGATTTGCTTTAGTTTCTGTCAGTCTTAGAGTGGATACTTAGTCTTGGCTACACTACTGTTTTCCTGCGAGTTAAGTATTTTCATTTTTTCTATGTCTACTGTTAGTATTTTAGTACATGAAATGTCAACTTTCATATAAATAGGTACCACAAACTCATACCTAGTTTCCCTGACTCTAATTTCTCATCAATGCTAGACTGTTTTTTTTAAAGACAAAACAATTTAGACGAATTTTTATATAATTTTATTGCTCAAAAGTTTTTATTAAGTTGTATTTCGCATCACACTAAATACAATATGTCTTTACTTTTAAAATATTCTCTTAACTAACTTCATCATATCAATCTAAAGACATTTAAGTATTTGTTTTTTTGCTCATATCAGCTTAATAAATTTCTTGCTCTAGACATGGACTTCCTTATTCTTCATTTGTACATTCATGAATGTTTCTCTATTTTCTTGTGAGTTTCTCTGTCCAACTTCTGTCTCCTTAGATTCCATATATTACCAAGCCTCTCAGAAAATCTCCATGTATCTGTTTCTACAACTTCACTTTTCATTGATCTTAACCTTTCTGAATACCTAGTTATAATAATTAAACCACAAAATTTAGCAAATTTATTTCTATGTATTGTTCTTATAAAATGTAAATGTTTCTTGGATCCAAAATCATAATTTATGTTCTTTGACATAACAGAATGATGTCTTACATTTTTGTCTACAGATTTCAATGTGTATATTCTGCTGATCTTGCTAGGGTTAAAATATATACTAATAATAACATATTCTATTTATTTAAAAATGCTTTCCTATATGTTATCTCAATTACTGGTTACAGCAGTTGGGTCAGGTAAGTATTACCAGTCCTATTTTATAACTTTGTAGAAGGAGTCTGAAACAAGTTGGGTGAATTGCCTGAATCCCAAGGTAGTTCTTAGCTAATACATAATTACATTTCAAATAATTATCTTGGAAAAGGAAAGACTATTGTGTCTGTTGGAACAACAATAACAAAAAGTATGGATAATTTTACTTAGGACATTATATGAGGCACTTTAATCATTAATATCAATTTCTTAAATATGCAAATGTATCAAGTTCAAAACATATTATTCCTTTCCCTCTTCATTTTCTACCCTAAGGCACATTCTGAAGCCCTTTTTATTTTCTACACTGTCTGGCTTAATAAAATGAAATGACAAATATTAAATATTAAAGAAAGACAGCCTCTCAGTAAGACTTGAAATGTACATGTTTTCCATTGTCTAATATTTGTGCTGGAATTTTAGGCCAGGGCATAGGAAGTGAGAACACCAAGTGGCAATGTCTCAGCATCAGTGAGAACCGGCAATGAAAGTTAGAAGAAAATTTAAGAATCTGTTCAGCTGACACAGAGTTCAGTGGGAGCTTGACATTGAACTGAAAAGGTATGTATATCAACTCAGCTGGAGAGAGTTGTGTGGGAAGAGCTTTTGATAGCCTCCTACTCCCTTAGGGAATGACATAAGAATTATCCATTTTTACAGTATAAAGCTGGGAAAGCAGGAGATTTTCTATACCCTGTAACATCTGACTGAATAAACAATAATGCTTCTGGATAATAAACTGTAAATGCTAGGGGAATGTTTAAGTTTCTAAGACATGACCTCAACAGTTATTCTCAGCTCCTCAGAGAGTGCCTCTTCCTTATTTCTATTTAATAGATGTATTTTTTAAAAAATAACAGTAGTCTGCATTTGTCTATAGCTTTATGATCCACAAAGTGTTTTCATATGAACTCTCCTTTGTGAAGTAGGTAGGGCAGTAGTTCTTAGGTGTGTTTCTTATGTACTGAAACAAAATAGGAGGGTAATAAAATCTCTTCCAGGGACGCAAGAAGACATAATTTAACCTATAACTGCTTTCCAAATCCAATACTTTCACCTCCATGAAGGGAATGCTTCTGATGTAACTCTTCCACCAACCCTTGTACAGGCAAAATTCTAGTTCAAATGTAATAAAATATTTAAAATTTTTGCCTGCTGGGAATTTATTTTGATAAGAAATTCCATTGTATCACTAAAGTGAATGTGAAAATATGCCTAGAATTTAATAATTGATCGTTGATTTAAAAAAAATGTATAAAACACAGAGAATTCAAGGTCAGATAAAACGAACTGAAATGTCTAATTAGTAGACTTATGTAGATTTAATGCAGGAAAGCCAGAAATAGAGAGAAAATGCTGCTAACAGTGTCCATAAAAAATTATCTGCTCTTCAAAAAAATAATTATGTGAATATATTAAGCAAAAAAGGAAAATACCTTACTTTGACAGGTAAGGAGAACCACCGATAATAGTCAGCAAGAAAGCATCTAATGTTGTAAGAAACTTGTTACCTGAAGCATAGAATGAGAATAAGGCTGAAATGAGAAAATATCTCCTGGAAAAATTGAAAGAATTCACATCAGAACATACTCTTGTCATGTGCCCTGAGGGTAATTAAGAAAATGTCAAATGTCATTGATGAACCATTTGCCATTATCTTGAGGAAATCATGCAGGACAAGGAGTCCCTGAGGAATTAAGAAAGAAAATGTTGTGTCCATCCTTATTTTTCTTTAATGATCTTGTTATGTGTTGGTCAGCTAAAGACCCATTCTAGAATAAATCATTAATTCCAAAAAATCAAAATTAAATCTTCCTGGAAAACCATATAAAATATATCTAACTAAAGATAAATTCTAAGTAAAAATTTATATTATTTGATATTCTGTGCAAGAGCATGGCTTGCAAAACAAATGTTTGTAAAGGTAATTTTTAAAACCTTTTTAAGAAACACATCTGCAATAAATATTCTAACTTTAAAATAATTTGGACTTCAAATAAAATATACAAAATTTATTGAGAGGTTTTATAGGTTATTAATGTTTTAGTCATAAATTACATTAACTAAAAACCATCTATAAATATTAGGAAAATACGAATAAACAAAGAAGCATATCCCAACTTAATTGATACAATAATTAAAATAAGTTTATAAGAGCTGCTAAAGATAATTAAATACGTTTATGTGAGGGCAATTAAAGTGAAACACAATCTGTGAATCTCCTACATTATCTCTTCAAATATGTGCATACAGATATAAATATACAGATGACAGTAATATAAGTGTGTAGCATCTTTATGTGTGTTAGACTGTGTAGCAAAAATAATATAGCCTCGGGAAATTCATATCTTACTAAATGAATGTTTTTTTTAAATGGGTATGAAAATCAAAAAGAATCTAGAAGACACAGTTTAATTCAGATAATACTGATAATAGCTTAGCTTTCTAAGTTAAAAGCTATTTATTTATTCTCATTTTCATCATTGAATGAAATAATAAATGTTAAAGCCCTGAAGATTGTATTGAAGATAGTACCTACTCAATAAATGGTGGTGATTTTCATTATTATTCATTTTTCTTTATGGTAACTGTCAGATAACATAGACAGGAACAAAGTAATCAATTTAATTGAATTTTAGAAGTTTGAATAAATGCTTACTTCGATGCGCTTAGTAACTTTTACATTGACTTTTGTTTTCCAAATGTGTTTATTTTATTAATAGGCTTTTGTCTTAGCTCCTGAATCTGCTCACAAGGAGTGTGAGGACATTTGATGATGAATTATCATGCCACTCCGATTGCTCTGGCACATACATCTAAGACTTCTTCATAAAGAGACAGAGAACCAAAACACCTATCACATTCTATCTCACACTTAAAATCTTTAGCTCTATTAGAATTATGTGTCTCCAACTTGTTTTAGTCTGTTACATTGAAGGCTACTAGGATTTCTTCTGTATTACTAATCAAATCAATATGTAAATCTACCCCGTAACAATTAGCTTGTTAAAGACTGCTCATTCAGACTCTGGACAACATCTTTGGTCAGGATCTTCTTATTAGCTCTGAGTATACTGACTCTGGTATTTAGAGAAGTAATGGGACTTAATGCTGAACTGCAAGAGTCATTGCCAGTAGTTAAGCATTATCCAGGGTAGAATACTAGGTAGTGTCTAACAGAAAATATTCTTTATTTCTGTTCATTCAATAAAAGTATCCAGATGATTTCGACAAAGTAATTGTCAATATGCTCATTTAATTCACAGGTAATAATAATGTGTTAGGTAGCTTATATTGCTAAAGGTAAAAATAAAATCAACATTAATTTTAATATTTGGTAAACTATACAAAAAATTCAATAGGAATAAATGAAAAACCACATTTTAAAATAGGATATAATATTGCCTAGAAAAGGACTGGCAGAGCCTAATTAAAGAATAAAGCAAGAAAATATAATTTATTATAAATTATAGCCAATGTAGTATTTTTATAACTTGGAAATAAAGATTTAGATAGATGCAGAGAGTAAAATAACATCATAATTTGAATGAAGATTAACAAACAATATAATTTTGTCATATTCACTTTGTATCATATTAATACTCAAAAATAAAACTTTAATTGTAAAGTTGAAATCCAATTTGTAACTAAACTAATTTTTTTTTATCTCCTTTCATCATTGGTCTACCACAATTATGAATTTGGTTGTGAAGTCTATGCTTTGTATAATACACACACAAATCTCAAAATAATATGACACTATTTGTACTGTACAAACTTTCCATGCATATTATTACATTGTAAATACTTTTCTAAAAATTGTTTCTCACTCATGATTTTGAGATTCATCCATATTGATCATATAAATATAGTTTATTTTAAGAGCAATATTTCTTCATAAGCAAGCCATATTTTTTCTAATATTTTTGATGTTGCTTAAGATTTTTTTCAAGTTTTCTTTATTACAAAAATTTTGCAAGATACACTCTTCTTTTTTTTTTTTTTTTTTTTTTTTTTAGGTGAGGAAATCCTTGGTTGACCTCACATATTCCAAGGAGCTTGTCACCTTACAATCCCTTATTATATATATATTTTTAATTTTTTGTTATGTCCACAGACTTGGTCTTCTTTGGTGGTCTCCTATCCAAGTACTAGCCAGGCTTGATCCTGCTTAGCTTCCGAGATCAGACAGGATCAAGCTTATTCTGGGTAGCATGGCCATAGATCACTCTTATTTTCTAATGCATATGTGTATCATTTCTCTACAAAGTATACCTAGAAGAAAATTTCTGGGTCTCTAGTAAATTAGCATCTGTACTAATGTAAACTCAATATTAGCATACAAGAGATTATTTTTTCCACATTCACTTTATTGGTTGATATTTATTTATAAATGAATTTCTACATAATACAAAGTATATAATAATACATAATTTATTCTACTTTAGTAATATATTCTTATTAAAACATCAGTTTTAACCATATTTCAAGACAGATGTATAAAATAAGAAAGTTCAGAAAAGACTAAGAACAAGTGGCTAATTTCTATTAAGAAATAGATTTTATAAGTATAGGCTGTTAATGCTGAAATATTTAATATTTTATCAGACATGCTAACTTTTATGATACACCTTAAGTCGTATTCCTTCACATTTATGAAGAAACAAAAGGAAAAGTTCTGAATTAAAAGCAGAATTGGCATTTGCTTTTGCTTAGGATATAGAAAGCTGAAAAAAGTCATGTTTCCATCCTCATTATATGGAAAAGCCTGATAAATTACAAAATAATAACCTTTTTTGGAATTAAGTAGCATTACTTCAAGGAAGACCAGTCCTTCTTAGGATGATCGGAACATAATCACTGACTTACCTGTGAAAAAGTATGGAAGGGCCAGACTTTAGATACCACATAGGTAAGAATAATTCAGATTAGATTTTTAATAATAAATAGTTAAATGCCAACGATGGAGTAAGCATGAGAGTGTAGAAGATCTGAAGCCACGTAAAGAAAGGGAGTTTGTACTCACGCACAGACTTTTCTCTTTTCCTAGAGATTCACAAAATGATTAGGAAAAGGGAAGGAATTTCAGAGTGCCCCTTTTTAGTTAGTTCAGGGCTAAGGAAGGTCATCGACTGCAGGTAAAATTCAAAACCCTACCTTGACCATTCTCTCCTAAGGAACAAAAACCTTAAGAAGGAAAGACAGCAGACTTTTTCACCCTCAGGACCTATTGCTGCTGGGAGAAGAATAAACCACAAACCAAACCAAAAAGGTCTACATTTGAGACAAGGGCAAGAAATAATCTTGGGCCCAGAATTCTATACTTAATTAGTATTCTACTACTACTGTAAGAAATTACCACAGACTCTACATCTTAAGCAACACAAATTTACTTTCTTACAAGTCTACAGTTCAGACACGCTACATGGATCTCACTGAACAAAAATCAAAGTGTCACCGCTAGGATGAGGTGAAATCCAGCATTGCCCCAGTGGCATGGGGGAGAAGGAGGAGGAGCGTGGTCGTGTGTGTTGTTCCTTGGTCCTTTCCCGCCAACGCAGCACACAATAATAGGTCTGTGAGAATGAGAAAAATAAAGATTTATTGAAAATACATTTTAGAAGGAGAGAGCCACACTAAGGAAGGCTGCAGCACCATAGAACTTGGGAGATGAAGAGTAAGATAGTATACCCAAAGGGGAGGGGCAGGTTTCCAGCCAGGAAGGCTGTAACCATGCAGAAATGGGAAGGTCTGTTTATATTTGGGCCATGATGGAAGTTCCTAGATGATCCTATGTGAAGTCACCTTGACTGACAGCTGGCTGCTATATAATCCTTTACCTACGATGCATGTGCTTACCCAGAATTCAGTCTGTTATAATTAGACTCATGAACTTCCAGGCATAGTCATGAGATTATAATCATTGTATAATGAGGCTGAAGTTGTGGGTAGTACTTTTTGTGCATGTATTTGTAGCTGGTTTAGCCAGCAGCTTTTATAGCCTTTGTATCCTAGGACTTGGGCTAATTTATAACCCTAAAAGGGAAGTGTTTCTGGGAGGTCCATAGAAGGCCTTCAAGGGAATTTTCTATGGTTACAGAGCTGGGACCCTATTCTTTTGTTCCTCTGTTGCTTGTGCCTGATGACCTAACAAAAGCTTCAGTAGGACTGTGTTTCTTCTGAAGGCTCTAGAGCAGGGGACCCCAACCCCTGGGCCACAGACAGATACAGGTTTGTGTCCTGTTAGGAGCTGGGTGGCACAGCAGTGAGAGAGCAGAGCTTCATCTGAATTTTCCGCTGCTCCCCAGTGTTATCATTATTGTCTCAGCTTCACTTCTGATAATCAGGCATTCGATTCTCATAGGAGCACCAGTCGCTGGTATCAAAAAGTTTGAGGACCACTGCTCTAGAGGATAATCCAGTTTCTTGGGTTTTTTTGTTTGTTTGTTTATTTGTTTATTTTTTTCCAGCTTCTAGAAACCTCCTGAATTCTTTGGCTCTTACCCCTTTTTCTTCATTTTCAGAGATAGCAAGTCAAATCTTTTTTTTTCTGATTTTTCTATCGTCATATCTCTGACCACAGCTAGGAAAAGCTTCTCACTTTATGAACTCACATGAGTAAATAATCTCCCTATCACATTTCTAAATTTGTTTCTGACATTTAAGGTAACATATTCACATTTTTAGGGATTAAGGCATGGGTATTGTCTTATTGGCTTGGATTGCCATAAAAAGCCACCATAGACTGTGTGGCTTAAACAACAGAAATTGCATTTCCTCACAGTTCCAATGGCTTAAAGTCAAGTTCTGGTGAGAGCTTCTTTCTGGCCAGCAGAGGGCTGCCTTCTTGCTATAGCCTCAAGTGGTGGGGAGAGAGATCTCTCTCTCCCTCTTCTTGTAAGACTACAGTGTTATCTGAGAAGGGCCAACTCTTATGACCTTATTTAGCTTAATTAATTCCTATATGCACTATTCCAGATAGTCATTTTAGGGAATATGGCTTCAACATATGAATTTAAGGTAGACATAGTGCAGTCCATAGTAGACATCTTCGAGCATCTCTTTTCTACCAATTATGTAAACAAATACCCATTATAAATTTTTCACAGCTGGGAAAGGGGATGAAAATTCTCCTGTACAAATCTCCAAAATATATAGTGCAGATTTTGACAACCATAGGGAAGAGAAATAGGATCATTGAAAACCGTATACTGAAATGCAGGCAAACTTGCCTTGCCTAAGCTTGGGATGAATCGTGACATCGTATAACCACCCTGCCTGATCACCAAGCAGGTAAGCATGGAAAAAGCAGCATCAAAAGTATACCAGTGTAAGAGGAGCAAGTGCAGGAAGAAAGACCACCTTAGTGGAACAGGAACCAGGATGAAGAACGAACACATATTTCTTACAAGTAATTGCAATATTGCACCTATTAGTCCCTGAAGTCATTAATTTGAGAAATTTCTTCTTTTATAATATAGACCGTTAGCTCTCTAAATTTCCCTTAAAGTACTGCTTTAGCAACTTTTTACATATTTTGATATGATGACTTATTTTTTCCATTCAACGCAAAATACTTTCTAATTTTCATTTTAATTTCATCTTCATTATTTAGAAGTATACTATTTGGTTTCCAAATATTTGAAATTTTTCTAGATATAATTTACATTATGAAATTCCAATTTAATGTCATTGGGGTAATTGAGTGTATTTATATAATGAATAATATTAAATTTGTGTAAGCTTATTTTATGTCCCCAGATATGATCTATCATTGTAAATGCTTCATGTGTAATTAAAAAGAACATACATTCTCCTATTGTTAAATGTAGTGTTCTATAAATTTCAATTAGGTTAGGTTGGTCAATTTTGTTCTATGTTCTTATAGATTTTCCCTTTACTTTTTCTATCAGTTATTGACAGAATATTGAGCTCTCTAGCTATAATTGTGGATATGTCTACTTCTTCTTTATGAGTTGCCTTTGCTGTTCTATAAAGAAGAATTTATTGAACATCTGGATGAAGACACTCAGTAATAAGAAAATGTACATGTTTTATTAAGGAGAAATCTATGTGAAAAACTCATATGAACTAGATGGTTTGATTCAGCTGTTCTTAGTTGTTAAAAATAAATTTTAATAGCAGAAAGAAGATAGAAACCTCAGGTACACAAGGAAATGACTCAGATTCAATACAAAATTATTTGGGTCAGAAATAATAAGTTTCTCACTAAATAAGCAAACACATCCCAGATATTTAAAACTATCATTTATTGACACTTAGTGGTAACTATTTACTTCACATGAAACTATTGGCTTTTCTACAAATTATATTAATGTAGTACTAAATGAAGTTAGTTTTGTGAAAAAGAGGCAGGGAAGAGTGTTCTGTTTTTGAAAGCAGCCAAAGTGATGGACTTGGGCAGGCAGAGAAAAGAATGAAAGAAGTTGGACAGTAATGCACTAAAGAGGTTAAAGTCTACTTTAAACCCCTGAATTTTTTCCAGGAGCTTTAACAGTAAGAATTTGTCTATTCAGTTACATTTCTCAAACAATCCAGAGCACTATACACAAATTGTTTGCTAGAATAAGGTTTTGAACTGATGTGGTCAATATCTGTGCCCTAACCTTTTTGTTTATGTACTTTTGGAAATTCAATAAATCAGAGCTTCAGTCTCCTCCCCTTGGGTGTATAAGAAAGGCAATGCTTGTTGTTAATAATATAAGAAGTGTATAAATTTAAAAAAATTAGAGTCACCAACAATCACCTTCATTTGTGACCAGATAAATAGCTATCATTGTGTCTTTCTACTCTAGCATAAATTATTGGTGTACTTATTTTGTACATTATATCCTGATTTTTGCAATTATTGTGATAATTTCTTACAGCATGTTTATGTTTTATAAGCTGTATAATTATGCATCATCTATTTCTAGAAATGTAGATTGTTTTCATTTTTCAACATTATTAATAAAGCTGTGATAATCTACAAATTATTTTTTCCTCAATTTCTTAATAAGAAAATTTGTACATGCTGTTTCAAAGTTAGAATCTGATGAAACTTCTGAGGTAATTTCCAAGTTTATCATTCTACTATCTTTAAGTATTATAATTGCTTGCGATTATATGTAAGTTTACCTATTTAGGTTTGATAAGAGTATTTTTAAAATTATTTGCACGGACTTCCATACAAATATCTACACCATTAAATAATAATTTTCCTTTTGTATCTTGTTTCACCTTTATTATAATGGTAATGTCATTGCTCTAGAGATTTTCTAAGATCATTGTCAATTAACAGTAGAGAGGATTTCTGACCCACACAAGTAAATTAGTCTCATAACTTTAGAAACACTGTTTTTATGTGAAACAGGCTTATAGATTTTGGTAAGAATTCTTATCTCTTTTAGAAAGTGAAAGTTATCTTTTAAATATACAGATCCAATGGATAACAAAAAGAACATTTGGGTAGGTCCTGATAAAAATGAACTCTCTCTCTGAAGACCAGTCTCAAAAATAGTTTGAGAAATTTACTTACAGATCCCAAAGCAATTACTCAAAGGAGAAAAAAGCCTAAATAATGTGTAAAATTTTATGTTTGTTCATGTCACATATTTATAATATTATAAAATTTAATATGAGTTAAGTAAATTTAACTCAATGTCTTGAAAATTGTAGTTGTCTGATAACTAGAGAAGGTAGACACTTTTATTTTCTAAATTGCTTGAACGACTATTTACAGAGAATGTTTTCCCTTGGACCTCATTAAACAAATTACTGTTTTTTAATCTACACAGTATTTCTTTATGCTTACCCAAATATCTTTGGAGAGACAACTCCCAAAGAAAGCTGACAATTGTATAGCTCAACGAGTGGTGAGAATAAATAACTCCTAGTGAATCATTTTGCACAGCATCATTACACATCTCTAATTTGGCTACAGGAGAAGAAGAAACAAATCCATACTGGATACACAATTTTTCCCACTTTTAATTTGTTCACAGTTGATTGGTTTGTTTGTTCTTCTGTTTTTCCTAAAATATAAACATCAATATATAATGATACTCTAAATAAAACACTTTTATTATACTTTAATGTACTCTTCTTTTTAAAAGTGTCATAAATCTTATATACTCAGTAAAAACTTTTCCAACATAATTAGCAATGGGGAATGAGGAAACGAAAAGATTTTGTGGCTTTTTTCAACATTCGAAACAGTTATTTTATCATTGTTTTTCAAAACGGGAATAGATGTTTGTCAATTATTTGGAAGTATTAAGCCAACATGTATGCATTTTTTTCGCAATAAAAAGAGACAAATGGACTTACTTCTGCAGATTTATCTGCATTTAAAGTCATCCCTTGGTATTTGTGAGGGATTGGTTCCAGGATCCCCCCAAACCCACAAATGTTCAAGTCCTTTACATAAAATACTGTAGTATTTGCATATAACCTATGCATATTCTCCCATATGCTTTAAGTCATCTCAAGATTACTCATCACTCCTAATACAATCTAAGTGCTATGTAAATACTTGTTATACTATATTGTTTGGGGAATAATGACAAGAAAAAAATGTCTGTAAATGTTTAGTACAGACACGATTATCATAGGCCTAACTACAGTCAGTCTTCATGTAACATCATCTATAGGTTCTTGGGAACTGCAACTTTAAGAAATACAATGTTCAATGAAATAAAAAACTTTATGATAGGGTAATTGATATAAATAAGAGTTAAGTTCCTATAGCATGAATTTCTATAGCACAAGAACATCACCAAACTTTTATATGAAGACCTTTTAATACTAAATATTGAAATAAATGTTATTTATACATACATTTAAGAAATATTAATAAAAGCTACTAGATAGTTATTTTCTAACTCACTTTTCCAGTTCAGACTGCTGAGGAGCTGAAGCCTCTCCCAGAATTTCAGGATGCAAGGTGGGAATCCAGCCTTGGACAGACACCCTTCCATCACAGGACACGCACTCTCTCTTTCTCTCTGTCTCTCTCTGTCTCTGTCTCTGTCTCTCTCTCTCTCTGTCTCTCTCTCTTTCTCTCTCTCCTTCTCAAACTGAGACAATGTAGATATGCTAATAAACTTTACATAAACATGTGGGTGGGAACTGGAGTACTGGGAGAAAATACACGCAGACACAGAGAGAATGTGCAAACTCCACACAGATAGTGGCCCCTTCTGGGAATACAAATATATATTTTCTCAATACTAAAACAAAATGTCTTTGAGAAAAATTACATTTTTTATGAATCTGTTGTACATACTACACATCAGACAACATAACTTTCTTTTTTAATATTTTCTCTTTAAAGTTGATTGAATTTGTAAATGCAGAACCCATGAATATGGGGGGCAGACTGAATTTTTTTTTGTATTTAAATGCATGTAATATTATTTTTCATTCTTATGTCTAAATTATTAAGTTCTATAAGTATTGCAAATTGACATTAGTTAAATATAATTAATCATTCCAAATCATAAAAACTCCAAGTTGAAATTGTATTTCAAATTATCTTATGTCAAATGGAGATATCTCTGGTATATATAAGGCAAATGATTGCACTCTCTGCTTACTATAAAATCTTACCCCATCACCTCTCTAAATTTGAGGACCTAGAGTAGTACCACTTTAGAAGACTTCAGAGAAATTATAAATAGTTTTAATAGAATTCTACTTGATGGCTAAATATCAAAGTAATCTATTTCATCTGGATGATTTCTTTTCTGTTCTTTCATAAACCAAAATATAAACAGATCCATAAAATATAAATTTTATCATATCAACAAACATCTTTGTAGTATAAATATAACATGAAATAGTATAAAGATTATGTGTTTATATAATAAGAACTTAAACAAATTTACATATGAATGAAGTGTTTTCTGTAGATTAAACATGACTGTTCCTTAAAGCCACTGTTTGCAATCCATAATACTTCTTTAAGATTTCTCTTCAAGTTGGAGTCCGTTGTTAATTTACCTGATTCTGTTTTTAAATTATTCTGTAACTCGCTGTTACAAAAAAAAAAAAAATCCTAAAAATTAGAAGCAGTTTTGGCTTAACCATCATTCTAAAAAGATAAAATAGTCACAGGAAGCAAATGGCCCACCTTACTAGACATATTTAGTCTAGTCTCTAGTTTCACTTGCCATTAATAATAATTTTAAAAAAATATACAAACATTTATTACATGAGTCACAAAATATTAAGTGATATTAATAAAAATATCCCTTGGAATTATAAGTGCTGTACACATATGACTGAAAAGAGGATAACAAAATTTTCTTTTGGATAATATAAAGGGCAAAGAATTTCTCACATGAGATGCTGAAAAAAATCTCTAGTAGCTCCCCAGTACCCTCTGTACACAAGGTTTGGCAAGTCACCAGAATCAAGATAAATTAACCAATCTCCAATATCTGGAACCAAAGAAGTAGAAGACATAAAACCCTTTTACCAAGTCTACTAAGTGAGGCTACTATAACTGATGTCTTTTGATTATTCATGAATCCACAATCCCAGGAAAAGATAGGAGAAAATTGACATAAGAGATACAGCATATATACACACTCATACATGCATATACCTATATAAATAAACACTGCATACCTTATTTGTAAGTTTATTCTTTAAAAACACATAATTTGATTGAGCTCATATACATGAAGAAGGAAATCTGAAATCAGAATGTGTGCTGAGATTTATACTCTTGTATTCATGACTCATCCAAATAGATTCACACATATTGAAGAGAATTTTATGAGATTTGTTGACATTTATGTATTTATTACTTCTACTGACAAAGTTTCTGTTTCTTTGTTTTAAACATGCGACTTTAGAATTTCTTACATTGCTATCAGCACAAGCCCCACTCCTCCAAAATTGTTTTTCAATCAATAAAAATAAACTAGATTTGACTAGATTTGGCTACATTTAACTAGAAAGTTAATAAAGATGGATAAAACCAATGAACTGATAACTTAAGAAAATAAGAACAGTTTAGAAGAATGATGCTTCAGTCTTTGATTTATTAATTTATTTGGATAAAAGTCCATTTGAAGTCGCCGAATTTTAAATTTACTTCTATGTGAAAAGGGATAGGTTTAAAGATCTAAACTAAAGTATCTTCAATCAGTTCAGTGTTTAAACCATTTTACTCATTTAAGAATGAGTTGTTTATAAATTTTTGCAAAATGGTTATTTAAAACTTATAACACATTACACAAAGTGATTTCTTTTTTCTGCCCCTAAATTTACTAAATAATAATAAGCAGCATTTTTTTACCTGACAGTTTCAGAGAACTTACATATTAAATACTTGACTTTACTCAACTGTTTCTAGTCAGAGAATATCATAAGGAGCAAACTAAATTGTGTGCTATATATATATATACCCCCAAATGGTTTCCTTTGTGTTCCTAATCCCAGCATGTAGATAAAGAGATAGCACCTTCTATGTATCTTTAGTCTGGTCTGTCCATGTTCTGTTTCTATATATTTTGAAGTTCTCTTGTGCTTCATCTTTTCCCATCTTACCCTTGCTTAAAGGTGTTTCAGCATTACACATTTATTTTTAAGTGCAGTTTGAGTACAAGACATCTTTAAGCCTCAAGTCATAAAGATTGTCTGCCTAAAAATTGATCAACTGATTCTCTATCAGCTTCCAAAAAAAATGTCTCTCTCGCATCTTTCCTTTACCAAATCAATATTAAGTTCTTCCTTCTTTGGTTTCAAAGTACCATAAATACTCAATAGATTACATTTTTAAATGGATTTGTTTATTTTCAACTTATTTATTGCTTATATAAAATTTATTTTCATTTTAAGCTAATTTTTATTTGTGAAAATTGTTTAAATATTTTGGGTTAGAATACAATTTCTTCTAAAATTTGTAAAAGTATTTTACTCATTGGTTTTTAAATTTGGAACAGTTCAGAAACAAAGTGAAAATATGAGAGGTAGTCATCATTTGCAACACAAAAATGCAATAACAAAATGAAATTATCAATGACCGTGAGTAGCCAAGAAAAAGTATGTTTATTCTAAACAGGCTTGAGAAAAAATAATCCTATATTTGAGGAGAATAAACTACAAAAAATTAACACAAGAACAATTTCTTTACAAAAATGAATATTCAGTTATACTCAGCAGTCAATTAAAAAAGGAATAAAAAGTCAATTTCCTTAATACAATAAACTATAAATCTTCAGTTTATAAAATTCATTAATATATACCCAATGCTTTGGGTACACATTGAAACTCATAAAAGTATTTATTATATTCTGCTCCAACCATAAGTTTCCTAACTATTCCTTGAATATAACATTTAGGAGGCACACTCTTGCTTTAACATTTTTTGCTGTTCTCTCTTCTACCAAATATCCATTTTATTTAATCCATTGCCCCCCTCAAATATAAACTTTTAAATAAGATCTATGAAGATCATCAGTTTTATTACTTCGATTTGTCCCCATACCCTGTCTAGCATTTGTAACCCCCTTTAATGTTTTACATGTTAATTTTCAATAGAGTACATTACCAGCTGACATGCTATACAAATTATAGTTATAGTATGGCTTATATAAAATACTTCTTGTGGTTAATAATAAGGTCTATTGTTTAATACGCGTCTTCCCCATTGGAACATAATCTCTCTAAGAGTAGTAATTCTCACCTTTTTGTTAACTCATATAGCAGGCATTCAGTGAATATTTATTAACTAAAAGAAAATGAATGGGTTATTCAGATTATTGTGAAATTAGGTTTTGTCTAACTATATTCATGATCGAATTCACCTATATTGGTCAGAATAAAAACTAAGCTTAAAAAGAAAGTTTATCATAAAATGCAGGATAATAGTAATAGTAGTAGACTAAAACATATTTGTTTAATTTAAACCAAAAAATGAATTTGGATTTTCAAATTATTATAGTGAATTGAACACATATTTCATGTCTTTTGTGAAAGTTTAGAGGAAAATAGTCAACTCCCCTTTATAAAAAAAAAGCATAAGAGGATACAAGAATATATTAGTAATAGCATGATGATAATATGAAGAAATTATCAGAGAAAAAAAAAAACACAAACACCAAACCAGAACAAGTGAATTCTAATAAGAAGCAACTTGAGTCTCTCAATAGAAGCCCAAAGTCTTTGAATGTGCTTGATAACTAGCAAGGATAAGATTGAGGTGTGACTGAAACAGAGGACTTCCTGGAAAGTCTATGTAAGAAACAATTAAATCCAATGTTGTCTTCTAAATATGGAGCCAACTGACCACATACGCTCAATGTCTTGTTTGCTTGATGAAGAAATTAACTAGAGAGATCTAAAATCAGGAAATACAGTCCCAAACAAACACAAGGAATAGGCAAATACTGAAAAGAGTAGAATTAAATGAATATATATATATATAAATGAATATATATATAATAATTACATCTCCAACTTCTCTGGAACTACTCAGTTTTAGAATAATGGTAGTTACATATCAACATCCACTCTCTTCCATTACTTCTCCCAAGTCAGAAATTAAATGTTGCCAAAAAAAAGAATAATGCATACTGACATTTGGGGCTATCCTTCCTAGAAATCTAATAATTGGCAAGTCCCCAGTCTAACCTCACATTCCCAAAAAGTGTATGATCAGGTATTTAGTGCCTGATATTTTTATATAAATAAACAAACATCTTTGTAAATTTGAGAGAAGAGAAGTGAGAGACAGGATCAAACTAGAAAGAAAGAAAAAAGTCTGAATAAAAAGATAACTTCTGAAATATAATATATTCAAAATGGTGAGACACTTTTAAACATGAAATAATAAATATCTATTTAAAAAGGACAATGGACATAAAATAACTCTTCAAAATTAAATATGAAACAAAAATAATAAAACTAGAGTCTGGTCTAACATACAAGTAATAGAAATCCCAGAAGAAGAGAATAGAGAAAATGGAAGGAACAGAATCACCAAAAGCTAATACAAAAAGTTTCCTAGACTGAAAGAAATGGATTTTAAATTGAGGGTATCCAGAACAAATAAACAAATGACTCACAATGACCATGTACTTGGACCTGAAATTGTGAAGGTCTAAGAGTTCAACCAATTACATGTTAGTCTGCATACAGACCTCTGGATGAGAGATCAATCCTTTTATTGCCCATGCAATTACAGAAGCTGGAGTAGCATCATAATACCAGGTTTCCACACTGCAATTCCCTAAAGAATTATTTAATGGATGGGGACTGCTCTAACCTACACATGAGAGGAACTTCCAAATTCTTGTACCTTATATAGGGAGAATGATACATTTGGCCCTTCTGCCTCTGAAGATAGATAGATGATAGATGATAGATGATAGATGATAGATGATGGTAGATATAGATAGATGATAGGTCGGTAGGTAGATGATAGGTCAGTAGGTAGGTAGATAGATAGATAGATAGATAGATAGACAGACAGACAGATAGATAGATAATAGATAGATAATGAAAGAGAGAGAGTGCAAGACCTTTGTTCTGGAATGTAAACAAATTCTCTCTAGGAAGAGAAGAAAATCTCTACCTTTATTTCATCTCTCTCTGAAAGAGTGGCTTTGAGAAAGCAGACTTTAAGTCCCCTTTCCCAAGAAATAGATAATCTCTAATGTCCAATCCATGTTTGCCATTTATGTATATCTTTAAAGTAGGTTGTCATTAATCTTTGCTCAGTAAGCTATCGTCATGCAAAAATGTTCAAATATTCATGAAGCATTGTCTCTTAAAATTTATTTTCAAACTGCTAATGAGTGAAGATAAAGTGAAGATGCTAATAAAAAGGAAAAAAAGAGACAAATACATGAAAAATATTGTGTTAAAATGGCATTGGATTTCAAAAAGAAAATAATCCTTTAGAAGACAGAAATCAAAGGCATAATGCTTTCAAAATTCTAAAATAAAAGAATTTTCAACTGTAATTCTTTATTCAGTAGAAACCTAAATTAAAAATGATGGTAGAATATGAAAATGTTAAGCATGCAGTATCTCTAAAGTATACAATTTATCAATACTTTTCTGGAAGTCACAAACTAATAAAGCAAAGGTGAAAACTGATCCAAAGAAGAACAACAAAAATAAGAACCAGCTGTGCTGCTACCCTAGCGAACTATAGTACCAACAGGGGTAAAATGTAGTGAATACCAAAGTACTGACTCCAGAAAAAAAAATTATATGGAACTAAGACATCACCTAATGTGCTTTACCATGTTTAAACTGTATTCTTATAAAAGTTTGGGGAAATTATAAACAGCAATATAATAACTAGAGAAAAGAAAACTTGAAAAAATAATTCTAGAAAAAAACACTGTACAGAAAGAAAATTCTGTCAGTCATAGTACACTACTTGGCACATTATTAAGTAAAAACAGAATGTTGACATAACTGAATATTCTGATCTAGCTACACTAAAAACAATGTAAGAAAATGATATTGAAATATATTATTTATAAATATAAAGACAATTACCACAAGAAAGGACTAAAATTTCTAAAAATCTTTTCTTCTAGGGAGTAGAAATAAAGAGTGAGTATGGGTGAAACAGAAAAGTATTCATACATATTATTGGAAGTTATAAATTATTGTATATTTTCTTTGGTTAAATAATAAAAAGCGTAATTGTTAAGGTAGAATAAAAGAGGCAATACTATGCTTTAAAATGATAAAAATGTAATAAAATTCAAGATCTACTATGAGCCATTCTTAAGAATATTAGTTTGATTTTACCAGTTGGGTAAAATATTCTCTTTGTTTGAAGACACATTAGCATTTAAATTCTGGTTGCACCATTCATTCATAACATTCAGCAGTTTCATTAAACTCTCTGTATATACATTTTCTAATACAAAAATGAGGGAAATAACTTATGTAACATATGAATATCATGGTGCTTAAATGATATAATGCATACTCAGTAATTAAGAATGTTGTAAGTGTTCAATAAATATTTGGTTAATTAGTAGCAGTAGCAGTAATAGTAATAGTAGTTGCAGTTATTTTTTTTATCAGAACCAAGATTTTTTTCTCATTATTTTTAATATTAAAAGTATCATTTGAAATTTACTCCAATGACACAGATAATAAATTGAAGACTTTTGGTAGAATTATATTGTCATTTCCTTATTTACATGAGGCTGCAAGTATTATTTTTATGACATTTGATTGTGATAATATCATATATCAAAGTTTTCAGTTTTGTCCAAATTCTTTATGGAAATAATATAGAAGCTATTTCTATTACTATAATTGATCTCTTTCTGTCAGCAATACTACTGATTTTCTAGTATTGTCATTAATTGTGCTGTTTATCATAATGTGAAAAAGCTCAGTTGATAACTCTTTTTGAAGACTGGTGAATAGTGATAATATTTTCAAATGCTGGAGACATTAAATCAATTTTTAAAAGAACTACATATCTAATGCTTCTGAATTTTGGAATCTTTTTACCTCAATAGGACTCAACATAGCACTTAATTCCTTTTAAAACCTCAGAGTGATAGTTCTACCCATTCAAACCATTTTAAGGCTACTTTCTCTAAGAACTTTCTCCAATTAAGCATTATAGAAAGATTAAACATATTTTTTTTACACAAATATAAGCACGAAACAAATCACATTCTTACAAAATCTATAACACATTTTAATTGGATACAAAACAATGAAGCATAAATATGCATCAGGATAATAAAAATGAGCTGTTCTTGCCTCTAGGGAAAGCACAAATATAGATTGATGTATAAAGTACAATGTTATGGATTCACTCCCAGAGGGTAAAAATGCATTTTACTTTGATTGTTTTTCAATGGATTTGGCAAGAGTAACAAAGTTTAGTGAATATATTTGGATCATTCAGATCAAAAATAGTGGCAGTGTATTGTCATTGATATCTTTAATGCATTTTGAAACTTTTCTCTATATTCTGCACTTTGCACTAAAATAAGAAATTAATATTAAGGGTGTAGTTAATGTCAGCTACTTTAATAATGAAGCACAATTTTTCATTATGAATGCCAAAAGACAAATTAAGAAATATAATTCTGATTTTTTTCCAAGTGATTTACTAACTTCGGGTTCTAGAAACTAGGTAGAAGGAGGAATGAGTAACTCAAAAAATACTCTTTTAATTGGAATTCAAGGGTTGGCATATTATCTACTGTTAGGGTATAAATGTAGGTTGACCAATTTTTTCCCAACAGAATTTTATGTAACTTTATTAATATTGTTTTAGAACCTATAAAATGTTATTGTACAGTTTGTTATAGACTTTTCAAATTTCTTACAGTTAACCTTTTCTGAGCTTATTAAATATATCTTTGAATTATTTTTATCCACAAAAATTAGGACACTTATTGTTTACATTGATACTAAACAAATGCTTGGTAAAAGAAGAAAAGTATAGAGAAGAATATTTTAGAAGATGAATAGCACCACTCATTATAATATATTAGAGAGTTCATAATGTTTGAATCACCAACAAATACAAATATAAACATTATTTAAACATACCTGATTTCAGTCACAAAATATCTAAAGATTATGTTTAAGTTTTTTATTTAATACCTTTAAAGAACTTCTCTTCTGGAGGTGAACAAAGATCCCTTTTAACCATATTGAAGGACTATATCTATATTAAATCTGTGCTAAGTCTAAGCAGTCTATTAAAAGATAGGTGATCAATATTGTCTTATTTTTATTATTATTTTTTTAATCTTAGTTTCTTTGACCTAAACTTTTAGGTCCTCCTCCTTATTTTCTGTTGCTGATTCTTCCTCTTTCAAAGGTTGAATTGCACCAGGACTTTGTCATAAAATGTTAGATATTCTCTATGTAATTGTGTGTAATGTGTGTGTGTGTAATACCTATAATCCCTGACCTTGCTCTAAACATCATTTTTATTGAGGTTACTCATCCTGCTCTCTTAGATGAGAACCAACTGTTGATATGGCATCTTTGTTTAAAAATCAAAGTCCTCCAAAACTTAACACACTAAAAAGAGGTCATTTGATTACTAACTGCCACCCCTGAGTTTTTCCTTATACATTCTTCCTAATTTCAGGAAGTGCCATCACTATATATCCAGCTGCTTGGGTCCAAAACCAAATTTTCCACTTTTCTCATTCGTCATACTGAATCTTTTAGTAAGTCTTCTATTTCTCATCCAAAATGTTAAATTCGAATCCATCAACTTCTCTATACCTACCACCATTACTAAATTCAAGACATTATTTTTTTCACTTGGACCTTGGAAACTGTCCCCTAATGTTCCTTGCTTCAATTTTTGCACCACTCTTCAATCTCTTCTATACAGAATCCAGAGGATTTGTTTTAAAATGTAAGTCAGATAGTGCCTTTCCAGCTCAAAACCTCTTGAGAGATAAATCATATACTAAGAATAGAGTCCACATTCCTTACCTAGAGGCCTCTATATTATCTGGCTCTGCTTACCTCTCAAACAGCAGGATGAACCATGATCATTTTCATTCACCAAGATCAAAACACACCAGCCTTTTTTTTTTTCCAAGAACTATCTGGATTTAGAAACTTAGTAAATCCTCTATCGTAATGTTCTTTAAATAGTTAATTAGATCTTTAAATAGTTAGCTAAATCTTTAAATAGTTAGCTCTTTTGTTTCATTCGTAGCTGAAATGTCACTTGGGTGCTAATTCAGATGTCACTTCTCAAATAAAGTTGGCAGATGAAATATAAGATTCTCAGTTAAATATGAACTTTATATAAATAATATTATTATTTGGTGTATGTTGTAAATATTGTGACACACATGTATTATGTCTTGTTTAAAACATAAGAATACAAAAAGAAAATGTGCTGGTTATCTGAAATTTAGATTTAACTGGTGTCCTGTATTTTTATTTGCTCAATCTGGCAACCCAACTCCCAGAGGCCTTCTTTGGCCTATGGTATCTCATCCTGTGTATTGCTTTTATTATGCTTAACAATTGAATAACCAGTATTTTAATTCATATATTTATTTCCTTAGGTTATAAGATCTTTTCTATCATTAACAAAATAGTCTTTTTGACACATAGTAAGTAAGTACTCAATAAATAACTTACTAAGTAATGAATTAAATCAATGTATTATTTTGAACAGAATGCCAGAGTAGAGCCAGAGGCCCAAGTTCTATCCTTGTCTCTCACACTTTATGAGTTTATGCAAATTGCATAATTTTATAAGGATCAGATTTTCATCTTTACATTGGTAAAAGCAAAACCTGGAGGTGCAGGGGTCAAAATGGTGAGCTAGGTAAAACTGGGGTTCATCTTCTTTCAGAATTGCATTGGAGAGCAACTTGACATCTAGCTGATCATATCACATACATCTAAGGGTATAGAGAAAAAGCCACATTGAGATCAGCTGGAAGAGCAGAGACACAAAATGGGCTGGTCCCATATTCGTGTGTGGTGGCTGATACTGAGAGGGAGAGTATGGCTACAGAAACCTCCTTGAAGGAATGAATGAGGGTCTCTAGACCCACAGAGTGGTTCCCCAGTCCGGAGTTCCAGTCCTAGGAAAAAGAGTCCCCACAAAATCTGACTGTGATTCTGGGTGAGACAGAAAGAACTTAAAAACACAGACATCCCTCTGAAAAGGGGCTGCACACAGACTCACTCACTCTCAGACACTTGCCTTGGGTTCCAGTGGAAGTCAGCAACTTGGGAGGTGCAAGAGACATATGGGGAGACACTGAGTTGCGTGACACTGAGGCAAAGGCAGGAGGATTGGCCACTATTGTTCCTTTGTTAGGCCCCCTCTTTGGGGCAGCTTATAGATGAGTGCCAACTTGACTGTGTTAAAACCTCACTCCACACAGCCAATTCTGAAGCTGCATTGTGCCAGTGAGGTCAACTCGCTTCATCCCATGACTTCCTGAGACACCACTCTACCCGACCTACAAATCAACAGTGGTGGGCCAGTTGCCAGGCCACCGGCCCCAAGCTGCCCCTTTCCTGGGCCACACATTATTCCTAGGCAATGGCCCTTGTCTTGTGTGGCCCATTTTTGGAGAGACTTTTGGCGATGGGCTCGGCACTGTAAATAATTCTGAATTTGCATTGGCCAGACAAGATTGGCTCACTAGACCTCATGTCCCAAGACCCCATCCCATCCAACCCACAAATTGCCCCTGGCAAGCTGTTTCCCAGACAGCCAGCCCCACCTTGTCCTTTCCCTGGGCCAAATATTCCACAGCAAACACCAGCCCTTGTGGGAGTTGCTTGTGTATTCTGGGAGAGACTTTCCGTGGCAAGCCAACAGTATTTATTGAAGTGATTCTCAGGTGTCTGTGGGCCCAAGGTGGGCAGCATCTCCCCTTACTGTGATTTAAGACTTTTACAGGAGGCCAAAGATTCAGCACTGGCTAAAAACTGAAATCTACATCGACTCGGTGAAATCCACTTACTTTACCCTGATGACTCCCTGGGTCTCCGCCCCACACAACTTGGACAATATCCAAGGGTGCTTTCAGCTATGGAGTCTTAAGTGCAGCTAGCAGGAAACCTCAGGCCTTGAGGTGCACTAGTCCTTTGGTTAATCTGTCCCAGGCTCAGTACTGGGAGTACCCAGACCTCAGCTTACAGCATTGTCTCTCCCATTTGCCTCTAGGTCCTCATAGGAAGCAATTATTTGCAGATTTCTTTGTACCTCCTATAAAGTAACTCTGAGCAATCAAAGGCAGTGGCTGACATTGGCCTACATGGAAGTCCATTCCAAGGGGCCACGAAACCAACACACCCAGAGGCTAATGTCAGATTGCAACAGAGCACTGCCTGACTAGCCCCATAAGTGGCACACCGAAAGGGTGGCATCGATAAGTACAGGAGCCTGATGGGACAAATCTCAGTTGAGGGGTCAACCCCCACACAGCAGCTCATACCCTGTGGGCAAGGCTAATCCTTATAGTCAGGCAGCCCTAGAGTCAATCTTATCTACCTACATGCTAACAGCAATCAAGGCTTAGCTACAACAGAAGAACATGCACAACCCACACATGCCCAGAGCCTGTGGTACAAACGATAAGGGAGACTATGCCACTGGGCTACATAGGACATTTACTACATAAAGTCATCTTGCCAAGTCTGGGAGACATAACAAATCTTCCTAATACACAGAGAGGAAAATAAAAAGAGAAAACAAAGAAACATGTCACAAATAAAACAATAGGAGAAAATGCCAGAAAAAAAAAAAAGGCAAGCAACTTACTAACACAGGGTTCAAAACACTGTTTGTAAGTATGTTCAATGAACTTAGAGGAAGAATAAATAATCTCAGTGAGGACTTAAACAGAAAGATAGTAAGCATAATAAAGGACATAGAAACCATAAAAAACAAACGAGTCAGAAATGAAGAATTTAATGACTGAAATAAAGACTACACTAGAAGGAATCAATAGTATATTAAATGAAACAGAAGATCTAATGAGCAAGTTGAAAGCCGAGATAGCAGAAAACCCCCAATTGGAATGGCAAAAAGAAATAAGAATCCAAAAACATACGGATAGTTTAAGGAGCCCCTGGGACAGAATCAAGTGTACCAACATCCTCATCATAATGATATTAAGAGAACAGAGAGAGCAAGGGATTGAGAACCTACCTAAAGAAATAGTAATGGAAAACATCTCTAACCTGTCGAGGAGAATTGCATACAAGTCCAGGAAGCACAGAGTCCCAAACTAGAGAAACCCAAACAGACCCACATAAAGACACATTATCATTAAAATGCCAAAAGTTAAAGACAAAGAAATCTTAAAAGCAGCACCAGAAAAGCAGCTAGTTAATCACAAAGTTACCCTCATAAGAATGTGAACTAATTTTTTAACAGAAACTTTTCAGGACAGAAAATATTGGCACAAAATATTCAAAGTAATAAAAATATATATATAATAATAAAAAACTGCAACCTAGAATACTCTATCTAGCAAGGCTATCAATTAAAATAGAAAGTGGGATAAAAAGCTTCCTAGACAGGAAAAAGCTAAAAGAATTACTCACCAACAAGAAAGAACTGTAAAAAATGTTAAGTGGACTTCTGTAAAAAGAAAGGGTGAAAAACAAATATAAATAATAAAATGTCAAAAACTGTATAACTATTAATAATCACTTTAAATGTAAATGTATTAAATGCTCCAATCCAAAGACATGGGGTAGAAGTTGGTGGACTAGGTAAAAACGAGGTTTGCCTCCTCTCAGGTTCACATTAAAATTACAACCAAATTATAAAATCAACATGAAGAATCACCTGAAGTCCAGCTGATCATAACATGTACGTCTGATAACACAAAGAAAGAGCCACATCGAAGACAGTAAGAGAGGAAAAGTAGTGAATTGGGTTAGACCCACACTTGTGGGTGGTGGAGGAACATCGGGGACGGAGAGAGAGGCTGCAGAGGCCCTCTGCAGGAAAGAGGGTTCCTAGCCCCATTCATTTGAAGGCTCTGCAGCCCAGGGTTCCAGCCAAAGGAAGAGGAATTCTCCAAATCTGACTGTAAAAATCAGAGGGGATTCTGGCCATCCAAGTGAGATGAAAGGAGACTGAAATTTCAGATGCCCCTTTAAGAACGCATGCATAGGCTTTCTCGCCTGTGGATACTCACCTGCGACACTGGCAGAGGGTCAGAGGCTCAGGCAAGTTTCATATGGGGAAAGACTGCATTACCTGGCACCAGAATAATGGCTGGACAGACAGCCACCATTGTGCCTTATTCAGTGCCCCCTACAAGAAAGTCTACAAACAGGCGCTGGTCTGCCTATACAGATCCCTCCCTATCTCACCCCACAGTCAATTCTGATGCTTCACTTACCTGAGGAGATCAGCCCGCCCTACCCAACCTGCAGATTTCCTGGGGTGGCTTGTCACTGGGTTGCTATCCTGCTCTGACCCTTTCCACTGCAGGCAGCCAGAGCTGTGAGTGCATTTTGGGGACAGTTTCAGGCAGATCACTGCTGCCAACAAGAACTTGGGTGGATAGCAGAGATCTGTGGGCCAGGCACAGACAGCAGCTGGTCTTGTAGTGATATGTGACTTTTGTGGGAATGTGTGAGCAGACACAGAAGTTGCAGCAAGACTGAGCCTATATTGGCCTGATGGTCGTTGTCTCTCTGAGATCATGACCCACTCAACCTACAAATTGCCTGAGATGGCCCATTTACAGAAAACCACTCCCACCCTGACCCTTCCCCCAATTGCGCATTTTATAGGCAAAAAATTTTGGCCAGCACAGTGTGCTCATTGCAGGAAAATCAGTTGCAAGCCAACCTCTGCTGCTTGCAGATCGTAGGGGTCTGTTAGACTGTCCCAGATGGCAGCTGGTCTCACTATCATCTGTGACTATAGCAGAAACATGCAGGCACAGAAATTGCAGCAAAATTGAGTCTATATTGGCCTGAAGGCCTATGTCTTCCTGAGATCTTGCTTCGCCCAGTTCACAAATTGCCCGCCTCTCATTGACAGTCAGCCGCTCCCACCCTACCCTTCTCTGGTGTTGCACTTTCTGCTCAGTCAGCAGACCTCAGTTAGCAATGTGAACAAATTTCAGGAAAAACAGTGGCGGACAATCACTGATGCCAGCACAAGATATGATATTGCTTGAGCAGGTTGCAGGAGTTTGTAAGCCCATCCTAGATGGTAGTAAGTTTCGTAGTGATGTGTGACTTTTGTAGGAGCCTACAGTCCCAGAACTGGCAGCACATCTGGTGCCATATTGGCCTGACAGCCCTGTGCCTCACTGAGACACCATCCTACCTAACAAACAAATTACCCATGGCAAACCTGTTCCCAGGCAAACCAGCCCCACCCTGTGTTTTCCTTGGGACAAAAAGTCAACAGTAAACAACAGCACTCAGCTCACGTGGCCCACACAAAGCCAGCGCATCAAGGAGAAGCTTTTGGTGGCAGGCTACAAATCCATGCCCAAGAGCTTCAGTAATTCTTGAGCAGATCTTTGGTGTCTGCAGGCCTGAGGTGGGCAGCAGTTGGCCTTGCTGCAATCTGAGACTTGTACAGGGAGCCACAGAGACAGCATTGGCATGCAAACTGGCACCTAATGTAAGGAGGAAATCTGCTCAGTGTATCCTGGTGACCCCTTTGGTCCTTGCACCAACCAATATGCATATCGCACAGAGGCTCTTTTAGTTGTGGAGTCTTACGGGCAACTGACAGGCAGCCTTAGGCCTTGAGGCACACAGGTTCTTTAGCTAAACTGCCCTAAGTCTGGTACTGGGGGTAACTTGACCACAGCCTATAGCGTTGTCTCTTCCACTTACCTATATATCTAGCATAGTCAGCAACCATCTGCGAATCATTTTCTAGCTCTCACTATGTAGCCCTAAGCAATCAAAGGCTACAGATGACTTTGGTCTACCAAGGAGCATCTCCCAAGGGACCACAAAATCAATGCACCTACAGGCTGACACTAAGCCACAACTAGCAATTCCTGACACTAGCGATTCCTGACTAGTCCCATAAGCAGTATACATAAAGGGTGGTCTCAACAAGTACACAAGCCTGCTAGGGCAAATCTCACTCAGTGGGGTCAGCCTCCACATAGCAATTTACACACTGTGGGCACAGCTAATTTGCACAGTTAGTCAGCTCAAGCATTAATCCCATTTAATTATGTACTAAACCAGTAAAAGCTATGCTACAACAGATCACACACACAACCCACACAAGGATCACATCTAGAGCCCCTATCTGGCCAAGGCTGATAGATAAAACAAATCTTCCTAACACATGGAAACAAACAGATTGAGTTCTATAAAATGAGAAAACAAAGAAACATGCCACAAATGAAATAAGTGAAAACTCCAGAAAATAAGCTAAATGAAATGGAGGCAAGCAGTTTACCAGAGACAGGGTTTAAAATAATAGTTATAAGGACGTTCAATGAATTTAGGGAGAGAATAGATGAACTCAATAAGAACCTCAACGGAGAAGCAGTAAGCATAAAAAAGGACAAAAAAGTATAAAAAAGAACCAGCGAGAAATAGAGAATACAATTACCGAAATGAAGAATACACTATAGGAATCAACAGTAGATTGGATGAAGCAGAAGGTTAAATCAACAAACTAGAAGACAAAGTAGCAGACAACACACAATCAGAATGGCAAAAAGAAAAAAGAAGCTAAAAATGTGTGTATAGCTTAAGAGACCTCTGAAACAATATGAAGTGTAACAATATCTGCATCATAAGAGTACCCAAAGGAGAAGAGAGAGAACAAGGAATTGAGAATCTATTTGAAGAAATAATGACAGAAAACTTCCCAAACCTGGCAAAAGAATGAGACATGCAAGTCCAGGAAGCACAAATGGTCCCAAACAGGACTACTTCAAACAGACCCACACTAAGACGCAAAATAATTAAAATGCCAAAGTTCAAAGACAAAGAGAGAATCTTAAAAGCAGCAAGAGAAAGGCAGTTTACTTACAAGGGACCCCTCACACCATATGAATGTCTGCTGATTTTTCAACAGAATCTTTGCAGGCCAGAAGGGACTGGCAAGAAATATTCAAAATTATGAAAAACAGGAATTTACAACCATGAATACTCCACCCTGCAAGGCTTTTAATTAAAACAGAAGATGAGATAAAGAGCTTCTCAAATAGGAAAAAGCTTAATTAATTCATCACTAACAAGCCAGTATTACAAAAATGTTAAAGGGACTTCTGTATTAAAAAGAAGGGCCAAAATAATTAATAATAATAATAATAATAATAATAATAAAATAGTAGTAACAATACATCTATCAATAATGACTTTAAATGGAAACAGATTAAATGCTCCAATCAAAAGATGTAGGGTAGCTGAATGGATAAGAAAATAAAACCTATTTCTACAAGAGACCAACTGACACTCACAGACTGAAAGTAAAGGAATGGAAAAGATATTTCATGAAAATGCAGCAACTACATATCTAAAGTAATTATTGACTGACATAAAGGGAGAGATTAACAGTAATATATTAACACCACATTGACCCCAAAGTCCAGATCTTCCAGACAGAAAATCAACAGGAAAAGAGTGGGCTTAAATGACACACTAGACTTGATAGATTTAACTGAGATTTTTAGAGCATTTCACCCCAAAGCAGCAGAATATATGTTCTTCTCAAATGCAGATGCACATGAAACATTTTCCAAGATAGGCCACCTGTTAGGCCGAATCTAACTCTCAATAAATTTAAGAAGATTAAAATCTTATCAAATGCCTTCTCCAATCACAATGGTATGAAACTAGAAATCAATTAGAAGAAAAAAACTGGAAAACACACAAACACATGGAGGCTAAATAACATGCTACTAAACGATCAATGAGTTAACAATGATATCAAGGAAGAAGTCAAAAAAAAAAAAAAAACAGAAACATTAGAATGAAAACACAGTGACCCCAAATCTACAGGACATAGCCAAAACAGTCCTAAGAGGGAAACTCAAAGCAATACAGGCCTACTTTAAGAAATAGAAAAATCTCAGATGAATAATCTAAACTTACATTTAAAAGAAAAAAAAAGAAAAAAGAAATAGTACACAAAGCCCAAAGTGAATAGAAGGAATAAAATAATGAAAATCTGAATGAAAATAAACTAAATACTTTAGAAAAACAATACAAAAGATCAATGAAACCAAGAGCTGGTTCTTTGAGATAATAAACAAAATTGATAAACTTTTAATGAGAAAGAGATAGAGAGAACCAATATAAATAAAATCAGAAAAGAAAGAGAAGTAACTACAGACACCACAGAAATACAGAGAATTATAAGAAAATACTATGAGCAATTATATGCCAGTAAATTGGATAATCTGTAAGAAATGGATTAATCCTTAGAAACACAATCTCCCAAGACTGAGTCAAGAAGAAAGAGAAAGTCTGAATTAACTGATTATTACAAAAAAAAAAAAAAAAATCAAATCGGAGAGAGAGAGAAAAAAACTTTCATAGATTAAAGTTCCAGACCAGATGGTTTTACAGATGAATTTTACCAAACTTTCAAAGCAGAATGAACATCTATTATTTTCAAACTACTTCAAAAAATTCTAAAGGAGGAAAGGCTTTCTAACTCTTTTTTTGAGAGTTACCATTACCCTGATTCCAAAACCAGAAAAAAAAATTACAAAAAAAAAGTTATAGGCATATATTACTGATGAACATTGATGCAAAAATCCTCAACAAAATATTAGCAAACAGAATTCAGCAATACATTAAAAATATCACACCCCATAATATTGGTGAGACACTCACAAGTTAATTAATGTTATATACCACATTAACAAATGAAAAGATAAAAATATATAATCATATCAATATATGCAGGAAAAGCATAAGACAAAATCCAACATCCATCTATTCAGCAAAGTAGGAATAGACAGAACATACCTTAACATAGTAACGTCTGTGTGTGACAAACATACAGCTAACATCATACTCAATGTGGAAAGGCTAAAAGCATTTTCCTTAAGATCAGAGACAAGAATGTCCACTTTCAGTACTTCTATTCAATATAGTATCAAAAGTTCTAGATACAGCAATGAGACAAGAAAGAGAAATTAATGACATTTAAATTTGAAAGAAAGAAGTAAAACTCAAAGGTTCCATCAAAACACTGTTTGAATTGATAAACAAATTCAGTATAATAGCAGTATCCATAATTAATATTCAGAAGTCAGTTACATATTTATACATCAATGATAAAGTATCAGAAAAAGAAATTGAAAAAAAAAATCCCATTTACAATTGCACCAAAAACAATAAAATACTTAGGAATCGACTTAACAAAGAAGGTAAAAAAACCTGGTATTTTTTTTTTAATTATAAGACATTGAGAAAAGAAATTGAAGAAGATACAAATAAATGGAAGCCTCTACCATGCCCATGTGTAGAAAGAATAAACATTGATAAAATGGCCATACTATCCAGAGAAATCCACAGATTCAATGCAATCTCTATCAAAATACCAATGCCATTTTTCACAGATCTAGAACAAACAATCTTAAAATTTATATACAACCACAAAAGACCCCAAATAGCTATAGCAATCTTAAGGGAAAAAAACAAAACAAAACAAAACAAAGTTGGAGGTATCGCACTATTTGATATCAAAATATATTACAAGGCTATAGTACACAAAACAGTATAAAAAGAGATACATGAATCAAGAGACAGAATAGAGAGCCCAGAAATAAATTCATGCTTATGTAGTCGTTTAATCTATGATAAAGAGGCAAGACTGTACAATGCTGTAAAACAGTATTTCAATACACAATGTTGGGAAACCTGGACAGATACGTGCAAAAAAAAAAAAAAAAAAAAAAAGTGGACCACTTTCTTATACCATATACAAAAAAAAAAAAAAATCACAATAGATTAAAGACCAAATGTAAATCTTCAAATCATAAAACTTCTAGAATAAAACCAGCAGCAAACTCTCTGATATTGCTATTTGTATTTTTTTTTCCTGATATATCTTTTTGGACAAGGGAAGCTTAAAAAATAAATAAACTAAAAAGTTTTGCATAGCAAAGGAAACGATCAAAGACAAAAAGACAATCTGCTGAATGGGAGGAGATTTTTGCTTATGATACATTTCACAAAGACGACTTATTGAATGGGAGAAGATATTTGCCTATGGTACATTTGACAAGGTGTTAATATCCAAAATCTATAAAGAACTCATACGATTAAACAACAACAACAACAAAAAATCCTATTAAAAAATGGGGAGAAGATCTCTTTAGATATTTCTTCAAAGAGGACATACCCATGGCCAATAAATGTGAAAAGATGTTCGGGGTCACTAATAATCAGAGAAATACAAATTAAAACCACAATGAGATATCACCTCACACCTGTCAGAATGGCTATCATCAAATATCATTAAAGAATCAACAAACAAGTGTTGGCAAAGATTTGAAGAAAAGGGACCCCTCATGCACTGTTGTAGGGACAGTGATTTGGTGCAGCCACTATTGAAAACAGTATGGAGATTCCACACAAAATTAAAAATAGACCTACTTTTTGACTCGCAGTTGTACTTTTGGATATTTATTCACAGAAAACCAAAAGAGTAACTCATAAAAATCTATGCACCCCTACGTTCCTGCCTGACAGCACTATTTATAATAGACAAGAGATGAAAGCAACCTATGTGTCCATTAATAGATGATTGGATAAAAAAGTTATGGTACATATATACAATAAAATATTAGTCAACCATTAAAAAAAAAAAGGAAATCTTAATATTTGCAATGACATGGATCAACCTAGAGGATATTATGCTGAGTGAAATAAGTTAGACATAAAAATATAAATACCATACAATTTCACTTATATGCTGAAACTAAGGAAGAAAAGGAGAAAACTAAATGAAAATAGACTCACAAATACAGAAAACAAACTGGTAACTGCCAGAGGCGAGGGAGGTTGGGAGGTTGGGTGAAAAAGGTGAAGAAATTAAAGAGGACAAATTAGTAGTTACAAACAGTCACGGGGATATAGAGTACAGCATAGGGAATATAGTCTATATTATTGTAATAGCTATATATAGAATCATAGGAGTGCTAGAGTGCTTAATCATTGTACTGTATACCTGAAACTAATATAAAATGAAAAAAAAATAAAAAGAACAATACTTATTCTTTCTACTTCACAGAATATTTGAAAAGATTAAATATTATGTTTATAATATTTTTATGTTTTCTAAAATGCTAAAAGTAAAAAAAAGCAATATTATGAAAAAAATGTGCAATTGATATTACTAAAATGTCAATACTGCCTCAACTGATATACAAATTCAATGTAATTCCTATTAAAATTTCAATGACATTTTTCACAGAAAAAGAATAAACTAAAATTTATATGGAACTATTAAAAACTTTGAATAGCTAAAGCAATCTTGAGAAAGAAGAACAAAACTGGAGGCATAATACTTTCAAATTTCAAACTGTATTATAAAGCTGTATTAATTAAAACAATATGGTATTGGCATATAAACAGACATAGAATAATGGAATGAAATAGAGAGCTCAGAAATAAACACATGCATATATTGTTAATTAATTTAAAACAAAGGAAGCAAGAACAATGAGGACAGAAAAGACTTCAAATGGTGGTTGGAAATACTGAACAGCTAAATGTAAAAGAATGAAACCAGAGCGCTATTTTATACCATACACAGAAGTTAACTCAAAATGAATTGAAGACTTGTACCTAAGACCTAAAATCATAAAACTTGAAAAAAAACGAAGATGATAAGCTCTCTGACATCAGTGTTAGGCATAACTTGTTGAATTTGACACCAAAAGCAAAAGCAACAACAAAAAATAAACAAATGGGAATGCATTTAATTAAAAAGCTTCAGCACAACAAACAAAACCATCAAAAATGAAAAAAAAAAAAATCTACCGAATGGGAGAATATATTTGTAAGTCATGTATCTGATAAGGGCATAGTATCCAAAATATTTTTAAAACTATTACAACTCGATGGCAAACAAACACCAAAAATTTTTTATTGAAAATGGGCAGAAGATCTGAATAGATATTTTTCTAAAGAAGATATACTAATAGCCAATAGATATATGAAAGGATGCTCTACATCATTAATCATTAGAAAAATGCAAATTAAACTCACAATGAGATATCACCTCAAACCTGCAGTGGCTATTATCAAAATGACAAGAAATAATAAGTATTGGTGAGGATGTATAGAAAAGGGAACCCTTATTTACTGTTGGTGGGAATGTAAATTAATGTAGCCACAATGGAATGCAGTATGGAGGTTCCTCAAAAAATTAAAATACACCTGCAAAATGATTCAGCAATTCTACTTCTGGGTATTTATCTAAAGACACAAAAACGCTAACTCGAGAAGATATATGCACTGCCATGTTCTTTGCAACATTATTTATAATAGCTAAGACATGGAAACAACTTAAGTGTCTATCTACAGATGACTGTATAAAAAACATGCCATATATAATATATGTATTACATGTATAAAAAAATAGTGCCACTTGTGACAACACAGATGGACCTCCAGGCATTATACTACGTGAAATAAATCACAGAGAAAAACAAATACTGTATTATCTTTCCTAAAAATAAATTTTAAAAAAATTATATAACAGATTGGTTGGTAACAGGCAGGGGTAGAGGGTGGGAGTAATGGATGAATTGTGTGTTTTTCTTTGTTTAGTTTAGTTTAAGTAAATTGAATAATAATAATTAAAAAAAAAAACTTATTGCCAATTCTAAAGAAAACTTTTCAGATTTTGTTTTCCCCTCATTCTATTGATCTACATACATCACTGTATAAATTTAACTGCAGCATAATGTTTTAAATATATAGTGAAGTGATTACTGCAATAAGTTTTTTTTTAGCATTCATCATCTCAATTCGACACAATGAAGAGAAGAAGCCAAAAAAGGAAAAAGTTCTTGTGGTGGGAACTCAGAATTTACTGTATTAACTTTCATATATATTATACAGTAGTGTTAGCTATATTTATCATGTTGCATATTACATATCTAGTACTTTTTTATCTTTTAGTAGGAAGTTTATACTTTTGAACATCTTTTATCAATTCCCCTCCTCCACCCTAGAATTTGATTTTCGTGAACTCCTATGAGTATTTGACAATGTTGACCACACAACACACACACACACACACACACACACACACACGCACACGGAAAAAAAGAAATAGAAAAAGAAAAGAATACACAATGAATATATAATAGTAATTTCCAAAAGCCTAGTTTGCCTTCTGACATCTGATAAAGGAGAAAATGTAAGTTTCATCTTATGTAATCTAAGGCTAAAGATATAAATTTACTAGGTGAAAGGATCAGTAAAGTACTGTTTAAAGAAAACATAGACTATGTTTTTTATTTATTTTAACTTCTCTTCTATCATCTCCAATATAATCAAACCAAGGTTGTGTGGAACTAAATTGAATGTGTTAGATGTTTTTCTGACTCTTCATTAGTCATTGGGGGAACAAGTGTCAAACTAAAATTTTAGTTCAATAAGTAGAACTAACTGCTGTCAATGTATGAGCATCGCAGATCTGTTGTGAAGAGGAAAGGTACCATTGTAAATGCCTCTGGAGCCAAAATAGATGAGTCTATAGGAAAGATGTACAGTCACATATTCCCATATTCTCTGGGCTATTTTCCAACTAAACTTGTGGAATGAGACAGCTGTGCCCTTTAATATGTTCCCTATTGCCTCTTTAAATGGTTAGCTCAAAATGAGATATTTTGCTTGCTGCTTGGATTGTCACTTTATGAATTCACGTCAGTTTTGTGGAAGCACAATGATCTCTCACAATATGTTAGAAGCAATACAGAAAAATATATACAACATGGTTCTCAATTTATAAAAATTTATATTTTAAAGTTAAGCACTACACATATTTACTACAAATGTATATCATATACACAAACACACTACTTTTTTTGTCAGTGATCATTTAAGAAATATATTTGTCTGATATGACAAATCAGCATAAGTCCTTTCGGAGAAATGGGTGATCAATAGTTTTAGTGAAACCAGTCTTTTCAGCCGATGTGGTTATATTTGCTACCAGAATTTTTTGACATAATTGCTATTGGATAATATTCATTTGGTAACATTTTATCAAAAATAAATAAAACATGTGTGTTTTCTTTAATATCTTTGGGTGCTAGACATTTTTTTTTTCTCCTAAGGAATTTATTCCTAATGTACAGCATTTACAAAGACAAGCAGAAACTGTTTCTCAACTGATGTCATTAACTAATTGAAATGTGAGTGAATAGGAGATAAATCTCAAGTAGACAAAGTCAAATTCCATGTCTCGGTATTGTGATTAGCACTGTATGAGATTAATTAATGTATCTCTTACTCTGAAGTAAGTATGATTATAAACTTTGCACAGAAAAAATAGCTAAAGATTTTCAAAATTGAGTAAATTACCCCAATTCTCACATTAAACAAGTAACAAGGTCAGAAATCAAAACCCAGGTCTTACTGACTCCAAACTGAAATTCTTCAGATGTGCTCTCTTAAAGAAAGGTTAGAGAAACAATTTGATGACACTTTGAATTAAAAACAATTTGAATGGTAGCACTTTTAAACTACTACTATAGTTTAAAAAGTAATGAGCAGTTGGGAGGAAATGGTCATTCAATTGTTTTTTATAAATTTCCCAAATCCCCTCACAGAAACAGCAGCTTGGGTGGCAATAGGGACACAAATTTTGGTAAACTAGGGACATAATATGCCCAAATATCTCAGATTACAAGTGAGTTTTCCAGACCATTTGTAACAAGGAGATCTGCAAGATCTATAGTGGTGTAGAAGATAGTGAAGAGAAGATTGAAAAATACCCTGCATTCAGGCAGTGGGGGGAATGACATCAAATGCTGAACACTGGTTTAAGGATATACTCCAGCCACACGAGTAGCTGTCATTTGGCTGGTACAATGCTGAGCTTTCAGCAGATCATTCCACTAGACTGTGAACACAGCTGTTCCTGGATGATGGAGCATGTGGAAGTTTCAGTGACTTCTATGAACTAAATTGCATTGTTGCCCTTCCTTTTTGTAAATTGTGTTCTTTTGTCAGAGTTAATGTTGTGTGGGACACCATGGCTATGAATAAGGCATTTTTGTAAGTCTATAGATGCTGATGCTAGAGAAAGAATTGAGGATCACAAAGAAAATTCTATATCTGGAATAAATTTTAATCCCATAGGGAAAAAGAACATCCTCACCAGGATGGTGATTTCCAAAGATATCCACTTACCATAAAAATTAAAAGTTGGTAGAAAATTGAAACTAATGAATTATATTTTAAATCAAATTGGTATGATAACAATCAACATTACATTATATTATTATAAATATTATATTTTAATATATAATATAAACAGTATTTCAAAAACTGTGTATATTCTTACTGGGATTTACACTAGAACAATAGACCCCCCCCCCAAAAAAAGAATCTTAAACAGCATCATATTCTAAACTTTTGTAAAGATAATGGTATTTTAAAATATTTTCAATACAATGATATGTTAAAGTAAATAAGAAATAATGTAAAAGTCATTAGGAGAAAAAATTTTGTGAGTAAACAAAACACATTTAAATACAAAATAAAAATTATTTAAAATTAAACTGAAATTTGAAAACATTTAAATATATTTTTTCTATTTTCTGAAATAATAATTGTTTCCCAGTTCTATCTTATAAAAAATTCTAGAATCGTGACAAACTGATAGCATCAAGCACATGGAGCCTTCAGATTGTGATCTCTGAAGCTCCTTAGAGAAATAAGTAGTACTAAATTCAATCAGAAAATATACAAGATTAGCCTGGGGAATTTCCTTTTGCTGGATAGCATGGAAAATTTAAATACCCCTAAAAGAACATAGAAGCCAACTTGAAGGGCTGTCATTGGAGAAGGCTAACACAACTGGAACATAAACAGAATAATAACTGTAACTCATTGAAACATATACAAATAGTTATTCTGAAAATAATAAATGCATTTATAACCACATTTCCTATACAATTCAATTTCAGGGTAACTATAATTGATAAGTGAGAGTACTTAAATGGAAAGCTCAAGGTAATAATTGCAGAAGCAGTGATAGAATTGCAAAATCATCATTTACAAACCCTAGTGAAATAATTAATCTAGAGAAAACATATCAGTATTTAGCAAAAGTAGGAAAAGTGATAGAGAACAATGTATAAATTAGGATGGCATCAGAACTCACTGAGCAAACATAACATGAGTAAATGTTAGAAAATTAGACATTATCTGCCCCCTGAAACACAACATACATAGAACTATTAACATGAAATATTTTTGCTTCCCCCAAATATAATATTAATTATATAGAACTAACAGTTTATAAGAAATACAGAAGATTGGAGTACATGTTAGAAAATACCACAAAGTTAAAATCGGCCAAATGGTATAAGACAACTTCTTCAACCAATAAATAGCATAAAAGTTAGGAGAGGGGGATTTGCTACACAATAGACAAGAAATATATCAAACAAGATAGGGCTTGTCCAAAGAAGACATACAAATAGACATTAAGTACATGAAGAGATGCTTAGTATCACTAGTCCTCATGCAATTGCACATAAATTCACAATGAGATATCATCATATTAGAATATTATAAAAAAGACAAAAAATAACAAATGTTGGGGAGGACATAGAGAAAAGGAAACCCTTGTGCACTGTTATAGATGTAAATTGGTACACCCACTATGAAAACAGCATAGAGATAACCATGAAAAATTAAAAATACAACTATTATATGATCCAGCAATAACATTTCTGGATATATATCCAAAGGAAGCAAAACAATTATCTCAAATATATAACCACACTCCATTGCAGCATTATTTACAATAGGTATAATAACAACCTAAGTGTTCATCAATAAATGAATAAATTAAGAAAATATGATATATATAAATTATATGTATTCATATACAAGTATACAGCCTATATATAATATAGACTTTTATAAAGCTACAAAAATGAAGAAAGCCCTGTAATTTTTAACAACATAGATGAATCTGGAGGGCATTATGCAAAGTAGTAAGACAGAAAGAAAAAAACAAATACCTCATGATTTCACATACATGTGAAATCTAAAAAAAAAGTCGAACTCATAGAAACATAGAAATGTACTTGCCAAAAACTGAGAGATTAAGAGAAATAAGAAGAGGTTAGTAAAAGTGTACAAACTTTTATTTATAAGTTCTGAGGATTTAATACATAACATGGTGACTATAGTTGATTACACTATTTTATTATTAAAATTTGTTTAGACAGTAGAACATAAATGCTCTCACCAAAAAGAAAAATAAAAAAATATGTGAGGTGATGTATGTGTTTAATTAATTTAATGAGGGGAAGCTGTCATGATCTATGTGTATATCAAATTAGCACATTGTACACTTAAATACCTTACAATTTTATTTGTCAATTATATCTCGATAGAGCTGAAAATGAATACATGAAGCAAACATAAACTTATTTAGATATTGATTCAAATATTATCAAATGGAAAAAGTTATTTACAAATAAAACAAATACAGAAATTTGAATAGAAGCCAGGTCTTACATAACGTTGAGTAAATATTGTTAACTGTATTCAGTGAAATAACTTTGTTGAGATTACTTTTTAAAAAATTATTTTTGTTGGAGATGAATGCTACAGTATTTGTGGGTAAAACAAAATCATATCTAGAGTTTGTTTAGGAACAAAACAAAGCAAAAAATAAAATAATAATAATAATTAGAATAATTGAAGGAATATTTTCAAAATAGTGATAATTGTGAAAGCTGAGTGATGAGGGATTATTATACTATTATCTAATTTATAAATTTATGAAATAGACAAATATAATGAAAATTTACAAAGTATAATATAAAAAAATAGAAACAGGAAACTCCTCTCTATGGGTGTGTTCTTCTAAAGCTACATCTTGATAATGCTATTCAGTTTAACATGGGACCTCTAAATTGTAGTCCAGGTTAGAAAATAAATATTTAAGAAAGCTTATGGAAAAAGTCATTAGAGATAAGAATTTATAAAAATAAAAAATGATTATGTTAAGGAAATAGATATAATATTTCTCTATATACACATTTTGAAAATTTGAGCTGAAATTACTGGTCAAATCGTATGTGAATAGAGAACTAATAAAATTATTTTTTACTGTGTGCTACATAACCTATGCATCCTGTGTTAGTTTTTGATATTAGCAGACATACTTGGACCTAACATGTACCCATAAAATTACAGTGTTTTCCCCTCCATTTTCTTTCTTCAGCTCCTGTCCTTATTTGAGTTTAATGCATACCAATTCAATGATGTATTTCACGACCTATACACTTACCATTACTCTGGATTTTATCACCTTATACAAATAATTATATCACTATTTATCATTTAATTACATATTACTTTGTATTATTTTAATAGTTTGTGCATTATACTTTTCTCCTCCTATAAGAACCATACATTTAACTGTTTACTCTCGTATTGCTTGTTTTGTGTTAAAATTGAGTGTACATTACTTCTTTCTTCATACTAGTGTTTCCATACCAGTGTTTCAACCTGTTTTATTATCTTAGGTTTTCAGTGTATTTATTCAAAGAGTAATTTTTAAATACTTAGAACAAAGGAAACCGAAATATACTGAACCCTACTATTACAAGCACCATGCCACATAGGAGATATATATATATATATATATATATATATATATATATATATATATGTAATGTGGTGAAAGGCTTAGAGAATGCTAATAAATAAAGAAGCTGAGAAGTGAACCCAATATTTGAATAATTAAAAGATTTTATTTTATCGTTTTTGTTATCTTTGCATGTATTGAAATAAAGTAACACAAAAATAGAGAAATTATAATAATGAGGACACTTTCTTGGTATGCAATTATTTTCTTTAAAAAATTTTTTGTTCTATTTTCACACAAAATTATTTTTTTTCAAAGATTAGACTTATTTTTTAGTCATTTTCTCTCTAAATCCTACTCACCACTTATTCATGTACATTTCTCTAAACTTGAGTCTGAATCAGGGACACACAATGAGAATATATATGCATATGAGCTCTTTTAATTAAAAATTATAGTTATAATCAAGCCCTTAGAGATAAATACTCTCTTGCTAAGACCTAGAATAGAATGAATATCAGCAATATCTTCTCTTTATATAACATGTCAACTAAGTTGTCTGTAATATTATCACTCATTTCAAAGTGTCTCTGTAAGAAAGCACCCCTGGTTTTCTTACCAGCAGGAAAATAAATAATGCGTAACATGAAAAATAAATTTGTCTCATGAAAAAGACACTTTGAAACATCTAGATTTCCCTCTGGAATTCTCCAGTAATCGCAATAAGGAACTTGGCTTGTGCAGCCCAAATAGTATTTCCAAATACTCTTTGCTCCTCTTGTGCCAAATCCATTTGACTTTTGACAGAAAGATGTGCTGTAATGCTCCATCACTTTCCCCTAACTTGGATCAGTGGGGATGTGCTATTATTACTCTCCCTGATCTTCTTCACTTTTTTCTGTGTTCATTACTGCTGGTCCCACATAGTGCAGGTTTATTGTCACTAAATGGGAAATTTCATAACAGACCAGGAGAAATGAAAGTATGCAACTGGAAAAAACAAGACATTGCTCCTTCAGGCATATTATTTTTTTTTATTTTTTACTGGAAAACTTCAGAAGCTAGATTACAGTTTCTCATCTCCAATGTTTCATTTATTATGTCCTATAGTTTATTCATTGCATTTGTTTCCCTTAACCCGTCTCTTTTGATATTTTGTCCTTGCAGTTATTAGAAGCGTGTAATTTTCCTTCACATTTTCCAGTGTTTCAAACCAAAACCTAAAGCTAATAAGAAAAGAATTATCATGCCACTTAAATTCAGCCCACACTAAAATAATATCACCCAGCTATTGTAGGAGCGCTGTGGAAAGATAGACTATAACTAATACATAGTTTTGATTACTGGCATAACAAGTTTTGAATATTCATCTGACAAATTGAATGGCTTTTAATAAATTACTCTTCCCCAGAAATAATTTAAGTCCATTTACAAAAAATACAAAATAAAATACAAAACACAAAAATACAAAAAAAAACAAAAAACAATCTTTAAGTACCACCTTATCAAAATCACTATTTGACTAAAGGCTGCATTCTTTGTCATCCTCATCACATCAAGGCTTAACAGGTATGGGGTTCTACTTGAAGCAGGTATGATGAATTATTTTTCTTGTATTACCTACAACATCTAATAAATACCTAAAACATAGCAGAGTTTAGTAAATATTAAATTAAGGCACATCACCCATGCTTTAAATATCTGTCTATTGATTAGAAAATTAAATCAAATTTGCTGTTTGAATTGTGTTATATAGTGAGAAATTGTACATTAAAATCTGAAAAGTAAAGATTGCTAAGAAAATTAACACTTTTTGAACCCTCCTTGGATCATGGTGTTTTGATTTTGAATAAGTATTCCACTTGTTTTTTGTACTGTGACTATGATACTAAACAACTATGTTTCCAGCAGTAACACAGATTTTACACCAACTATTTAATGTATTTTGACTTCTGTTTTTGTCTCTTTCATGAGATTTTTTGTGTGTGTCTTGAGAACAGGTGACATGCCGAACTCATATTTGTATTCCCTCCATCACCTAGCTTTATTCATTGCTAAGGAAGAAACTCAATATTTATTGACAGAATGTATGCACTAAGAAAAGCAAATATGTTGTTAAATTTTCTGCTAATCTAAAAAATAAATCTTTACTATAGCTGGATGTTTAATATTGTAGTATATTATAATAAAAATCTCTGATATGGTTGATGAAATATATAGTAATTATATCTAAAGTATTAGTGCTTCAAATAGTTCACTAATGGCTAATTTTCTGCTCTACTATCAACATTAAAATAATCTACAAAAACAATCTATTTTGTATATTGAAAAACCTGTAAGAATATTTTCAATATCACTTGAACTGTTTAGAGTTCTCTTTTATGCTCATATTCATCTTCACAGGTTGAAAAGGCTAATATCACTATTGCTCTTTTTTTTTAATTTTAAGTATTAAAATATCCATATGGAAAATAAGACTTCTTATCAATTTAGACAATAGGAATTCAAGTTTTAATTTTAAAGTTACTTAATAATTTTTACAAAGACATATGTGACTGGGTAGCATACTGTGTTTTCCTTGTCCTGACATAAATTTTGGTACTTCTTAGAATTATAAAGTGAAGTGATCAGTTAAAGATTCATTCTTCTGTACATACTGTTGTCACTATTAGGGGAGATCTAAGTCCCCTGTTGCCCCCATGGCACTCGGGGGCCTTTGTCCTATCTTCCAAGTCAGTGAAGAAGAACAGATCAGCAAAGATTAGGAAAGGTAAGATTTACACTTCTAGAAAGGAACAGGCTACGCTAAAGAGGGCTGTAGCCTTGTAGAAGTGGGAAAGTCTGTCTTATATTTGGGCAGTGATGGGTGGTTACAAGGGTGATGCTAGATGATTGACGTGTGAGGTCATTTTGATTGACAGTTGGCTGTTATACAGCCTATTGTTAACTGCACATGTTCCTTCCCAGAATTCATTCTGTTATAATTAGATTCACAAACTTCCAGGAACATGCATGACATTATACTGATGGTATAATGAGGCTGAAGTGAAAAGGTCAGAGTACTCCTTACTGCGCAAACATTTGTGGTTAGTTTATACCAGTTGCTATGCTATGGTCATTTGTTTCATTGTAATCCAGGATGTAGGGCTATTGTTATTTGAAAAATGAGTTTTTCTCTGGGAGGACCAAGGGGCAGCCTCTTGGGTTGGTCTGTTAGTGTTGCTATTTCTATGGTTATGGAGCCGGGCCTTGGATCCTGTTACTCATGACTACCTAACTATCTAATAGTGTCATTTTAGAAAATATCATAACAAGCCCAAATAAATGAAACTTATTTATAAACAAAGCTTGCAGTAGATAGTATTAATATTGTGCATTCTAAGAGTAAAAGTGCAGTATATCTATGACACTGATAAGTTTGAAAAAAACAGGCTTAAGAGAATTTTTTTTCAATATGAATTTAAAATATGCAAAGTATATTTGACTATGGTTTCTTTATTAGGTAATTAAATCATATCAATGATAATTTACTGGGTCTCGTTAAAAAGTAGTATATAATTTAAATGGTAAAGTATTTAGGAATTAAGTCTTAAGATGTTCGCAAATGGTTTCAATGATTAAGCAAAAAATAAAAGGGATTGGAAGTTTTTGTTTGTCTGTTGCTTTAAGTTTTATATCCCACATACAAGTAAAATCATATGGTTCTCAGCTTTATCTGCCTGATTTATTTTGTTTAGCATGCTTATCTCAAGATCTATTTATGCTGTCACAAGTGGCAATATTTTATCTCTTCTTATGGCACAGTAATATTCCATTGTAAATATGTGCCACAGCTTCTTTATCTAATCATCCATTGTAGGACACTTTGGTTGTTTTCACATCTTGGCCACTGTGAATAATGTCGCAATGAATATCAAGGTACATATATCTTAATGAATAAATGGTTTCAAATTTGGGGGTTGATACCAAAAATTTGGCATCATATTTGGGTCATATGGTAATTCTATTCTTAATTTTTCAAGGAACCTCCATACTGTTTTCCATAGTGGCTGTACCAATTTACATTCCCACCAGCAGTGTACAAGGGTTCCTTTTCCCCTCCAACCTCTCCACCACTGTTATTGCTTGTCTTATTGATAATAACCATTCTTACAGGTGTGAGGTGATATCTCATTGTGGTTTTGATTTGCATTTCCCTAATAGCTAGTGAAATTGAGCATCTTTTCATAAGTTTGTTGGCCATTTACATGTCTTCTTGGAAGAAGTATCTGTTCATGTCTTCCGTCCATTTTTATATCAAATTGTTTTCTGTTGTTGAGTTGTATGCATTTTTTATATATTTTGGATATTAGGCCCTTACTGTAAGAATCACTTGCAAATATCTTCTCCCATTCAGTCAGTTGCCTCACAGACAATAGTTTAGTTGTTACTAAAGGAAAAGGGGGGGAGGCAGGAGATAGGTAAGGGAAAATGTTGTCACTTACAAGTAGACAGAGAGAAATTTGACTTTGGGTGGTAAACACACAATGCAATATACAGATGATGTACTATCGAATTCATATATAATTTTATTAAGCAATGTCACCACCCAAATTTAATTTTTAATAAACAAATAAATAAGTAAAATTTATTTTAAAAAAATAAAAGGGAAAACTAGAGCAAGAGGGAAAATGTATGAATGTGAGTGACTGTATACCTATATATATATATTTTTTTTTTTTCATTTTTTGGAAGGTTTAAGTAAAATACTAAATGGAAAAGCTCATACTATATATCTATGATAACATGTAAAAATGAGGACCATTGTAACATTTTTTATTTGTTTGAAAACATTTACTAATTGTTTGCACATCACAGAATTTGTTAAAGAAAAGCACCACTGAAAATTTCATAATACACATTGAATTAGCACAATACAGTTATCACAAATAGCAGCAGATTTTCTACAAGCCCTAGGTATAAATATCTTGCATTTTGTTCATATTCTTTTCTGATATTAAAGAGACACTGTTAAACAAATCGCTCTTCATAATTTTGTACTTTATTTTACACAGGTTTTTCTAAATAAACTTGAAAGACTATTTTCTATATTGTTATGCATTATATTATATGCAGGTAAATATTCAACATGTAGTTACATTATAATGAAATCGGGCAAATCTAGGTAATAAATCAGATTTCTTGAAGTATGACACTGGAGTAAGAAAGAGTGACTGGAATAACAAGCTGATAATATTCTTTTATGCTTAGATGGATTCTAAGACTTCATATTCCAAGAAGCATTGCAAAAATTTTGGTTCTTTGTAGGACACTCTGTACATATGTACATTTTTAGGGAGAATCACAGACATCTGCTGTTGAATCTTAATGTTCACATTTGTAAATTAAAGACATTAATTCAAATAATTTTGTATTAAAAAAATCCTTCTGTTTCTAATATCTGTAATCCTATCGACTATGGTATGCATAGTAGGCATATACTTGCTGTTATGTGGACATTTATTTTTTTTAATTTTTAAATTACAGTTGGCATATAATATTCTACTAGTTTCAGGTGTACAACATAGTGATCCCACATTTATATAATTTACAATTGATCACCCAGATATACCTAGTACTCATCTAATACCATACACAATTATTATATTATTGACTATATTTCTTATGCTACACTTTACAACCCCGTGGTTATTTCGTAACTGCCAATTAGTACTCAATTCCTTCACTTTTTCACTCACCCCTCATCTGACAACCACCAAAATGTTTTCTATATCCATGAGTTTGTTTCTGTTTTGTTAGCTTATTTTGTTCTTTAGATTACACATGTAAGTGAAATCATATGTCATCTATTTTTCTTTATTTTACTTCACTTAATATAATACCCTTCAGGTCCATCCATGTCTTTGAAGATGCCAAGACTTCATTTATTTTTTATGGCTGAATAATAATTTGTTGTATATATGTGCCATTTTTTTTTTTATTCATTCATTGACGGATATCAAGGTTGCCACCATATCTTGGCTGTTGTAAATAATGCTGCAATAAACATATGGATTCACATGTCCCTTCGAAGTAGTGTTTTGGGTTTCTTCAGATAAATACCCAGAAGTTGAATTACTGGGTTCTTCTTTGTCACTTGTATAGCCTTTGTTTTAAAGTCTATTTTGTTTGGTATAAATATTGCTACCCTAGCTTTGTTTGTTTGTTTCTATTTTAATGAAATATCTATTTTTATTTCTTGACTTGCAGGCTATGTGTATCTTTCAATTTGAAGTATCTTGTAGGAAACCTATGTAAGGTTCTTGTTTTTATACATTCAGCCACTGTAGTTTTTGATTGAAGCATTTAATCCATTTACATTTAAAGTGTCCATTTTGTTTAGTTCTTTTTCTGAAGCTTTGTTCTGTTTTTTTTTTGTTTAAGACATGTTTCTTTGTCTCCCCATTTTGGCTGCCTCCATGTGTTTGTTTTTATGTATTAGGTAAAGGTGTTAAGTCTCCCTGTCTTTGTAAAGTGGCCTTATATAATAGGTGTTCTGTGGGGCCCAATGGCACAGTCTCCCTGGTCACCTAGGCCAGGTGTTACAGGTGTATTTTTTGTATAGGTTGCAGGTGCCCTCATGTTGTAGTTGATTGCTTTTTGAAAATCAATGAGAGGTATTGACCCTTGGACTAGTTAGTTGTGAGGGCTGGCTAGGGAAGGGCTGTCCCTACATACCAGGATTTGCTTTAGCAGGGCTCTGTTAACTACCCAGTTTGCCTTTTGGATGTGTTGTCCTCAGATGTGACCCTGTGTTTTGTTTCAGCTCAGTCAATGGGTAGGCCCCAGGCATGCTGGTCCTAAGGTCTTATTGGAGGGGCTGTGCCACAGGCAAAATTCAGCTGAAGCCTGTGTTCTTCCCGGGGCCATCTGACAAGAGTCTTCAAGAAATCTGCAGATGGCCTCCACCTGTGCTGGGCTTAGAGGTGCCCTGAAAGGCCAAGCCATAAATTGAGGCCAGCTGCTACTTGTGCTGGGTGGGAGCTGCTCAGCAAGAGGTACAGGGCACACTGAGGCCACATGCTGCTTGTTTGGATTTTGTGAAACTTTGAGAGATTTTTGGAAACTATGTGGTCATGTTTACTACAGATTAACTGAGCACATATTCCTTAATGCCTACAATGTGCTACATGATTAAAACATTTTTCTTATTTTGTTTTCATATAATCTCTGTGAGGTCTGTTTTATTCTCCCCATTTTCTACTTTAGAACTTAAACTCAAAGAGAAAGAATAGTTGGTAGAAAATCTGATGAAACATTAATTGAGGGCCTGGAATTTAAATCTATATGTATATTGTATCAAGAGAAATAAAGGCATATATTCCCTATAGTTTCTATAATACAAACCTTCCCCTTCTCTAGGTCCTGGTGTATCTACTAAATTTATTTCACAATTAGAAATTCATTCTTCTCTATCTAGTTCTGAAAATATTCAATGTGTTTACTTAGAAATGACAGCAATAGTTTAACTTCCTTTCCAGCCCCATAGCACCTCATACAGTTTTGGGCTAAGAGCAGCCATTTAATAAACAATTGATGATTAAAGTAATTGGTTCCATTGCTCTTTCAACACAAGAACCAGTGGTACTCCTGATTATGTTTTAATGTTATCCTTTTAGGCAGTTTTAAATATAATATACCATTTTTTTACAGTTCAGAGATTTAATTTTTTAAATATGAAATTGTCGACCGATTGCCAATCAACAAGTATAAATTGAGCAACCTGGGGGAACATTATCAGAATCTTCAACAGTTATTTCTATATAAAAGTAAGTTTCTCCAAAAATAAATGTAATTTTACTAATGGTCTAAACCTGCCTTTCTCCACAGATCAGCATTTTTCATATGTACTTATAAAGATATTTATTTGAAATAACTGCATCACTTCTAAATCATGTTACCCTAATTCTCTGCATGTCCTTAAGATTCCTTTATCATCCTCATCATTGTGTTGCATGTTCAGCCCTATTAGTTTTTAGCTTAATGCTCTGCAGTTTAGCTCCCTGATAAGAGCCTTATTGTAGTGTTTTTAATACCTACAGTGCCTCTGTGATTTTTCACAAATTAATTGTTCTTTTGTAGCTATTTTAGCTTTTTAGTACTTTGAAGCTGTTACTGAGGAGATAGACAAGAGGGAACTGTGGTTTACAGCACGACAGCTTAATTTACATAGACAATGTGAAGTGGAATGATGAGGAAATTAAATCGAAGAAGACAAAAAAAAAAAAAACTACGTGATTGAAAAACATTTGTATTTGACCTGAATGATCAAGCTTGAAAAACTACCTAATTGGAATTACCCAGATGATTGCTTTGTTCTTCACTAAATTTATTTGAATAATAGCCTGAAAGGCTAAAAGCTCATATTTATTTAAAAAGCAAAAACAAACAAAATTTATGATCTTAAGCAACGTTCAATTTGAAGTAAAAGATGGGGTGATAATTTATAATATTTGAATATTTTCCAGAAAGTTCTAAAAGAAATATCTTAGTAAAGGTGCCAATCCGTGTGCAATTGGAAGAAGAGGGGGGGGAATCTTTCCAATCACTCCTTTCATTTAGTGACTGATAATCACCTTACACTCTCACCCCAGATGTGTCTTCAAGCAGTTATTTTTCAGATTTTACCATTTGTGTTTTCACATCTCATGTTATCATAAAGGACCATATAGTCAGTCATGCATAATATTTTAATACTCTTTGCATACTGTCAGAAATTCTCATAATGCATTTTTATAATTAAATAAATATTTCGGTCATTGAACTTGGTGCTAGGGATAAAAAAATTAGCTGAAGAGACACAACACCTCTCTTATGGGAGATTATACTATAAAATATAATATAAAGTCAAAGTATAAAGACACAATTGTGGATTAAAATAAGCAAAAATTACTGTATAAATATCAATATTAAATGTACAATTAAAGATTATGAAAAACTATGGCCGTGCACTTTATAAAATCAAGAAAGAAATTATAGTAAGATTGAACTTAATGTTTCAGGTTATGATTTCTTATGTGTGATTTGGAGGCAGAAGAGAATAGAGAGGCAGCTAGGCTACTGGTATGTTTTAATAATTATAATTTTATTATTTTCTCATGTAAATTTTTTATATGATTTTTACAGTTCGTTTATTTGTTTTTGCAGATGGTGGGTGCAGGGTAGATCTTAATATCCCCAAAATGGTTGAGGTCAATCAGAATTTAATTTCTATTCTGAATTATCATCATCCAGACTAGGGTCTAAAGCATGGTTACTTCTATCTTTTGTTTCCAGAACCTTGAGGTCCCTCCCACTGATTCAATTACCCCCAGGACTAGTGAAGAAGGTAAAGAGATAGTGTTGGAAAAAGGAAAGAAAAGGTAGATAGAGAAAGAAATTTTAAAAGAGCAGAAAGAGAGAGAAAAAGAAGGAATGGGAGAAGAAGGCAAGGAGGGAAGGATGGATTGGAAAAGAGAAAGATGGAGAGAATTTAAAGAAAAGATTGGCAGTGATTAGGTAAAGTTGAATACTCTGATATGAAGAAAGCAGTTACCTAATACTTAGATTTATTCAGTTTAACCTTAATTGATAATATTACTGGCTTGCTCTCTTTTTGGCTCTTTCCTCAGGTGCATCATTCTAAAGAACAGTTAGTAACAGAGCAGGCTCATTGGTATGACTATGAAATTAAATAACTAACTGAACACTTGTATGTATCAAAAGTGTTGCTTTTAATGAGCATTTGCTCTTAGGAGGAAGCAACTCTTTTGATAATGTTAATGGTTTTCCACTTATTTTTTCTAGATCTATACATGAGGTAGGTCTGATAAGCACTATAAAGTAGTCAATGTGTTGATTTTAAAATGGATTTGGGGTGTAATGGGGTTCTGAATGTTTTGTTTTGTTTTTTTCCCCTCTCTTCAAACTATAAGATTTATTTTATTTCTTGGTCATCCTAATGTGAAAATTCCTACATGTATTTTCACAACTTTTAGAAAATTTTGAGCCCTCTAATATTCTGTGTCATGATTATACTTATATACATTTTATCTATATGAATTAATTGCAAAGATCAAATTAATAAAAAAAAAATAGCAGGAGTAGCCAAAACTTTTCTAGAGAGGAGCAGATAGAAAATATTTTAAGGCTTGCATATTATACGATCTCTGTTGTAACTATTCAACTTTGTGACTGTAGTCCAAAAGAAGCCACAGGCAATAACTAAACATATGGATCTGGCTGTGTTTTATTACAAGTATTTACAAAAAGAGGAGGCATACTGAATTTACCTCACAGGTCCTTGTTTTTATACCTCTTTGTATGCTATTCCTAACATTTTATAAATATTTTACATATTTGTAATGCATACCTGCATTGACTTTTATATTATTTCTCATTACTTGAAAGGTGCTAGAAATTACCATTTTGATGTCAGGTGATAAAGAGAAAGAAATAAACAACATTTCTTTTTAATTGAAAAGTTTTGATTTAAAAATGCAAACATTTGAAATGCAAAAACTAAGCAGCTTTGTTCATTAATATTTCTGACATTTTGTTTGTAATATTTTTATCTAACAAATCTCTTTTTATTCACTACTGTGCAGTACTTATAAACCTTTTATATTTTAATACTTTCGATGATATTATGTTAAGTATTTTATACTTGCTTTGAAATTAGATTTATTTTCTGTAATAAAGAAGATGACTCTGTCTTTGATGTTTGACCTTAGATAGGCTCCTTGGTTTTCTCTCTGCTTCTAACACCTTGCCACCTCACCACTTTTGTGAGAAAGACCACTCATGTGTGCCCTCCATCTCGGCAATCTGGTGGGAATTTCCAACAGCGCAGCCCCTAACCAACATGAGTATCCTTATTCCAGTTTTATTTTCTACCCACAACAAAAACCTGACTACCTCTCCTCCTTTGCTCTTCACATTTCAGTATGAGCTCTTCCCTTCTAGGGAATCCTCAACTTGGTGTGAGCACTAAATGAATTTTATTAAATTTATTGGTGATTGATTTATATTAGCAGTTCTGCCAATTAAAACATGGCATAATGCTTTCATTAGAACATAAGTATAAAGAATTATAATAGTTTATTTCGTCGAGAGATGCTTTAGTTGTATTTGTATAAGTTTAGACATAGATGTATATTATTAATATAGATATATAGCAAATAAATAAGGCATCCCTAAAATAATTTTTTGAATCTAATTCTTCCAAATCTTTTTCTACTAAAGTCATCATATTTACATTTTTTAAGAAGGTATTCCATGTGTAATCCAGATGCAGAAGTTTTACAAAAGTCTTTCATTATAAGCAAATCAAAATGTTCTTCTAAGCTGTAACTCTCATTCTGCAAGTTTTGAAGACGAGACTTTATCAGGCCAAAAATTTTCACCAAGCTATTCAAAAAGCAATGAGTATTAATGTTTCTTTTGCAAATGGTCAGAAATTATGTGTTGACTAAAAGTTAAGGGTTTGTGTTTGCACATTTGTGACAAGAAAAGTACTCTAGTTTATGTGATTACAAGTAATAACAATTAAAAAATGGATGCCCCTACACAAGAGCAAGAGGAATTCAGAGATGTTAAAATGAGAGGTCTTCACATGGACTACATATGTTATACCACATTGTTAATTTTAAGAATCCAAAAGATCATATGTTAAAGTCCAAGTAGAATAGGGAATTAAGACTTGCCCAAATTCATGTAGTTAGTAAGTAACTAACTTAGGACTAATTTTACATCCCATACTCCTACCCTGATAATTTGGAATCAATTTAAATATACCAAAATAATTTGTTATAATTATTATTTAAGGATTCATTTATATTTAAATTTTGTCTTTATGTTAGAATTATAAAAATATGTGTTCCCAATAAAGTTTCTTGTGTCTTTTCTTATATCTTTGAAATTCCATTTTTTCTTACTGATTTAGCCTTTTTCAATTATAAATTTAACTTTTGTTCATTGCTTATTTATGTTTTAAACCTCAGTCAAAAATGTATTAATCTAGATTACTAGTTTAGTAGCAAAACACAATTTAAAAAAACAACCAACCTTTGTTAAATTGTTACCTAAGCAGAGACAATTTTCTATGTACTTTCTTTAAGGATAAAATTTTAAAACTTCTATTTTAAAATAGAAGGAATCTTTCAGATAGATATAGTCTTTATTTTTCCAATAAAGAGTCTGAGAACTAAGAAGGTCAAATAACTCTCTCAATGTCGCATTGCTGGTTATTGTCTGCATCCAAGCAAAATCTGAGTCCTTGGTACAAAGTCCACTTGTTCTTTCCTACTACTTTATAATGGATTATATCTAGGGATTTTTATTTCTGTGAGTGCAAATATTTTCTATTCTTCCTTTATATATCATATAAAGCCTAGCATAATGACAGTGCCTGGCATAATGCACTGCCATGCAATAAGTATTCCCTAGATTGCCAAATGAATGAATATATTGACTATCATATCTCAAACAAGAGTTTAAATGAGATAAACTCTTTAGAAATGACAACAAATTTTATCTGCAACAGAATAACATTTTTATATTTTAGAATTTTTGGTCATTGCCTAACTATAGTAATAGTCAAATCATTTATATATGTTATATAAGGTATAAATCATCTGTCTGTCTGTCTATCATCTATCATCTTTCTATCTATCTATCTATCTATCTATCATCTATCTATCATCTATCATCTATCTAATCTACATAGTGTATATGTAACACACACTATTTAAATATGGTAGAAAAAAATGCAAGACTGGCTTTTAGGATCTAAAAGTTAATATAATCCTTTAGATGTCCCAGAGTACAGTGGAACAATAGAGTGGATAAAGTCTGAGACCTATACATAAGATATATAAAATAGATGATAATGATAGATAGATGATAGATGAGAGAGAGAGAGAGAGATAAATAGATAGAAGATAGATAGATGATAGATAAATAGAGATAGATAGTTACATATAATTGTTATAACGTGTATTATGTTTAACACATATATTAGTAGTTGGACTATTATTATGGTTCGTCAATTAAAAAATTAATTTCATTAGAAATGATAAGAAATATGCTAGTCTGATTTTGAGCGTATGAATCTTAGTAATTGAAATGGCTGATCTAGACTAATAGATAGATGTATACATATATAGACATAGAATATTGGTTGTTTTTTCTTTATGCCATTTGGTTCACTGACTTGAGCATTTTAATATGGTATATATTTTACTAAAAATTTAATTTAAAAGATTATTTTCTCTGAAATATTGAATCAAGACCATGATTTAATTTTGCATACTGTGTTTATGCACTACCCAACTTCCAAAGTTATTATCAATGTGGTTAGCCTATATAAGTTAAGGAAATAACTCCCATTGCAGAAGTATATTTTTAATATTTTTTTGCAATGTAGTGGAATTAAAATTGCAATGCTTTCTAATCAGATCATAAGCAGTGTAGTAATAAAGGTCTAATTTACCAAGTTCACTTTTTTATTACACTTTTTTAACACAAAGTAACTCCACTTATATTCCCATAGCTCTGAGGCCAAAGCAAAAGAGTTTGGAGAAGTAGCTATATAAAACACTTTGAACTAAATGTAGTGGAGGTTGACTTTGAGACTCCTTGATAAATCTTAAAATTGGTCTCTCATTTAAACATATTCAAAGGAAATGATAACAGTACTTTCTTGAAAAAATATAAAGCATTAACATTTTAAAAACCTACAGCAGAGGCAGCTGTTCAGGAAAAATTACAAACTTACCCTTAAACATTCTAACAGCTCTTACTTATCCTCCCTACTTACTTATTTACCCTAAGTTTGAGGGGAAAATAATGCTGAAAACATGCTTTTCACAAATATTAAAGTAATATTAAAGAGATGTGCTATTTCAGTTTGATTACTCGTGTCATACTATGAAGTATGTAGCTTTGTCTTAAATATGCATTTGTTAAGACATTGAGCCTGAAATAATTTGCTGAGGTGTTTGAAAAGTATGATAGGAAATAATAACAGAAAAGATATTGTAAGAAGTATTGAACTCTGTAGATGTTGCTATGGAGTGGGCATAAGAGAACTTTAACCTGCCAGCCAAATTTGCCTTCTTCCTATCTTGCTAAATTTTTATTGAAACGCTGGCATTATCTTTTATTTTGGTATTTGTCAATAACTGTTTTCAAACTACAATGTCAGGGTTGAATAGATAAGACAGACACTGTAAGTGGCCCACAAAGGCTAAATCATTTACTATTTGGTTCTTTACAGAAATATTTTTCCAAGCCCATGGTAAGACATTGGAAAATTGGGATCTGTTTTGGACTTGAAGTCCCTCTTTCAACAGATTGCCATTGAATTCTTATAAGAATACAACCCTTTACTTTTCTCTATTGAAGTTATCATGGTCTTCTCTTTTCTCAGTTACCTAGTTTCACATACTCTCCTCATTCAAGTCTCTACACAAAAGTCTTTCATGCAGGCCTTCCTTCAAGATCATACTTAAAATATCTACACATTTGCCCCACTACTTTCTATCATCTTAATTGGCTTTCTCTCTCTCTCTCTCTCTCTCTCTCTCTCTCTCTCTCTCTCTCTCTCTCTCTCTCTCTCTTTCTCTCTCTCTCAATAGCATTGCCATCATTTTGCTGACACTGGTAGGTGTTCAAATCTATTCCCTGTTCCCCCTGGGTATGAAGATAATATTTTCCAGTATGTCTTGCACTAAATGAGTTATTGAGTTCTGGTCAATGAAATGTAGAGGAAGCAATGCAGGACTGGCTTCTAGAATTAAAAGTTTCTACACAATTGTCCAAATGCCTACTCTTTTCCCTGTCTACCAGGCAAACGGGTAGCCAATGAGAATGGTGGAACTACATAGTAAAAGAACTTGGGACACTAAATGACTACTCAAAGCAGAGATCTCACCTCACCACGCCCATCACTGATCATATTTGTGACATAATGATTAAGGAAATTATTTTATTTTGAGCTCTGAGATGTTAAAATTGTTTATCTCAGTTGATACTTTACCTTATAGCATACATTTATTATTTCATTGTTTGCTCTTACAAGTAGAATGTAAGTTTTGTAAGACCATGATTTATTTTTGTTCACTGCTAGAGCACTGCCTGGCAGGTAATATGTGTTCAATAAATTAAATTTTTGTAAAATAAATAATTGGGTGAATGCATGAATGAGACTGAATATCAGAATCACTCTGACGATTTGTTCCAAATACACAAGGAAAACTGCAAATATTTTACTGTGCTCTCTTTAGAGCAGCAGTCCCCAATATTTTTGACACCAGGGACCAGTGCTCTTATGAGAATCTAATGCCTGATGATCAGAGGTGGAGCTGAAGTGGAACAGCTGCAAATACAGGTGAAGTTTCACTTCTCGCCTAATGTTCACCTCCTTCTGAGTGGCCTGGTTCCTAAAAGGCCACAGGCTAGTACCAGTTTTTGGCCCAGGACTGAGGACTCCTGATTTAGAGTATTCTTTCCTTTCAATCACTTTCGTAACAAGAAAGTGTTCCTGATTATAGTGAAGGTAATGATAATAATAGTAACGGTGACATTTACTGAGCACTTACTAGTCCTTTTGTACATTATCTAATTTAATCTTTATAATACACTTGCAACACAGGCAATCTAAGTATCTTCATTTTACAAATGAATAAACTAATACAGAGAGCAACCAAATATTCTGTCTTAGGTCACACAGCTAATAAGTGGCCAACCCAGGATTTTAATTCAGCATTCTGGCTCCACTGTATTCTCAATGTACTCTAATGAAGAAAGTTCATCAAGTGTCATGGGGCAAGTGATTTTATATTACACAAACAACTTTACCACTTTGAAAAATTATTCTCAATTGGTTACCATTCTATAAATTTTTAAGCATGTATTATGTCAAGGCAACCCATAAAACATCTCAACTTAACTTTGTCAATATGCAGAAAAGTAATATTTTCCAAAACTGGAAAGAATCATTGTCTCCTTTCTGAGATATTTATCTTAGGAAATAAAATCCCTGAAAAATGACAATTCATTAGTTATTTTTTCTGTAATGACGAGAGGATGTTAATAAAAAGAGATTTCTGAAATCTGCATTCCTTTATGGTTTAGAAAAGCAAATATGGTGCTTTACACAGCCCAATAAGAAGATGTTATAGTTAAAGAGAGCTAATGTTCTTATAACATTTTATCATTCACATGAAAATAACTATGGTGACTTCAACAGCTCCAAGTCTTTGTCAGTCTGGGTCCCTAGGTGAACACATGGAACAAAGCAACCACAACTGAGGAAGCTCAAATCTAGAAACCTCAACTTAGACTTGTTATAAATGATAGCAATAAACTTACTTTCTACAAAACCACTAATTTATGTGTGACTACTTTTTAACCATATCTTATCTTTTCAAAGTAAGATAAAATTTCCGATCGTAAATTATTTATAGTCATACTATAAAAAGCAAAAACCAAAGAAAAAGAGAGTATGATACCATAAAAAGAGAATTAAAGGAGTAACATTGACTTTACATTTAATAATATTTAAAATTGAAATATAATGTTTTTTATGGCATATTCAAACATATTTTTAAAAGGACATTTCTAGAGACACATGATTATTTATAAAATAGATGATGATTATGTTACCACTGGGATGGTATGAAATCTGGTGTCATCCCAGCAGCACGGGGGAGGAGGTGGAGGATAGTAGATGGTGGACAGTGATGTTGTGTGTTGTTGTCCCTCAGTTCTTCCCTCACTGACTCAGCAAAGAATTACAGATTGGGGAGGTTGAGGAAAAGTAAGATTTATTGAAAGTACATTTTAGAAGGAAATAGGCCATGCTAGGGAAGGCTATAGCCCTGCAGAAATTAAGAGATCTAGAGATAAGATAGTGCACCTCATAGGGAGGAGAGGATTTCCAGCCAAGAAAGCTTTAACAGTACAGAAATAGAAAGGTCTGTTTATATATGAGCCATAATGAGAGGTCCTAGATAATCCCTATGTGAGGTTACCTTGACTGATAGTTGGTTGCTATATAACTTTTTTCCTACTGTGCATGTGCTTACCCAGAATTCAGTCTGTTTTAAATATGTTCATAAACTTCTAGGCATAAACATAGTATTATAATGACGATATAATGAGGCTGAAGTTATGGCAGAACTTTCTGCATATGCGTTTGTAGCTGGTGTAGTCAGCAGCTTTTATGGCCCTTGTGCTCTAGTATTTGGGGTCATTTATAGCTCTAAAAAAGGAGGTATTTTTAGGAGGTTCTTAAGGAAGGTTTTCAAGGGAAGTTTCTATGATTACGGACCTGGGTCTTAGCTCTTGTCGCTCATGCCTGACTAACTACCTAACAGTTATAGCTAATAATTATTCCTTGACCCATTATATCGGTGAGATTCCCACACATGCACAAAAAAATAAATTATGTTTTTATCGAGATTTTTCTTTAATAAGTGATAAAGAATGGAAATGGAGGAGTTATAATAACCCTCTACTGTGAAGTTATGTTATTTAATTCTTAAAATTAAAGTACTGTTGAAATAATGAAGAAAAAGTTTTGATTTAAATGAGAACTAATTTTATAAAACTTCTTTTCATTGTGATCTATGATTCTTTTATTGGCAGCACAAATAAAAGGAGAGTTCTCTTGCTTTAAAAAATCATTAATCTTGCAGATTTTTTTCAATACACTAGGCAATTATTTTGTGACTGCAATTCATTTTTCCTAATGCTATCCATCCCCTTCACAGTAAGAATTATATAATTCTCATATTAGCTGTCTCATTAAGCAAAAGCTGTGTCTGGATATACTGGGTATCAGGATATGCTTCTTATGATTACAAAGATTGAGCAAAGTTAATTCTTCCAATTATTTTTACAACCATGTGAATTTGATTTATTTTATTTTCAAATGATATGGGCATTGTCACTGAAATGTTGGATTTCTTTTTTATAGTCAGATAAGCCCTACAAATTTAGGTTTTGTTTTTTTAGAAGAAACCTTCAAAAGGACCTATTACCAAAGAATAATTAAAAGTGACCTAAGACTAAGACTACGTGGAGTTCCGATGATACAAAACACATTTATTAATTAAGACAATGCATCATTACTTCAGATAGTCACTTTCATATCATTTTTGGTCAAAATTCAACGAATAAAGAAGTGCCCTTATTAATGGTTGTTTTTTCTCTCAAACTTCAGATATTTATGCTTTCCTCATAATGAGTAACTGTGGACTGTGGAATTATTAATATGTGAGAGTTTTCTTGGAATGCAAAATGTATTAGAGGTTCATCTAAAAACAAAACAGAACTATATATAAAAAAAAATCTTTTGGAACAATCAAATAGCCGCTGATATACTTTCCTTATCATCAATACTATAAATAGAATCCTTCAGTGAACAGCAACTTTATAAAAATGTTTGCTCATCAAAAATAATTTTACTCTGGATATACTTGTGAACATTGTACAAGCATGAGTCCAGATAGTGTGAGAGTGTTGAGCCACATTTTTATGTGTATGACTCATGTCCCTCATGTATTTTCTACGAATTGATTATGTTTATGTATATGCTGCACAGTGTATCAGAATATAATGTAGCAAAATGCTTTGAATAGTTTTTAAGTTGTAGAAATTATTTAAGAAGCAGAGGCTAAAAATGAGAATGATACTGTAAAGTATGTGAAAGCTTAAATATTTGAAAAGAATTACAATAGTAACCTGAAAAGTAGACCACTATTTTATTCATTAAAATGCTTGGAAAATGTAAAAAAACCTTACACTGCAGTCATAAGTTCAATATAAAAATAATCACTTATATAGATCAAGATATTAAAGTCTAGTTAGTTTGTGATTGATGAAAAGAATTTGCTATAATTGTCTGCATCTATCAAATATATTTACTAAAATAAAATAAATCTGAGCATTAGAAAATATAAAAGTAGAAACATAATTTTATATAAAATACAAGTTTCTCTCTATATATTAACAAACTGATGAGAATGTAAATTTCAGAAAGATTAACTAGAAATAAAGCACTCTTAGCTAGCAAAAAATGTGTTAGCACATACTTGAACAGAAGTATTTTATATTTGCTAAGAGACTGTAGATGTTTTAGGTAGAAGTTCTTAATTTTATCTAAAACAATTATAAACTTAGAAAGAATGGTGTAATAATTTGAGAAATTATGATTTTATTTTAGATCCTTATTGCAAAATAGATGGTTTATAAATTTTATTTTCCTTTTGGTTGTTTAATTCTCTTTAACAAAGTCAACCATCATAACTAGAAGAAAAAGAGAAGGCAGAGAAAAAGAAAAGAGGACCAAAGCCTTCAACACAGAAACCATAAAATGGATGGAGAACTTGATGGTTGAGAAAGAAAAAGGAAGCTGAAACTATGAATACATATTTGTTTCATAATCACTAACCTTAAAACAGTAGTTCTTTAATTTACGGGTCTTCATAAGATGTACTGTACAACGCTCAGTTGTTATGTCATGGAACACATGAGGTTCATCTGTTTACTGAGCTAGAAACATAGTATGTAGTTTCACTTTTTTTAAATGAAACAGCTGTGCTGAAATTTTTTATCATTAACACTTGAAATAATAAAATAAGATTCATTTAGTAAAAAAAAAGCATAGATATAAAAATATCTTTCTACAATATGACAGTTGAATAATCTCTGAAATAATTGTTGTAAAAGTTCCTCTGTTTATTTAGATTATGACTAATCGCAATAATTTATATTATGGATATAATCTATGGTTCAATATCATTAATTAAATCTCACCTTAAGCTCTAACAAATATATTCCATTGAGTATAGTTTTATTGTGTCTAAGTTGATCCTTCATTAATTAAAAAACAACTAAATTATAGATAATTCTACTAATCTATATGATTATCAAAATTAAATATTAAAATAGAATCAATAATATAAACAATCACATTTTGTGGAAGGGAAAACTGAAATGGAGCCTATTTTATTATGATGAGTTATTTCTGGAAATTAACTGGTAAATTTTATGTAAACTTAATATAGCTTGTTTTCATGGTTGAGGTGTGAAAATTAGCATAAGCTTGTTACTTAGCAATGTGAATTTATACACTTTCTCTCTTAACATAGTGTTATAATTTGCTACAAGAAAATTGCCTTTAAAAATAAAGTACCAACATAAATACCGAGAGAAAAGATATGTGAAGTTTTTTGGAAAATTTATAGATAGATAGTCAAACCAGGTCACAGAAATCTAAAGAACTATTTTCTTCTTAGAAAGTAATGTGTTTTCCTGAATTAATATGAATAATCACTTAATACTACTACAAAATTTTTTGAACTATTTATGCACATAAATTACTTTTAAAGAAAAAAACCTGAATTTTAAAATTCAATGTAGCTCTTTAATTCAGAGTGTACTTAAATATTTTAACTTTCTAAATATATTTGGGCAAGAGAAAATTTTCATTGAAACACATTTTTAAATCAAAATAGTCAAAAAATTGACAACTCAAAAATATTGACTTTATATTTTGTGCAGTAAACAATTATAATGGTTAAGTTATTTGTGTTAGGTGATAGAATCACTGTTTTCTGGCTTGTGTTTTTATCATTTTTTACAAAACGTACTTTTCTTAATATAATGACAGTCCCTCAACATAGGTTAATTCTCTATTAAACAAAATAAAATTAAATGAAAATGTTTTCCTAAACCTAACCCAGACTCTTGGCACTTTGCTATGGACTGGATCCTGAGGGTGTTGGTGTGGATGGGGAGAAGGAGAAGAGAGATAGAACAGTTACTTAGAAAAACAAGTTTTAGTTTATAGCTATACCACCTTGAACCTGCCAGGTCTCATCTGATCCCAGGAAGCTAAGCAGGGTCAGGCTTGGTTAGTACTTGGATGGGAGATCATCTAAGAATGCCAGGTGCTGTAAGCATTAGGAAAAAAAAAAAAAAGGGGAAGTTTTATCTGCAGAAGTTCACAATTGTATTTCTTGTTTATATTAGCATGAACTTGGAAAATATGAGATAGGTTGAGCACTTTAAACATTATTTGAGCCTTATTTGCAAAGAGTGGATAAATACCTTTTGAAGAAAAGCTTATTTTATCACAAAATGATATCTTTAGGACAATTTTAAAGTAGTATTAACCAAATTAAATATGATGTAATGGAATAATTCCGTCTTCTGCCTGTAAAACTATAAATATAAATGTAAAAAGTATAAAACTTCATAACTCCAACTGAAATATCCCCTTTATATGTTGTTGAGTTATATTAAATAATAACCCATATGATTAGTAATAAATAAAATTATCAGTGAATTAAAGTAGAAAATTTTCAAACTTTCCTCTTTTCCTCCACTTATTTCAGAACATAAAGAATCCAAGTAGTTCTTCAACTATATAAGTATTTTTTTGTTCTTTTTGTCTCAGATAAATAAATAAAAAATACCCCTGCATCTAAATTCCAGAATGAGTCACAGTTCTCCTGTAAATAAAGCTATCTATGGATAAAAAGCAACAAGATAAAGCTGTAAGTTTTTTTTTTCTCTCTTTCTTTTTCTCTCTATAAAGGAAGAAAATAAAACCTCAGGACAAAGCAACTGGCCACAATTCAACAGGACAATTCTAAATGGACATATGAGATAAATCTCAAATAAGTAAATAAAAATTATTAAAAGAAGCTGTAGATGAAGATTCATCTCTGCTCTGAAGAGAAAAGGAGTTTCTATGTGTGGAATCGAAGAAAAACAATCCGTTTTGGGCTACAAAAATATTAAACAACTACATATCAAAATACCTAAAATAAAAAAAATGGACAAAGAAAAATATATGCAAAATATATATAATACAGAGCTTTTAATAATTTACTATATATTATATAAAAATTTAGTAAGTAATAAAATATAAAATTCAATTAAAATAAAGCAAAGGACATACAGCAAAAAATCAACATTACAAGCTGAAATAAAATTATTTTCTAGATATTTTATATTAACTCAATATATTTAACGTCAAGAAAACTATTTTAAAATGCAAACTTTATGTTGGGAGCAATGGCAAAATGAATAAGTGGCAAGTAGCTCATGTTTCTCAAAAAACAAAAGAAGGAAAGATAAAAAGTGCCTTGAATTAAGATCATTATCAAACATGTTTTTCTAGAGTTATGAGAGATCTCCCGCTTTCATACTTGTCCGTTGGTTTCTTAGCCATCCATTTGTAAACATCATTTCTATTTCAAGCTTCGTGAGATAAAACCAATTGTTTAGAACTAGGGAATACTCTGCTCTCTTGAGTACGGGCTAAAGAGATGAATGAGCAGGTCTTTATAATGTATATAAGGATGTTTTATTTTGATATGAGTTATCTTCTTACTAAGCATGCTTTTATTAAACATTGTAACAAATCCAGTGTGCATCTTTTCTTCGTGGAGAGAGAGTTCTGTCTTTTTGTAATAATAGTAGTATATCCAATTATTCATGCTCCTTTAGAAGGCAAAGGACCCATGACTCTGAGGGCTAGACACTCAGAACAGGTATATTTCAATATAGGGCATACTAGAATGGAAATGACAAATCTTTAGTGCTACAGCACAGTAAAGATAGCAGGAAAGATGTACATATCCTGGGTTATATAGTGCCCTAGATGAAGGATTAATGAAAGATAGTGTACTAATCTGAGTTCAAATATCAGCTGTACTGCTTACTACTAGTATGGCTTTGGACAACTTGCTCAAGCTCTTTGTACACGTTTCCTTCACCACAAAATTGTAAAAGTATTTCATAAGATGGTTTTGAGGTTTAAACAAGTTAATCCACTTAAAGTGCTGTGAAGAGTATCCAGCACACATTAAGTACTCAGTAAATATTAGCTACTGTTTTAAATGGTCTTGGTCAGAAGATTTCTTGAGATTTCTTTTAATTCATGATTTATGTTTCTATGAGTCTTAGAAATTACTAAAATGTCCAGATACACTTTTGGGAGAGTCAAGTGGAGTGGCCATCAAACAAAGGATCCTTGATGAAGTTCATTTTCTTAGTTTTGTGTATAGGCCTGGCTTTGACTTTGAAAATGATGAGATCATACTACTTTACTTGAACTGATTTTGTACTTAAGAGATGAGAAATATTGCAGACAACCTTTGCTAAAGTACGATTTCAAAACCAGGATTTTTGAAAAAAGGTGCAGTTTTGGGGTGATTTCAGCAATTTAATGTTTCTGTCCAAAATAACATGGATACAAAAGCTGAGGTACAGAAAAGTAATTTTACTTTCTAAAAAAATGAAACAGTGTAGGATATCAACATTGAACTGGTTTCTCAGCTTCAGCATAATATAGTGAAGATTTAAGACATTGTTATTTAGATAGCACTTAAGTTTATAATGTATATAAGGACATTTTATTTTGTAGCCAATGGACATAATCAGTACCTACATAAAATTTAACTTCCCCTAAGATATGATTTAAATAGTCTTTAACTATATAATACACACTCATTTTCATCATGGATTCTAGGAGATGTTTATTCAGCAGGTTTGTGGTAGAACCTAAGCCTATATATTTTTTAGCATTTCCCCAGAAGTTTCTCATATGTATCCCTGGTTGGAAACACTGACCCGTTTGATTTGCTCCAAACCCACTGAGATCTTATTATAAATAATTTACCCATGTCTGTATTAGAAATATGTTAACTATCCAATTTCATGGGCAATTCCTATCACTTTTGCCAAGACTTCGATCTATTTTCAAAGAAACAAGTAAAAAATGTGTTTTTTTCTTTTTCCTTTTTTACCCTGCATGCCATTGTTTTAACATTTCACAGCTACAGTTTGAAAGATATAAAGGTATGTCAGTGGGCAGAAAGGCTACAAATAACCATTTGTTTGTGTTTTGATTACTAGAAAAACTCTATATGGAGAGGAAAAAAGCATTTTATATTTAAAATATATTGTTAGGAGAGGATAAGTTAAATATGTCAGAAATACATTTTAAAGACAATGCAAGTGTGGACATAGCTTTAGAGGAAACATTAATTTGAGAGTAATTTCCAGTTGAGCTGGTAAACCAATCAGTTAACACAGAGATGTAATCATAAAACTCTTTTAAATTTGGTACTGTATTGATGTAAATGTTCTTTGACAAATTAAAACATTTCAAAAATCAGTTACAGTGAAACAACTATTATATGTTAGATGAAAATTGACTTGATTGAAAGCTATTATAGAAATACTCTGAAATGATTCTATATTAGAAATAACTTTGAAAAACTTTTAGGTTAACGCTTTATAAATATGACTTAGTTAATAAAATTTCAAAGTATATATGTTTCATTAAAAGAGAAATTTAAAAAAACACTAAATATAATTTATAGTGTAGAACCTTTCTGAGATTATATATGCTTTTGTGCTAAATGAAATATTTCTTAAATTTCCATTATTTGATAAAATTCATTCTATTTTTATGGATTTTTGCAATGATGATATACCAAGGAATGAAACTTTGGTCAATTTAGATAAACATATATAGAGAGAAAGAAGACACAAAATAACCTAAAATTTTTGTGGACAAGAATAGTATAAATTTTATTTGCTAAAATTGAAATTATAGACTTTAAAACTAAGTAAAATCAAAATCTGTTTTATAATTATGACAATGGTAAAACTAATTGCCAGACAATGTGGATGTAATTATTCTGTGTAAGAATAAAAATGTTCTTTTTAAATAATAATTTGGTATTGCTTTACTTTTAATTATAATAAAATGGCCTCTAAAATGCTTAATAGTATTTATACATAATTGATTTGAAGCATCAGATGACTGTAATTCTGAAAAATGAAATTATGTTTGGCTTCGTATTTAAAAATACATACACTTTAAAATGTAGTAATTGATACAAAGCTCAGTCTAGTGCAGGCCGAAAATTTCACAAAGCCTAAGGAAATGTTTTTTTAATCAACGATCAGAATTAGGCTTGTGAAATTTTAGAAAAACAATTTGATACCTTATAGCGATGGTTACATATTTCAGAATTTTTAGAGAACATATCACATTTGACAAGAACTATATTTTGACTAACATAATTTAACATATGTTTGAAACTGAAAAACATTAAAAGATAGAATAGAGGAATGATTTGGGATTTTATTTTAATAGATATTAATCTATAAATAAAATAAAAGAATACATTTGTCTTTTAAAAACAGTTATTTTATGGCAATGTAATTGCTATAAACATGCCAATATGATAGTTTCTTGATAAAGTAAACAATGAAATCATTGTAAACCATGTTTAGGTTTACTGTTTTCATTTCGGAGTTTAATTGTTTCATAGAAGAATATAGAAATAAGTACTAAAAAAACTTTTTCATTTGTTCTTTTATTCATTTATATAAAGATGTGTCAAGTCAGACACAAATATCTTCAAAGAGCTTATATCTTTTTATAAGATATTATGAGATATTTTTATGAGGTATTCTTTTTTTTAATAATTTTTCTGTGCCTAGCACTGTTTAAGGCATTAGAGGTATGAAGTTCTTATTGTTTTTAATTTGTAATTAAAGATATAGCCACTAAGGTCATAGGATTTATACATCTTTACTGAAAATCTGAGAGATGACATATTGTGGTAAAAACTATAAATGACCAAAATGTTTGGGCTAAGATATTTGTGGTCCCAAGTAAATGTATATAATATATACTTTTATTAGCAAAATTAAATATTTTTAACTCACCATTTAGGGTCTGCTCTTCTTTAATAGTCCACTTCCTGTTGGCAGTGTGGAGATATGGAGCTTCTCATAGAATTTGATCAACAACTAGCTTTTCTTTCCTCAGCTTGGGAAGTTTCAAGTAAATTCCATTACCCTATAGGTGCTTTTCAGTATTTGATTCTAGTTAATTAGATGAACTTCTAATCAAAGTCAAGTTAACTTATCAAATCATACTGGACCCTGATTACAGTCTGGGAATTTCAATCTGTCTAGTAATAGGTGCTCTGCCTATCTCTTTATTTCAGCTTTGTGACCTCTGCCCAGGGGTAATTTGAAACCATGGCCGGTGGGTGGCGAGGCACCTTAACTATAATCTTGCCTATATGTTGCCTATATGTTGTATTTTATTCTTTTTGGTGATGAAGTTAAACTTTTTGTGATACTTCAACCTTTATGGTCAGAAAACTAGCTGGGAAAGATACTCAGACCCAAGATGCCATAATTCCCTTCAGTTTTTACCAAAGAAGAAAACAGAAAAAAAACTTCCAGAGGGCAAAGCCAAATCTAATCACAGGGAGGAGAATCTGGGCACTTTGAAAAAATAGTTTATACCACCAGAAGAATGAATTCTCAAAGCATCTGCCCAGCAGTATTTTAGATTTGTTATGGATCTCTATGGTCTACCCTTTTGAGAAAGAAACCTTAATGTTTATGGCAGCTATGTGTCTCTCTTTGACCATTCTATATTCCAATATTTTATTTCTTAGGTATCTAGAGCAAGAGAAACTACATCCAGATACAGTGTATAGATTATCATGAAATCCTAGACTTTGAGCTTGAATCTTGGTGGGATAGAATTTTTAGAGCATCTTCCTTGACTATATATAAATGTGTTTTGCATGCAGAGGTAGAAAATGAATATATGAAAGCAAGGTAGTAGATTATTGTTTACAATTATTTACTTCCTTACCAAGAAAGAGATTATATATTCCTAGCCATTCTCATCTTCATGTAAGTAAAATACTTCCTTCCCTTAAGTCATGTAGCATGATTTTCTGGCTGATGCAAAATAAGAAGTAGACATAAGGTATGGCACATTTAATCAGATTTAAAAGCCATTAGATGGCTTATTCATGGCTCTTTTCCTTCTGTCACAAAACCAAGGTAAAGCCTATACTCCTAGATTGAATCTCAATGCAAAGGACAAGTGAATTAGAGCTACAAAGCTTCAGCCAGTATATAGCCAACTTGGTGCGTAAATAAGCTGCAATTATTTGTCAACATACGACACTAAAATTTAGAGATTATTTGTTACCATAGCTTTACCTAACAAAAACTTACTTATGCACCTTGTCTTTAAAAAAATAAAAGAATCTCTGCTAATAGGCACCACTTTTAATGGAAAATTGTTTCTATTAAGACCTCACAAAAAATCAAAACTTGTAACTGACACAAACTAATATCCTGACTTTTCCCTACTGAACTTTCTAATGTTATAGCATCAACAGGCATAGGAGTCCAAATCCCCATGTACTACAGAAAATAACAAATAGTTATTTTGCTAGTATATAAAAATTATTTTTGGTGATAGAAATGATTTTTCTTTTACAGCCCTACTTAATCTCAGCCAATTTAACATTTTGGTACATTTCATTTACAATTTAAATAATGGAAATTTTTATTATATGCTTGAATAATTGATGTAAAATACATGATTAACAGTATGGAGAACTTAGTAATAACTAAAAAAGTCAAATTATAAGTGATATTAAAATATTCTTAATTTAGATTTAATATACCTTTATATTTGTTAAATTCATTTTATGACCTGTTGTAATTACATGTATTTTTAAATATCTAAAAATCTTTAGTCTATGTTTCTCTCCTAATAGATTCTTCCTACCACTTTAGATCTTATATTACATTAACCATTCAATTTTTATATTTATACTAACATATTCATTTTCTATTTTACTTATCTATGATATATATATATATATATATATATATATATATTTGCCTATAATGGAAGTCTAAGCTCTCAGATTCAGAGGAATGTTTCTATTTTAATGTGCTTACATATTACCTCTCTCTTTCTCTCTATCAAATATATGTAATATATATATACATATATATAAAATAATATATTTATATTTTCAATATCTCATACATTAACTAAAATCATATTTGGAAACTTCATCATCACTGTAAAATTAAAATATTAAAATCCAGCTCATAGGGTGGTACTATGAGATGTGCACAAAAGCTAATGGAAAGTATGATGCTCCACAGCACATATAATCAGGACATGAAACACAAGAAGCATGAACCAAGGTAAAACAGAAATGGTAAAGCAGAAAATAGAACATCTAAACATCCTAGTTCTTAATGTTATCAAACCAAAATGGACTGGAATGGGACATTTTCAATTAGGCAACTACAAAGTGTTCTACTTGGGAAATGACAAACCCAGAAGAAATGGAATGGCTTTAATTTTGAGACAAAATGTAGCAAAGACAGTTAGGAGCTATGATGGAAAGTCTAAATTAATAATATCAATCATACTTGTAAAAATATATATTAATATAACTACCATTTAAGTCTATTATTCAAATGAATGAAGGACATCATTTGAGTCTATCCTCTGTAGAGGCTGAAGAAGATGAAATTAAAAATTTTATATCAAGTATCCAAGAGGAAATTTATCACAAACCAAAACAAAACATGCTGGTAATTATAGGCGATTGAAGTACAAAATAGGAAAGAAAGCATTATCTGACCAGAAAAAAATAAAAGGAAGGTAGAAACAGTTTATTAAAAATCTAGACAGAGAGACGAAAGGATGATCCCTTTAAAGACGTTTTCTATGAGAAATAACCTGTAATTATAGAAAGTGAAATGAAAGCTGCCCTGAAAGCATTGGGAAGAGAGAAATCACCAGGGGAAGATGGGATACTCATAGAATTATTTTAAGCCACAGAGACTAAATGAATCAGTCAAATTTCTAACAAAAATATGTCAACAAATATGGAAACCAAAACAATGGCCTTCAGACTAGAAATATCCAAAATACATCCCAACTTTCAAGGAGATGCCATAAAGTTCAGTAATTATAGGACAATTGGTCTAATTTCCCATGCAATCAAAGTGATGCTCAAATTGATGCAACAAAGACTTCTACTTTATAGAGAGCAATAAATGTCAATGTGCAAGCTGGAATTAGAAAAGAAAGAGGAACTCAAAATATAATTGCAAACATTTATTGTATATTGGAGTGCTCCAAAGAATTTCATTAAAAGGTTAGTCTATGCTTTATAGATTACAGTAAAGCCTTTGACTGTGGGTCATGAAAAGCTATAGGTTGCTCTGAAAGAAATGGGTGTGACTCAGCACTGATTTTCCTGATGCATAACTTATATTGAGGACAGGAAACCACCATTAGAACAATATGGAGAGACAGAATGGTTTTCTATAAGCAAAGGTGTCAGACAAGTGTACATTTTATCTCTTTATCTGTTGAATCTGTATGCAGAACAAATCACACAGAAAAAAAAACAGGGCTAGACTCAGGGTAATTTAAGATATTCAGATGTCACTATTTTACTGACAGAAAATAACAATGATTTGAAATGACTTCTAATCAAAGTAAAAGAAAAAGTGCTGAAACGGGACTGCATTTGAACATTAAAAGGACAAAAATAATGACTGCAGAAGAAATACACAACTTTAACATGGCCAAGTAAAATATTGAAATTGTTAAAGATTTTGCTTACCTTGGTTTAGTCATCAATCCAATGGAGATTGCAGCCAATAAATAAAAAGAAAAAGCAGAGACTCACTCAGGAGGGCAGCAATGGAAGAAATATGTGCCATTAGAGACCAAGGTTAAGAACATCCATACCCTCATATTCTCAATTACTATGTACAGATGCAAAGCTGGACAGTGAAAAAGGATGATAGAAAAAAAAAATGATTCGTTTACAATACAGTATTAAAGGAGAGCCCTAGGGATACTCTGGGCCCCCAGAGAGGTGAAAAATCTGGGTTCTAGAGCTATTTAAGCCTTAAACCATCGCAGGAGGCAAAAATGACAAAATTGAAGCTGTGCTGTTTCAGCACTTCAGGAGAAGGCAGGCTTCTTTGAAAAAGATGATGATTCTAGGAAAAACAGAAGGCAAAAGGAAAAGAGAAAGGCCAAATATGAGAATTGACTTAATAAAGGAAGCTATAGGCATGAATCTATTGAGAATGAACAGGGTTGTTGAGGACAGGACATTGTGGAAATCATTTATTCATAGGTTGTCAGGCATCAGAGCCAACTCAGCAGCACCTAACACATAAGTAAGTAAATGATATTATGTTTCTCAACGAACTAGATTGATGCCTAATACATGATGAGTCTTCAACCTTCCTAAGGTCAAGACTATTTTCATTAAAAACAATAATATTGTAAATAGCTCTTTTTGATAGGAGGCCAATACCAGGGGCTTTAAAGGTAATTCTAACTTTTAAAAATGATTCGAGTATCTCGGGGATATCTACTCATAAACCAACAAAAAGATATAAAAATAGGGAAATAGTTTCAGGAAATGACAGCAAGAAGCAAGTATGATACAAGCATCACCAACAGACTAATAATGCAGGAGTTAACATGCTTGAAAATAACAGATCAACAAATAGGTGTAAGGGGGTCCTTAGAAAAAGTGAAAAACTAAGAAGAACTCAAAGGTAAGGATGTAGACATAGGTTTAACTATGAGTAAACAAAGAAGTAAGTAAAAAACAAGTTTGCACATAGATATCAGACTGCAAGGAATGGGTCCAGTACTGTGGATCTTGGCAAAAAGCTTCATTTAAGAACCAGGTCAAAAAATAAAGGCCAAACCTGTGGTAAGATTAGATGCTAACATTATCGGCTAGTAGAGGTCCTTATATTTCCTCTGATTAAAAATAGTTTGTTTCAAAGATTAAACAGGTAATTACAATAAGCTCTTCTGCACATACTTACTCTCTTATATCATCACTGGATAATATGTTTTATTGCGAATTTTTTTCCTTCATTTCATTTCAAATAAAGATCGCTCTAAAAAAATCAGCTATTTCTCTTTTCTATTTACATAGGCATTTAAAATACATGTATGCATTTTTAAGTGTGTATGTTAATGGTGAATGAATTTGTGAGACTGAGAGAAAAATGCATGTTTGATGTGTGTGTGTGTTTGTGTTTTAGAGAGAGATGAACTTTAGAAATAATACGAAATCACCCAGTTCTCCCCATGAATACAATGCATCAATCCACACTATAATAATTTTGACAATTTATTTGCCATCTCACAGTTATATACAGTAGAAAGAGTAAGATTAAGAGATGCCTCTTCAATTTTTGAATAGTTCTAAGATTTAAACAGTAGTTCCTTTTCTTATAACAGAATTATTTTTCCACCATAATGTTTCAGAGCATCTTAACTCTACACTTTAGAAGTATAAGGATCTCTGTGTGTGTCGAGTGGTGACAACTCTTCAAATGTTTGAAGAGCACCTCATGTACCTATGTACCCTCCATATTTATTTTTCTACATAAATAATCTTATTCTCTTTCACAAATTCCAGTGTCATAATGTTATAAATCTTTATTAACCTAGACACTATTCACAGAATGGTCCTACTTAGACTTATTTTTTAAATATGTTGGCTAGAAGTTAGAAATAGTCCAGATGTGGTCAATTTTAAAAATTATATTAGAAAAATTATTTTCTTTATTTTGAGCACTAAACATAGGATAAGATTTTATTTTGTTTTGTTTTTGGCAACCATCACATAGTTGACTTATATTGATCTTATAATCAATTCATCACAATTGTCACCCAAATAATTAGGCTCCTCTTTGAATTATTGACATATGCATCTATTATGGCATTTTTCATATTTTATGCTAGTTATGTCTATCTTTCCTACTTGACTGTGAGTTTCTCAAGTAAAGGAACTGTCTTATTCATCTCTGACATAGTAATTTTAATAAATTAATATGTTCATTGAATAACTATAGAAATGTGGAAATTTAAAAATCAAGCTTTATATGTTTTTAATTTAAGAAATTATTAGATTAATTATGATGGAACAAAGACATTTACCTAGAGATCTCCCAGATTAATGTTCACCATCAAAAAATTATTTACATAAAGCCTTTTAGCAGGAGTATATGTATTATGCATATATACAGCATGCAAAATAAACACAAAAACATAAAAGTTTTGAGACAGTTGTCTTATATAAAAAACATTTTCTTAAACTAAGATTCTGATATTGCATTGAATAATAAAAAAAGAGATAAAAGTTGTATGCCTTCTTTCAGGAAATGTATATGATCACTTTCAGATTTCTATTATTTTCTTTCTATTTCTTATTTTTTCCATGTCTCTTAATTGTCACATATTTTCCATTTAATAAACAATTCTAGAATTTTGCTAGAGAATAATGACAAGTTAATAAATGTTTTACTGAATTCACCTTTTCTATGAAAATTGTAGCATCTTTCCTATTCTTATGATTCCTTCACTATTACTTAAGGAAGCACTGTAGTGTGGCATACTTCTATTAATGTGAAGAAGTATAAAATAAAATTAATTTATATAGTTTTGACTGGTTGTTTGTTTGTTTGTTTTAATTGGGGAATGATTTTTGTCCATATATTATTAGGAAGCTCCTAGTCTCAATATCCTTCTGTGAACATTAGTTTTAATATTTCAATCTAAGGATCATTTTGTGAAAAAAAAAATAGGTCTTCTTTTTCTCTTGGCCATCTCAGCATTTCATCCCATGTGCTTCTAAAGAAAGAATCTCTCTCTTAATAGTTCTTATTCATATACTAAACATAATTAAGGAGACATTAATTTCTTAGCAGTTAAACTGCATAGTAACATTGATATTTAATTTGTAATTGAGTTTTCTCTGCATTATTTCAATGTTTTGTGATTTTTTAAAACTATCATAGTGTATGTTAGCTGGGCTATTATCTACGTATTCAATGTTAACCATCACTGATTTGTACTCTAGGAAAAACTGCTTACTGTCACACTATATCCAAAGGCCTCTCTTCCCCAACAAAGAGTGCAGAGAGCAGGACTCTGGGAAGAAAGAAAGAGCTTTGATACTAGGCTTTCTAAAACATCTCTCACAGAGGTTGAGGATGGCAGTGTAGTCACCAGAGATTAAGAACATTTGGCTTTGACCTTGAAAAAGCCCATAGGTTCATGTTAAAGGACAGATCAGAAGGTCTTTATAAAAATTGAAAATAATCTCACCTTGCAAAGGGAAATTGATTAGATATAGGATCCAGCAAATGATGGGTTCTAGGGAATATTCAAGTTATACTTGTAAACAGCTTTGGGGATGGGCAAGGATAATATTTCCTGCTAGTAGAGATGTAGATGTTAGGAGTATTATTTGTGATATAAACACTCCTAAAATATGAAATATTTGTCCTCACTGAGAGGTGAGGCTCATGAGAAATTAAATACATATACATACATACGTGTGTGTGTGTGTGTGTGTGTGTGTGTGTGTGTAGTACTGCATTCTGGAGATCAAGCACAAGGTCTGCAAAAATGCACTTGTGATCCTTTCTTTGATAGCTCTTTTTGTCTTTGACAAATGGTTGAGATAGGTATTTAAGGAACTTTGATCTTGATTACATGTCTACAGCATCACTGACCTTACTACATAAATCTTCTTTGAGATAAAACGTATTATCATGGCTACTGTGAATAGAGCTAGAATAATTTGCTGCTGGGACTTCTGGCCAATATTGACCATCATTTCTCTCCCGACTGATCTGCCCTCGGGCTGACAGTTTCCCCTTGTATCTGTTGGCCATCTGCTATCAGTAGAGATGAGTCTATTTATCCTCCCGAGATGATTTGTAATAATTATAATTAAAAATGGACACTCAGATAATGTTATGCTAGAAGATGCACTTCCTAGCAAAAACAGACATTTTTATAACTCTGACTAGCTACCTAGCTCTTTTAATATATAAAATAGACATACTAATAATATCTATTTGATATATTTGCCATTATGAGTGTTTAATGGCATTTAATAAGGACATAATAAATAGTAGGTATTGTTACTTCTCTGTGATCTCTTATGTTTCTTTTCAAAATTCAATACCTTCTTACATAGCTGAGGACCAAGGAGCAAAATCATGTATATAGTTTTGTTGAAATGATTTGTTTTAGAATTGAGGAATAGATGAAGTCTTTACAAATGTTTTAAATATGTATTTTTTAAATCATATTGATTCTGAAAGGTATACACACACACGTATATTTACATAATGTTTAAGACTGTAACACATCAATAAAAGTACATTTCCTGTTTGAAAACACAAAAATCTCAACTTGTGTAAAGAGTAATTTTTCTATATGTCTCGATGTGAGTCATCATTTAATAAACATTTATTGAATATCTACTATGTGCTGAACAAAATTGACACAGTTTTTTCATGGATTATGCTTTTTAATAGAGGAGATATATAATGATTAAATAATCTAAAATAAAAACAAAATTACAAATTGATATAAAGAGAGGGAGTGATCAAGGTGCTAAAGAATTGTTTAAGTAAGACACAATTAATTTGGTCTTGGGACGCTCAGGGGATGGGGAGATGGGAGATAAATGATTATGGGCTACAGGTGTTGTTACATGTGCCTATATTGAGTCTTACATAAAGTAATTCTTCTGTAATGAAATACCATCTAGTAATTTATTGCGAAATTACATTTTAGAAGCCCAAGTATATATGCATTTCTCATGTATGGAGACATAAAGAATTAAAAAGAAAGACTTTTAATAGAGCCTAAATCTTAGAAACTTTGGAGATTTAGTAATACATGAGTATGCGTATGTGTGTGCGCCTTGGTAAATGAAAGCATTATTTATTAACAGTACAAGGATTAATTAGCAAATGTTGGTAAAATGTTTAGAATAGGTGATTAGTGTTAACACCATTGTTTATAATACAGTCTTACTAAAATTAAATGAAAACGTTGTGCTTTGTTCCTAGTCAAGTTGCTAGAAGATCTAAAACTTTTTCAGTTTCTGTAAACACACTGTACTAGGCTGACAGGTTACCTGTCATTTATAATTAAAGTCAGAAAAGCAATAAAACAAAATGACAAGTTTTGCACCTGATATAACTGATTTTTCATTAGGTTGCTCCTTAATTCTTTCATTGTTCTGTCTTCACTGGCATATACTTTCTACATTTTGTTTCATATGGCGATGCTTTTTTGTTTAAATTTCTTTAGCCATTTGATTCTATTTTCTTGTATTGTGCTTTAGTATCATGAACAACATTTTCTTAATTAAGAAATAATTAAATTCAGATTTCCCTTACAAATACTCACTTCTTATCTATTCTTGTACTTCACTGAAGATGACAATCTGTTGCAACAGCTGCATGAACCACAAAATAGTCTTTGTATTTAGAGGCTAAACTGTTTTAACTGCAATAAAAGTTGCAGTACAATTGCCAATACCCAGAAGGACATTTTGTTTCATGGCCTTAACTATTTTGTATCTCTTTGAGTAGCAGGATATCTCAGCACCCTTCTGCCAGACCTCATTTGCATATTGCCAGCATTTTTACATGCTTTAGAAAATCATGAAGAAAAGAAAGCTAAATTAAAAATAACAAGGTGAGAATATAAAATAAAGGATAAGGAAAAGATGTCTGAGAAATAAGTGCATATACTGAGAAGACAGCAAATATCCAAAGAAAGTGGTAGAGAAAAAAAAAAGAACGATTAAGAACTATTTTAAAATATGCCAGTTTCTTGATGCACTTTATGTAATTTTTATCTGTTGATGAATATTCCACATTCTTACAATAGAATACAATAGGCAAAAAGAAAAAGCAAGATGTCACAATCAGTAAAAATCAAATTCAGTCACTAATTTAACTAAAGAAAAGATAAAAATAGACAAAAATATCCACATCCAAGATAGAACATTAGTCATGGATATTAGCTTATAAACATGACATTTTATGAAATTCTAAAACACATCTCATACCTGTTGGAATGGCTGCCATCAAAAAGACAAGAGACAGCAAGTATTGCCATGGATGTGGAGAAAGGGGAACCCTGTGTACTGTTGGTGAGAACATAAATTTGAACAGCCATTATGGAAACAGTATGGAGGTTCCTCAAACATTTTAAAATGGAACTACTATATAATCCAGCAACCCCACTTCTGGGTATCTATCCAAAAGAAACAAAACCATTATGTTAAAAATATATCTGTATGCCCATGCATATTGTAGTAGTATTATTCATAATAGCTAGGGTACAAAAATAACCTAAATGTCTGTCAGTGGATGAATGGATAAAAATGATATGAGGTACACACATATAATAAAATATTATTCTGGCATGAGGAAAAAAGAAATTCAGCCACTTGGGACAGCACAAATGAATCATGAGGATATTAAGTGAAATAAGCCTGATGAAGAAAAGTAAATATTGCATGCTATCACTTACATGTGAAATCTAAAAAAAAAAAAAAAAAAGGTCAAACTCATAGTTACAGAGTATTCAAGTAGTTGCCAAGGACTGAGTGTGGGGGAATTAGGAAGAGGTTAGTAAAAGGATACAAACTTTAGGCTATAAGATTTATCAGGTCTGAGGATCTAATGTATAACATGACTATACCTGGAAACATTTTATTGTATAATTGAAAGTTACTAAGAGAGTAGAACTTAAATGTTCTCTCTCTCTCTCTCTCTCTCTCTCTCACACACACACACACACACACACACACTCATAAACACACAGGCACACACACACACATATACACACATAACCACGAGATAAAAATATGTGGTGATGGATGCATTAAAAACTAGACTGCAGAATATTTTCATAATGTAATCATATTAAATTATGATGTACACGTTAAGTATCTTACAACTTTATTGATTATACTTCAATAAAGCTGAAAAATTAGATTTTAAATTCTTACAATGAGATGTAGTAGGTTGGAATTTATATTTTAATTTTAGTGTGATTTCATATAAGCTGTTTGAATTAGGTAGACTTGGATAAAATATGTATTAAGTACTCAAAAAAATCTGTAATAAATTATATAGATAATGTATACTTTTCTGTGAGATAAACAAGGCCCAGAGCATACTGACTTTCTCTAACACAGTATTCATGAGAAGATTAATGTAAATAAATACTTTCCTTTCCAATGAATCACAGTCATGTTGATGCAATGAGTAAGTCTACTGACTTCTAAAATCACATATGTAGGCCTTCATTTACTACAATATCTTTGCATATTAAAGTTATATCTAAAATGAAGTCTTCCAGACAAGAAAATTATATGTCACAGTAGTGTTCAGAGAAGAAAGTCATGACTATTTATATGTTTTTAGGTTTATATTTCACTTATCCCTTTATTCTTCATGTACTTCTCAATGCACTATTAAAGATGTATTGAGTGTATATTGAATATTGTGATTTAAAATCACATATACGCCAAAGTGTCTCATTTTCTAAACACATTTAATTGCTCCCTTTCAAATATATATATTATGTATCCCCATCATGTTGTACACATTTCAATGTCAGCATCCATAAAATGTATTCCTTTTGTGTCACGTCCAATAGAATATTTTGGAACTGATTTGTGCATAGTAAATATTATTGACTCAGTTAAATTATACATTAATTTTTGAAAATTGTCATAAACTCTGAGTAAAAATTATATTAAGATTATCTTAATATGTTACAGGAGGCAAGATCACTTAACAGTCACCTCAGTGTCATTTCAATGCAAGAAATATGAATATTTTATTTAAAAAACTACTAAAATAATTTGAGTTCATATACACATGAATGTAATCTCTACTTCTTAGAAAAAAAATAGTGATGATTTTCATTGAGAGTTAAAAAAGAATTTGTTTAGGACTCAGTTAAATGTTAAATTAAAAATACATATCCTAAATTTTAAGTTATTTTAGTTATTAGCATCATCTGGAAGGCCCTATGATTTTTTTTCACAGTTGATTAAGGTATACCTATCATAGCAATATCTCAGCAGAGTGCCAAATTTGGTCAGTGACCATCAATCTGGATTCTACTCTGTAGCCAATTGAATGTGTTTAGAGGTTACTCAGTACCAAGTGCCATCAGCCCTTTGAGTTATAGCTCTCAAGTCATAATTTCTCAAGGCATAATTCTTTAGCCAGAGCTCCAGATGGAAGTCCATTTAATCATAATGTATCTTATAATTATCACAACTGACACTTTGACATTCCATTTTGGCTTGGAAGATTGACCCAGCTGTACAGTATATTATCTTTTCAGCATATCCTCTCTAATTTCTGTGGCATGAAAAAATAGCATCTCCAGATTTTTTATCTCACTGTGAACTTGACAAATAATAGTCTAATATCTGCAGTCTGGCTGTAAAAACAGATACATGGGTGACAGCAGGTTCAATCAAACCAACTACCAATTACTCTCAACTGAACGCTAGATTTTAGTGCTAATGAATGGGCATTACACATTTACAAACCTGGGGCTGAAGCTTTGTCCCAACCTCTGGAGCATAAAAAATTAAGATAGCCCATTATATGAGTAAAGTGCATGATATGCTCATTACAGATATGCTTTATTTTTTGAGTAAGAATCCACTATATATCACATCACTGATCAGGTAGAATAATAAAGTAATTTGGCCACATGGGCTATAGAGTAATTACAGTTTCTTTTTATTAAAGAGGACAATGACAGCTTATCTAATGTTCCCACGGCATCTCTACAAGATCCTCATAAAACTTTCCTCAAAAAATAAGTAGCCCTTGGACAGACACTGTGAAGGGGTTGACATTACTATACTTCTAAGCTAGTAATTTACCTTACCACAGTGTCAAAGATGGTGGCAGAGCATGTAAAATCTCTGGATCAAAGACAAAAACACCTTAGTACCTATAGAACACAAACTTATTGCATAAGTTTCATGTTCGTATTGGTTCCTGTTGTTTTCTAGGTCCCATGGGAGTGATGCAGAATGGAAATACCTTTGACCTCCCTTCAAGCTGCCTAAAATAATTTAAGATGGAAGGTCTGTTCCAAGGAGGTATTATCACTATAGATAACTATACTATAATATAAACTAGTTACAGCAGACAGAGAAGAAACTAGCTAGGTCCATTTGATCAAAGTCTTCTCTGTGTCTCACTATTTCTACATGGCTCAGCAAATATTTGGTTATTAAACTTTAATTATTTTCATCTCCATATGAATTGTCTTACTTCCCTTTGAAATCCCAGACCCTTGCCTTCTTCTCTGTAGTATAGAATGCCATACACACCTCATTTTGTCTTACTGTTTTTGAAATTTTTCATGTTTATGTGAATTCCCCATGTAGGCATATTAAATTTGATTTTCTCCTCTTAATCTGCCTTATATTATTTTAATTATTTGACCAGCCACAAAAATCCAGAGGAGGAGAAAATTTCTCCTCTCCCATAACTATTTCTCAAATTTCTCTAATTTTAATTGCTATATTTAAGAATTGTCCAGTTTGCTGCAATTAAAGGTTCTGCTTTCTTATTAAAATGAACAGCAAAGAAAAAAAATCAGGTTGACATCTCTAACTTTTTCCCCTTTATTTATCACTCTCCTTCTTTTCAATTCTCAACATTTTCAAACTCTCAATACCATAAAATGACACTTTGTGAAAAAATAACTATAATTTGAAATAATAAAATTAAAAATATATATATGAATATAAAGCAATAAAAGGAAAAATTACATAAAATAAGAAGAAAGGGGCTATTTCGTTTCATTTACAGTGTTATATATGGAGATAGAAATCTCTATATTTAGAAGCTTAAGAGTATAATCTGCTAGAGAAAAGTGGATAGGGAGAAGGAACTAGAGATACTCCTTTTAATTGTCATGCTTTTATCTTTTAATTTTGACTTTGGAAGGAGGGAAGAAATATTTCAAACTAGGTGGTGCATTTAGAGGGTAAAATGGACAGCAATTTCAGATTATCAGTATTTTTTCTAACTTATGATAGGAATTTATACTGCAAATTTGGAAATGCACACACAAAATCTACATTTTTTGTTCTCTTTGCAGCTAATTGTGTATCTCATTTCTAAAAGAAGCCTTAGAATGAAGAAATAAGTTAGATACATGCAGCCAATTTCCTTACCTCTATAATCATATTATGTTTTTATCACATACTGTCTAACCTATTCTGAGATGCCCTTGCTTCTCTTTATTCCCATCCTAACCATCTTGCAGAGTCTATTTCTTCCATGAAGCTGTTTCTCAGTGCTCCTACACTTCACTGAGTAGCCTTGTACTTAGAGGTCTTACCCTTCACTGAGTAGTAGTATACTAGTATACTAGTATACAGTGGTAATGTATACTAGTACGGTGTTACTCTGTATTAAAAATTAACTTACTTGAATATTTATTTGTTTGTTTTCAGTTTTTTTTTTTTTTAACCCTGTCTTTCCAAATAGATTATAAATTATTAAGTAGCGGCTACTCTGTTAGTTCTAGGAAAATGCCGAGCCCATTAGAATTATTTTCTAGAATAGTTTTGTTAGGTAGCTAGTCAGATATGAGTGACAGAGGGAACAAAGGAATAAGGGCTCAGCCTAGAGAAAACCCAAAGAACACCCCAATGGTAGCAGAATGCTGGGTACACATATGCTGGGTGCACTAGGCAAAGAGTTATACAGAAACCAAGTGTCAATCAAAATGATCTCACTTGCCAATCACCTAGGAATGTCTTTGAAACCACCTGTCATGGCCCAGATATAATATAGGCATTCCTAATTCTGAGTCCTATTTCCTTTCTTGACCTTTTTGTGGCCTTTTTGTGGCTCCTTTGTGTTGGTTATTATTATTACAGCGCGCTCATCGCTGAAACCATGTGCCTCCTTGGGGCATGTTTCTTCTTTCTAAAGTATACATTTAATAAACCTCTTATAAATCTCACTTACCTGTGCCTTCACTGTGTCAATGAGGAAGAACCGAGGAAAAATGCTAACTACACTTCTGTGCGATCATCCCTCTTCCTCCCCGCCGCCATCGGATGACACCGAACTTGGACCAGCCCCAATATTAACAGTTTATAATTTGAGTAATTATAATATTTTACATGATATTTTATTCAATAGCTTTTAATTTTTTCAAACATGTTTTACTTCCAAATTCTTTTATTTTTATTTGAATATAATTTATTAAAAGACATATTTGATAAAATAAAAATAACAAGAATGCCTAATTAAGAGAGTGATTCCTGTTTTTCTCAGTTCTTATTAGAGTTTATTAAAAATCACAAACTTATTTTAATATTTCTGCCTTATACCTAATATGAAATATTTACTTTACCTGAAGACCAAATTCCCAGTGAATTAATTAAGAAGTAACTGCCTCCTTATAGATAGTAGGTCTCTTATATATCAGCATTATAAAAGTATTGACTGGTGAAATGATATTATTTTTTAATATCAATTTAAATAGTGGTATTCCTTTAAATGATCTATTTCCTTTGCCACTTTATTTCAACTTATTATGTTGAAATATTTCAGGACAATTCTTTTAATTAATTTGAATTAAAACTGAAAAATAATTTTGTGAAATTTGGCCATTTGTCTAGAAATTATTGAAAGCTTTAACACATATGGCTTAACACATATGATAAGTCAACGGTATTACAATTACTTTAAATTAATAAAGTATAAATTTTCTAAATCACTTTCGAAGACATGTAATTTTATAATTTTTATTTTTAAAATCATTTTTTAAATTTCTCACTGTATATTCAAAAACTGATTTGATACTAAAAGCAGTTTTTTTGAATCAATTTTCTCAAAAGTGAATCCTATGTTACCTGTTAAAGATTGCCTTTTTATAAAAGCAAAATCAGTAAGAAGTCCATACTTAAAATTTACTTTAGTTTTTAATTTAGTTTTTATTTTTATGCAACATATACAATAAATCTACAAGGAATGGGAAACAAAAATCAAAAAGGATGATCAAAAAAATAAATAAAAATACCTTTAAAAAAACTCTAAAAAACAATCTCCCAGGTGGTACTTTTAATTATTTTTCAGGTTATCAATGTAAAACATATTTTTTCTTCATTATCAATAAATAATTATGATAAAACAATAACAAATGTGTTTTAATTAAACAAATAGTAATATACTGAACTACTAAAGCATACGAAGTTTTCTTCATTTAGGAAATTTTTTTCTGTCACATGAGCATTGCATTAAACTCATGCTGAAAGGCTGATGGGTAAACTGTAACCTATTAACCATCTGAATCAAATTACTCAGTCTAATAGTGATTTCTGTATATTTGGCCTACTGGTCATAGTGTGCCAAGTTTATGTTTCCAGTTATCAAAGCAACTTCTACCAGACAGAGGAGAAATGTTTTTTAAAAAATGAACTTGACTTTAAATTATGGATTCTAACACAATAGGAGGCTGATTTTACTTTCACTTGGGTTATTTGACTCTTTCAAATACTCTTCATGCACTTACACAACATAGTTGCAGTGTGCTTCTCTATAGTGTAGGCCCCTGAGATAGATATGTGTGTTCTGTCTGGACCTCCTGAGTGCACTGACGGTGAGCAGTTCATCAGCCAAAAGTTGCATGCTTTTGAATAGCTAAGAAGGATATTAAATAGCTAAGAAGGAAACGTAAATGTGCCAGTGGACTACTTGACAAACTGAAGTAGTAATAAAACTTTTGATAGACGCATGTTTTCTCAGTTTCATTTGTTTTTAAGGTAGAACCGGAAAGTTTTCCAAACTATTGTTTAAGAAACATGGTGTTAAAACAATCTCACTGAGCAGGAATCTTCAGTTTGAAATTCTGCCACCATCTAAATTGGCTTCTAATAAAAATGGTTATGACATACAAAAAATAGTCATGATATATAAAATAAGAAAGTAAAGAGAGATATCATTTGGGTCTGACTAAATCAAATACATATTGCAATTTTCAAAAATTTATTTATGAACACACACTTATTTAACTGCTAACATTGACTGAGTATTTTCTAGATCTAAGGAAGTGTAGAGGCAGAAATTAATAAGTAAATAAAATAAATATTATGTAATTTGAATATATGCATTAAGTTATTACGCTTTGGGACAAATATCTCCAAACCCATGTGGTATACAAAGCTGACTGACATTATTCTTTTCTTATCCAATGTGAAATTTCATACATTGTTTTATGAAATGCCACCCCAAATAACTAGGCAGATATTAATTTAAACATTTGGCAGCTTCTGCTAACACTTTGTAGTTGGGATACACTGTTCAAATTTATAGCTGCAGTTGTTATGTTCTCATGTAATCTATATCTGTTTGAGAACTGGGGAAAAGTCAGTCATTAGATATATAAGAATATTTTATTTAGATTCATTATATTGATATATGCTAATAACTCCTGTATACTGTTGACATGCGTACTATATAAGTCATGAATTTCTAAAGTATAAAATCTTAAAGTGGTATCAGAATCACCTGTTATTGTTAAAAGCACTGAAACATAGGTCCCATCTGGACTGACTAAATAGATATTTCCAGGTATAGGTGTTGGAGACATTCATTTTGAACAATGCCTTGAGTAATGCTTAGGCACTCTGAATGAAGTATGATATTGAGTAGAGATTTAGTATAATAACAGATAATAAAATGAGATTATTGAACTAAGTTTTAAATTTCTACTTCTAATTTGAACCAAGGTCATTCATTAGTGTAAGGTAAATGCGTGACACACCAAGAGTTTTAAAAGCAAGCCCCTTTTGGGAGAGGGCTCCCGGGTGGGCAAGGTTCCCTGGTCCCAAGAGGAGGGGGACCAGAGAAGTCATGCCCTGGGACAGGAGGGTGTAGTTTTTTATAGGATTATGTGAGAGGGTAAGGTATAGAATGGGGAACGTCAGTTGAGCATCCTGATTAGGGCAGTGGCTCCAGTGCTTTAGGGTGGGCCCTTGTCTGGATTCCGATTTCAAACTGGGAGGTCTGGATTCTGATATGAAGCTGGGAAGCCTCCAGGTAGGCATTTGGCTGACCCTCCCCGCAGACCTAACAATTATCTGCCACAGAATTTCTGTCCTATATCAGAATAGAACTCAAGTAACAGATTTTTTTTTCCTAAGATAGAGCTAAACTGATCAGCTATTTGAGAAGGATCAGACATGATAAAAAAAGAGGTGACTAAAATTCATATTACATAGTGCCTGTGGTAGAAAAATGTATTTCTGAAGGTTTAGGCTTGTGATGATGGACCAATAACTGAAAGATCTTCCAGAGAACTTGTGCAGAAATGTAAGAAATATTTTTCCTTTGCCAAATAATTTTGGAGATTCTCTGAAAGCACATATATGCCTTTCATTGACCTATTACATTTTCTGTATTAGGATATAAAATGGGTCTAGCAATTAACATATTCTTCCTGCCTGAATCTCTAACTGTTTAAAGCAAGGATATGCAAATGAACAGCAGGCAGTGGGTTATTTCAGGTGAAGAGTTTTCTTTTTATATGCAAAGTTCTCTAATTACCAGTTTTATATTCAAACTGAAATGCATTTCTAAGTATATTTTACTCTAATGGCATCAAGATTAATTTTTCACTCAAGAAAAATCAGCTGGGTGAATATTGCATAATTTTAAGGGCATTCCTGAGACTGAAGCAGAAACAGAAATCAGTGCCCTTTTCTCCCAGACTACCTCCCTGAAGCATGCAATTATGGGAATCTGAATGTGGGGAAGTCTAATTTGAGACAAAAAGTGGAGACCAACCACCTTTCTTGGAAATAGCATTCCTGAATCCCCAAGGAAATCAGCTCCACCCTTCTGCATGAACAAACTTGAAAGTACAGGGAACTAACACGCATAAGCAACCTGTGAGTAAAAGGGGATAGAAATTTATGGATATAGCTTCTGTTCCTTGTATAGAAAATTTTGAGATTTATGTCAAGTCTCTTTGGAAGAGCTGAGGGATTGAACCTATCGACCAACTCTTTCTTATATCTTTGTATCGGTTTTCCTTATTTACAACGTTAATTCTTCCTAGTCCCCCACTCTTTCCCCCCAGTATTACTCCCCAGAGTAAACTAATTTTAAATATGTTCTTATTTTTCTCAACTCACAAAATACCTGCCTTTTATTGTCCTTTTTAACTTTGCACTTGGTGCTTATATCTTAGAAACTTTTCCTTAGATTTATATCTTTCTCTTTACCATCTCCCCCAAAATTATAGTAAATATTAAATATGAACACAGATTATTAGTGTGTGATATAAATTATAACTTAATTAAAATTATGTTCATAGTACTGTGTTGATGTTCTATTAAGAATGCACAGATCAATGCTAAAGCAATAAAATATGGACATTATTATTTCTAATAAAATAATTTTGATTAAATATAATGGCTGAATTCGTTATCTTAGAATATAAACAATAAGAGTGCAGAGATATACATACACATTTCTGAGGTATTATGTTAACACTTATTATGATATTTAACATAGACTAAGTGACATTAACGATTCATTACGAAAATGATAGAAGAAATTGCATGTGCAATTAACACTGCAGCCTTGCTAACTACTGTGAAACCATGTAAAGAATTGCTTTGTTTTATGAGTGCTGCAACATGGTTATTGCCATACTGAGAGCTCATTTCAGTGGCAAAATCTCACTTCGGCATTCTTAGCCTACTGACTACAGACATTATGATCCTTACCCCAACAAAGTCTCTCTCAATACCTTGATGAAGGGTCATCTGAGCTCTCACTGGATTAGAATTAGGATTGTGAGTGGTTGGGCAGACTGCATAAAATAAATACAATCAATATATATCCCTGGCTCCCCAAATCTTTTCACTCCTTCATGTATATTATGTAATGAAATTTCTAATACATCAATTCTATTTTTCATAGGTCATCAAAGAGTCTCTGTTTAATTAAATATACTGATAAAAAAAAACGGAACTATTAAGAACTACTTGAGTATAAACACTGTCTACAGAATAACTGGTAAACATATCTATCTAAAAATTTTTTGTCTGAATCAAAGTTAAATTATTTTCTATCTGAACTTCACAATTCTTTCGTAAGTACATATTTTCTGATTGTTGTAAAATCTCTTAATTCTTTCTATGTGTAAGCCTTTTCTTCTAAGATTTGACCTTGTAATTTGGCTTCTGGATTATGTAGGCAACTATCTCTAGTTATAAGGTTAATAAAGGCATTGGAGTGAGAAGTGACGTGTGGTGTTTCAAGCAGAGTAACTATGTCATAGGATGTCATGAGAGGGTCATTAGACATAGGAGAATCAGTGTCATCAGCCAAAGAAAGAAGCACTGCTTTTGCTGACAAAGGAGAATCAAGGATATCTTAGGACTTAGAAGACTCTTGGTGAACTGAACACTCCCATATGCCCATTACAAATCATAGGACCTCACTCTTTTTCTACGAATTCCTTCTTTTTCATAAATAAGATATCATGAGGGTGTGAATTCAAATCAAGTTGTAAGTGAAAAACAAAACAAAATATAGCATAGAATATTTTCAGGTTGACTTTTGATCATCTCACCTTTTCAATTTTAGCTGAGATTCTTTTATACTAATTTTGGAAATTGTCTATTCTCTGACAATTCCTTTGGCTAAGATTTTAGATTTTGAGATCATAATTCATAATTATAGACAATACTCCATAATTTTCATATTCTTCATGCTAATCATATTCCTCCAAAGCTTTTCATTCAATGAGAACGTCTTTCTAAATAAGCCAGAGAATACTTTAATTAACTATTGTATCACCTCTATCTATGAACTGACAAAGTTCTAGTTCTTCAATTGTGGCAAAACTCTCACTGACCTTGGACCCAAACAGGACTGATGCTAATCAATTCCAAATTTCCATTTTCTTTAGGATTTTTCATTAGAAATTAAGTGCCAATTTCCATATCAGTAAGAGTTGTTAGTTGAAAATAAAAGTTTATATTACTAATTTATTAGTAATTTAGTGGAATAATGAATTATGTTCTAGATAGCTTACACAATAATGAGGTAGGACAAAGAGCACTTTAGGGGGGAAGAATCACAACATATAGGTTTTACTTTAATGAAAATTTTACTGCGGCCATATTTAGACAGTAACAGTTTAATTTCTATAGACCAGGAAGTGCCCATATAGGTTCTTCAGGATGAGATTGAGAAGTCGCATCACTGCTACCTTTGAGAATTTAGAAACATATCCCATAATGTGTGACAATAGGTAAATTTACCTCTACTTCCTCATGTTCCTCTCTCTAAATTATAATTTTTGCATGAATGATTCTATTTGGTGAACTAGAATACATGCCTATATTCTATCCATAAAGAATCCTGAAAGAATGAGTTTTAATTTTGCCTTGAGGCTAAATAATGGTTCATCAAAGATATCCACATTCTAATTCCTAAAATTTGTGGATATGTTATGCTACATGGCAAAAGGGACTTTATAGTTATAAGTCAGAGAGAGAGGGAAAAAAAAAAGAGGAAGAGGGGAAGGAAGAAAGGGAGGAAGGGAGGAGAGAGAGAGACTGAGAGAATGGAAAGAGAAATCAGAAGAAAAGAAGAATCTATATTATTGCCTTTGAAGATAGAAGAAAGGGCGAGAAGCTAATGAATACCAGAGCTTTTAGAAGCTAGGAAATGGAGTAACAGATTACCTTCTTGAGCCTCCAATAGAAATGCAACCCTGTGGATCCATTTTAAATATCTGACCTCCAAAATAGTATGAAAATAAATTTGTGTTGCTTTAAGCCTCTATGTTTGTGGTAAAATATTAAATGGAAACAGAAAAAAATGCAACTTATATTATGAGAAATTCCATAGACACTATAAGAGTGATTGAACAAATTTGGCAGCTATAACAGGACAAACATCTTCTATGAACAAGAAAATGAAAAAAGTCTTTACACAGCGAAATGACATAACTTTTTTTTTTTAATTCTCAACTATTGATCTGTCCATCCTCATGAAGACATCTCAAAATAATTACGCAGTATGAAAAAAAATACATTAGAGTACATACTCTCTAATTCTACTTATTATTCTATTTGTGATTCAATTTATGATCCTTAATAACAGAAAACAACCAGGAGGTGTAGCAAGAAGGGGAGGAGAGCAGAACAGAAAAGAAGAGTTACAAATGGAACTCTTTGGGCTGATAAATATATTTGTTGTCTTGATTGTGGTAATGGTTTCATCGATGATTTCAAATTTTATGATGATCCGCAGCATCAAATTGTACACATTAAATGTGCAGTGTTAACAATTAAAAAGCTACTCTGATTACCACATAGAAAAATAGTTTATAGTGTAGGAACGAAGAAAATTTTTCTCAATATTCTTAGAGTTTGTGGATGGGTGTAAAAATTAAACTGACAAAGATTAACAGGAGAAAAGCATAAAAATTTTATTGAATTTTTCCATGTTCATGGGAGCATAACAGGAGAATGATGATCTTAATAAGTGATGGGAGTAAGAAGCTTTTACATTTTTTAGACAAAGAAACAATAAATATGTGAAGGATTCGTAAGACAAAGAGACTATGTGTAGTCTAACTAAGGTTAGGTAGTCCTTATCTTTTTAACTAAGAAGATAGGGGATTAATTTAATAAGGTTTGTTTGGAGGTTCCTTGATGCCCTCTCTGGGTTAATAAGAGTCTGTCACTCATAAAAGAATTTATTGCCTGACTTTTCACAAAAAAAAAAAAAAAGGGAGAATTTTTTCTGCATTTACTGTTTCTTAGTTGCTTTCAACTCAAATAAATTTTTATGTCAACGAGGTGTATTTTGGGGTGACATTCTGATTTCCTTCAATATGGAGGCAAGAACATAAATGATAAGTGAATTAAAGATGTATTCTGGTGACTGAAATGACAGATGATAATAATGGATAATGTTAGTGATACTAAAAATCATGCATAGGTTAGTGATACTAAAAGCATGCATAGGTTCAAGATTTATTGACAAATAGCCAACAAAACTTGCTGGTATTTTGGACATACAAGACAGAGAAATAGAAGCATCAAAAGAGATTTTTGATGTTTATAGCTTGAGCCCCAAGATAAGAAAGACTAGAGGAGAAACATTTTTGGTGGTTGGGTGAAACTAAAAACTCCGATTTAGCTTTAGTAAGTTTGAGATGCCTATGAAACATCTAAGTGGAGATATCAAGTGAGTAGTGTAGCCAAAAGTCTGGAGTTTGGAGGAGTGACCAGGCTGAAATTAAAAATTTGAAAGTCAATTAAACATAAAAAAAAAAAACTTAAAGTTGTGGGAATGGATATTATCTATAAGCAGAATCAAAAGAGAAGGCATCTCTGGAAAGAAAACATATAAAAGATATATAAAAATTGACTCGACCTTGGAAGAACATAAAGTAACTAAGGCTATGAATATAGGAGCAGCACAGGAAATAAAACAATAGGGCAGAGCTAAGATGTGCTAAGAATAATTACTTATTCAAAGACTTATTCAAAATATATCTATCCAAAGCAATAGAAATACGTAGATAAACATGACAGTTATAGTTCATACTTTCATGGAGGTTATATTTCAATAATTCCAAAATGTAAAAGGATATATATTAAAATGCAAATGTAATATGTAATGCTTGGTTTGATGTCTAATAATAATGCTCCACCATATATCCACATATATGAGATGAATGTACAATTATAAAAATCTTTCTAACGATATATTCAAATATATTCAATACTTTTATTATGTGGCAAAGTTAGTAACAAGAATCAAGGACATGAAAAAATTAAGGGCTACATTTAACAAAAATAGGAATGTTTACATCTAAACTTTTATTTGAGTGCTGTTTATTTTGTGTTCTAAGAACTGAAAAAAAATGTGTATCCAAATAATATCAAATAAACAGACTGCGTTGATTTGAATACGCATGATCCAAGATCTGGTATGTATTTTCTCTTCAACTTGTTTTTATTTTAAAGGAAAAATCAAGGTGTTAACACAAAAGGCAAAGAAATGCAAGTAAAACAATAAACTATAATCTCATGCCATATATATTCAGTACTCTAGTTCTGTTACATTTATATTAAACATGTTGTTAGGGATAACATTAGATTTTTTTGCTTTTGTTCTTCTTATATTTTTATATGCTTTATTTCAACATTTTGACAATTATGTTGATAATTGTTCAAATATAAGGTCTTCACTATTCTTTTTTTCCTCACTTTCCATACAGACTGTGTTATCTTTGGGTTTCTTTTGTCTTCCTTAAGTAGGCCATGGTCAAAATTTCTCTTGAGTAAAAACAGTATGTGTAAAAGACAAAGATTTCCCTGAAAAAACACAACCTCTTATATTTAAGGTAGAAAGACTTTGCACCTGATAATGTCAATTGTAGAGTATGAGGTAAAATACAGCACAAAGTTTGGTTTCTGTTATTACCAAACCCAAAGTCAAGTTCATCTTTTCAAGTCAAAGCTACTAGCATTAAAATATAGGAGAGTGTGTTTATTCTTTGCAAATTTTTAAAGTGTGAATCAGACTATATCATTTCAGTACTGTTTTACTCAAAATTCTCCAATGGTTTTTCTAAACAATAAATATAACCTCAAAAACCCTTGCCAGTGGCTTATATTGCTCCTTGTAGCGTGCAACAATGTCTTTCAAACTTACCTCACACCTGCCATTTTTCTGCCTTTTTCTCTCTGTTCCAGCCATACTAGGTTTCTTTTTTATTTTTCTTTTTTAAATAATTGATTTATTTATTTAAATTAGTTTCACATATACAATGCATTGGTTAGACATCTATAATGCTCATAAAGCAATTCCCCCTATTGCTCCCTCTCTCCCCTGGCCCTCCATTTAGTCATCCTATTAATGCTAACTACATTTCCTTAGCCAGGTTCCCTGTGTCCAACTATCAGTTACTAATTTGTACTTCTTTAATGCTTCACCACATCTCCCAGCCTCCCAACACCCTTCCCTTCTGTCCCTCACCAAATTATCCACTATATTTGTGAGTCTGTTTTTGATTAGTTTGTTCTTTTTGTTTAGATACTGAATATAAGTGAAATCATATGGTATTTATCTTTCTCTGTCTGACTTATTTCACTCGGCATAATAACCTCTAGGTCCATCCATGTAGTTGCAAATGGTAGAATTTCATTTTTTGAATGGCTGAGTAATATTACATTGTATGTATGAACCATATTTCTTTATCCAATTGTCTGTTGCTTCCATATCTCAGCTATTGTAAATTGTGCTGCCATGACACATAGATCTTTACACATTATTATTTTGGTTTTCTTTGGATAAATACCCAGAAGTGCAATTGTTGGGTCAAAAGGTATATCCATTTTTTAAATTTTTTGAGGAACCTCCATACTGTTTTCCATAGTGGCTGTACCAATTTTCAGTCCCAACAGCAATGTATGAGGGTTCTCTTTTCTCTGCATCCTCTCCAATACTTTCTGTTTTTTGATTTATTGATGATAGCCATTCTGACAGGTGTGAGATGATATCTCATCGTGGTTTTAATTTGCATTTCTCTGATGATTTGCGACCTTGAGCATCTTTTCATATGTCTATTAGCCATCTGTATTTCCTCTTTCAAGAAGTATCTGTTCAGGTCTTCTGCCCATTTTTTTTAATAAGATTGTTTGTTTTTGTTGTTGTTGTCGAGTTGTATAAGTTCTTTATAAATTTTGGATATTACCTCCTTATCAAATGTATCATTAGCGAATATCTTCTCCCAAACAGTCGGTTGTCTTTTTGTTTTGTCGATGTTTTCCTTTGCTATACAAAAACTTTTTAGTATCATACTAAGCTTCTAATTTTCCACAAACATGCAAAGCATCTTTCTACTTCAAAGTTTTTTACTTTGCTATCACCTCTTCCACAAATGCTCTTCTATATATTTACCCAGTATGTCTCCGACTTCTTTTAAGAGAATTAGTCTGACTGTCGTCAAAAAGAGCACCTCCCTGACATATTTTACTTCCGTATTCTGCTTTTCATTTTTCCTTCATAGTACTGTTTATTATTTGACATTAAATTAAATATTAATTTATATTTTTACTGTTCTTTCACTAAAATGTAACCCCTTGAGAGCAGGGTCCGTCTTTCTGTGTTCACTGATGTATTCCCAGTACATCGAAAAGTGCTCATACAAAAATGTACTCATGAAACTTATGCTCAGTGAAGGAAGAAATCTCTTAATGGTTAACACTCGGCACATTGCCTGTTCTTAAGAAATATTTATAGAATGTTGAATGCAATACATTTGTCAGCCATTATCTATGTCTGGGAAGCATTCACTCGATGCTTGCATTGTCTCCCATGCTTTATTTAAAAGTTTAGAAGCACCTTACACTTGACATCATCTTATCCAAACTTCACTTATACCTGGCCCAGGTCAATTCCTATTATTGAATGCAAATGTGCTTAATTAATAAGAAATATTTATGAGAAAAATTTTATCCACTTCTCTCAGCTTCTCTTAAAAGAAATTATGCTATTTATTGTTTCAATATTATTTTATTCTTGGTTCATCTTATTCTGCACTGTCTTTCTTGAAGGTCAGACTGGTTTCTTTTTTAAAATATACTAAATCCCTGATATCAATACTTCTAAGAATGTGGCTCCATTTTAATATCAGCTCATGTGAATATCAAATGAGTGTGCATAAGCTTCTCCCACAGCAGAGTTTTGACATTAAGAAAATTAAAATATGCCCTAATCATAGAATGTTTTAACTGTTGTCTGACATTTTAAAGGATTTTCTCATGAATTTCAGAATAGATTATACTCCTGCCTGACTTCTTGGGTATAAAAAAATAATCTTCTAGGTGATTTAATTTTACTTCTAATTTATAATTGAAAAAAGTGTGTGTGTGTGTGTGTGTGTGTGTGTGTGTGTGTGTGAGAGAGAGAGAGAGAGAGAGAGAGAGAGAGAACGAGACTCTGTATTGCCTACAGAAAACCAAGCATTTTCTTTTTATTATACAGGTATATATACCTTGTTATTTTAATTAACTTGAGTACTGCAGAGATATAATAGACTTATTTTAACAGCAATATACTTAGCTTCTTTGCAAGGGCTTCAAGGAGACAAAATCCTTATTTTTTTTTTTAATATTTCTGTATGAGACCAGACATTTAATTATCCTTAAGTTATTCTTTTTTTTTTTTAGAGGAATAAATTCAAATTTTAAATTTCTCTCTGACCAGTGCTAAACAAGCTGAAGCTATCGTATGTTCATGTGGCAGTTTTACATCTCTGAGTAATGCCTGATGTGTAAAAGTACTGATGTTTATCCTTTGGTATACGTATTTCAAGTTTTACACGACCCCTAGATTTTTCTTGGGGTTCTTGTTATTTACTTGACAAATGTATTTCTTATATTTAACCTAAGGGGTCAGAATGGCTTTTGCATAGTTTGTTTAGAGTGATCTCTCTCTCAATCTTGACATATAAATTCAGATATTCTAGCAATTCTAAACCACCTACATTTTCTTTTTAAACAGTCTATTCTGCTATGTAATCAATAAATATTTATTGGGAACTCACTATAGGCTAGACACAATTTTTTGTCATTCAGAATGCATGAGTAATAAAAATTAAAAAAAATTTCTTCCTTCATGTAGTTTAAAATCTTGGGAGTAGGAGACACAGTTTACAACACAATGACAAATATAATAAAGGAGAAGATCACTTGTTGTTAGTAAGTATCATATGTTATGAGGAAAAATAAAAGCAAAATATGACGAAAGGGAGCAATAGAAGAAATTGTGGCTTTAGTTGATCAAGAAGTTAGGTAGCATTGATGAAGGTAACAATTAAGTAAAGTTTGAAGAAAATGAGGAAGAAAACTGTTAAGAAAAGCAGATAGAACACCAAGTCCAAGATCCTAAGGAGAAGTCTGCCTGTCACATCTGAGGAAAAACAGACCAGCCTGAGTGGAGAAACGTGAGCGAGGAGGATATGGTGAAGTAAAGGGACAGGAGAGGGATCACAGAGGACCTTGTAAGGGCTTCGGCATTGATGGGAATACTTTTGAGATACATAAACTTAAGTATTACTCGAACTACTGTGTTTAGAACTGGTTGCGAGGAACAGAAGTAGAAACAGAAGGATCAGTTACTAGGCTACTATGATAATCTGGATGAAAGGTATTGGAAACTTGACCAAGGTCATAGCAATATTTCTTTCTGCAATTTTCTTTTACCTCAGTCTGCCTTAGCTTCACTATTGCTAGTCCTTTTAAAAAATTCTCCTTACTTGTCTTCTTTTTGGAATATTTTGGATATAAATGCATACATGCATAAACACATATCTGGTACTTACTCATCCTGTCTTACATAGCATTCTTCATTTATTTTTGTTATAATGTAATTTACCATAACCTATTAATTATTTCCCTTTAAAGACTATGTCCCCCTTGGAGTCAGGAATTTTTTCTTGAGTGTTTATATTTTCATTATCTCAATTAGTTGAATATAAAAGTTTAAATTGATGTTTACATAATACATTAAGTATCCTAATCAAAGTCCATATAGTAAAATGATGTTTTGATAACTATCAAGTATTTACTATGTCTTCAAAAAAAAAAACATACTCGCTCGAACAGATCATTTGTTTATTTTTTTGAATAAAGTGAATGACCAGATATTATGATGTTAATCTAAAATTATAAATTGTATTTCCTTTTAACAGTCATAGCTCAGCTTCTTCATTCTTGCCTTTTAATATAATTTTCAAAAGGGTAGAATTTACTAGAAAGTTTGCAACATGCCTAAGCATGTCAACATAATTTTTTGTAAAGAATATAAATGATAATTCATTTGTATGCTACAATTCAATAATATAAAAAGTGAAGAATATATTAAAACGTTAATAATATGAGAAATATATTTACTGTTGTAATACAGGTTATATTTCACTGAACATTTTAATTTTTTTATCTATTAAAATTTTCTACACTATATATGGTAAGTGTGTTTATATCCACAAATCTATTTCATTTATTATATTGTATATGTATATTTCTACAATATAGTATATGTAGTGAGTGTATGTATACACACAAACCTATGTGTGTGCATATGCATATATATCAAACTCATATTAGTTGTGTGTATATATGCATTATATATATGTAAAAACATTTTGTCATTAATATTTCAATGCCAGATTATAAAAAAAACACTATAAAAATTTCTCATGTTGGCTTTTTTATTGTAGATTTTATTTGTCTTCCAATATTTCCTAGTATTTGTTCCTCTTTCTTCCCCTACTCCTTCTGTTGGACCACAATCTGAATTTCCCTAAAATAAGACATTTGGATTGAATTAAACTGTAATATTTTTTAATAACAAATGTCAATTTTTCATATGGCTACAATCTGATTTTTCAAATTACATTTGCAATATTTTGTATAAAGAAATGAATTATTATGTACACATATAAAATGTGTACATACACATATAAAATGTGTACATACACTTTATATTTTGTATAAAGAAATGAATTATTATGTACACATATAAAATGTGTACATACACTCTTTTTGTTATTTAACCTCTTGATGCTTTAACCTGTAAAAGACAAATACTTTTTTCAGAGCATTGTGCATTTCGAGAGATGAAACTCTTGTAGACCACTGATAACATTTGGAATATAAAAGTTCAGGAAATGTTAGTAGCTAAATTTAATTGATAAATTTTTATTTCTTATATTGTTTTAGACTGATTTTTAATTATATATAAAAATACCATTTTATCTTAATATTAATTAAAATTCAAATGTTAGATCAATTTTAGGCATATGATTAAGAGCTGTAGCAAACATTACTATTCATCTGAAGCAAATGCGGTGTGTAAAACTGAATCTAAAATATTATGGTAATTTTTCTCTGGGAATTCTGTTTGTCATATGAATGAACATCAATAGTAATATTTTTTAAAAGTTATTTTTGGAATATATCAAACTTTAAAAAAAAAAACTATTAACAATTTTTGTCAGTATTTACCGAGGAAAACATTGTGAAATATATGTTCTCATATACTGAAAAATCTGGTCGAAGAGAGTCTTTTTTAAATGTTTATCTACTTTTATTGGATAAGACTGAAAGGGACTTGTAAAATATTTACCAGTGTAACACCGTGAATCTAACCCAAAAGTGAAAACCTGGTTATAATTTATTTTTTAATTCTGGTATCTACTTTTATATCCTTTAAGCCTCTGGAACAGTTTTTTGCTTCTCTCCTCAGAATCTATAAGGTTGCTGTTGGAAGAATTTAGTAGAATAATTAAGTAGAAGGGCTTTGAAATCAGACAAATAGGATTTAGATCACTCTAATTTAGACTAAACCATAATCTTGGTTAAATCTAACTATCCTATTCTATAGCTGCATTCACGTGTCTGAATTTGGCTACAGTAAAAAAAAATGATATTATGCTGACTGGTCTTTGTTTAAGTATATTTATTGTAATTATTATGGACTTCAAGTAGTCTCTAATGCTTCCAGGCAATCATATCCTAGTTCATTCACTATTCTACTTTCCTAAATGTTTCATAATCTCTCCTATCTCCACAAACTTCTAAACTCTCTTACTCCAACCTAAGTCTCAGTTGAGGATCTTTCATACTATTTTATTAAAAAGAAAAGAAAAGAAAATAAAAGAAGAGAAGAGGAGAGGAGAGGAGAGGAGAGGAGAGGAGAGGAGAGGAGAGGAGAGGAGAGAAGAGAAGAGAAGAGAAGAGAAGAGAAGAGAAGAGAAGAGAAGAGAAGAGAAGAGAAGAGAGAAGAGAAGAGAAGAGAAGAGAAGAGAAAAGAAAAGAAAAGATCGGATAAAGATTTTTACAAGCTGCAGCCATATATATCCACCTACTTGCATTTGTAGGTTTACACCTTACCTTCTTTTGGGATGTGCTGTCCACGGTCTATTTAAAACCGATCCCTTTATTGCTGTGCTTAAACACAATTCCTCTTCCAGACTTAAACACATGATTCCAGTAATTTTCCTTTATTTCTTGTTACTTCAATATTTCTCGGACTAGAAACTCATTCCTATGACAAATAAATATGCTGTTTGTTCCCATCTTAAATTATTTAGCCCAGTTTCTTCTCTAATTACTGTCATAATTCTCTTTATTCCTTTGGATAAAAACATTGGGAAAGATGTCTTTACTAGTGGTCTCCAATTTTTCTTTTCCTTGTCTCTCTTACACTTCTGATAAGGTTTTAGTCCCAAATGTTCAGACATTACTTCAATGTTTTTAAGGGCTGTTTCTCAGAATTCATCTTGTATGACATAGTAATATAATATACATGGTTAATCATTCTATCTTCTGTTCCTCTGTTTTCCTTTTACATTCTGACTGTTCTTTGTCAGTCTTCTTTACTGAAACTATATCATCTTTTTAACCTCTAATTTTGGAATGCTCCTACTGCAAAGTATTTGTCTCCCTTTCACTGTCTACATTCTTGCTAAGTAATAACACATAGCTTTGTACTTTTAAACATTATAGATACAGGTACATAGATATATGGATATGCAGGTAGTTATGATATAAATATATAGATGATAGAAAGATAGATGATCTATGATAGATAATGGATATAGGTAGGTAGGTAGGTAGGTAGGTAGGTACATAGGTAGGTAGGAGATAGATATAGATAGATAGATAGATAGATAGATAGATAGATAGATAGATATAGATAGATAGACGGATAGATAGATAGATGATAGATAGATAGGCAGACAGACAGATAGCTTTAAATTGACATCTCCTTCAGAGACTACTTTGCTGAACTTGACACATTTTTCCAATTGCCTATTTGACAGCTTCATTTAATGTTTAATAAGAATATCAATCTCAACACTTCTAAAAACTGTGCTTTATTAATCTATATGCAAGCACACTTTTTTAATCTTTTGAATCTTAGTTAATAGAAAATCCATTGTCATATTTGTTTAGACCAAAAATCTTGGTATTTTGCTTCATATCCACCTTTTTTCATGGTGAACATCCACTCATCAGCAAATACTGCAGGCACCTGCTTCAAAAGATATTCAGCTCACTTCATGCTATCCCTCCTGCTATTCTCTTGGTGTAAGGTAGTGTGATCTCACAATTCTGTTATTAAATTGGCCTCAGACCTGTCTCCCTGCATTTGCACTGCTACTAGGACACTCTATTCTCAACACTGCAACCACATTTATTTTCTTAACAGCTTTTATTAAAACATAATTAACAGTCAAAAAACTACTCCTATTTAAAGTGTTCAATGCAATAAGGTTTGGCACACGTAGGTATCTGTAAAACCATCACTGCAATCAAGATTGGGATTCATTTAAAACATATCATGTTCCCCATTTGCTTTCTTCCTCACCCAGAGCAAAAGCCAGGATTGTTTGACCTAGGAGGCACTACATGATTTTGCTTGTCACTTATAAAAGTTCATGTCTGATCTTACTGCTCTCCCTTTCCTTCTACACATATAACATAATTGTCTCTATTCTTTATCGAGCTCACCACATTCACTCAGAAACTACTCTCTTACTATCTCTCCACTCAGAATAGTATTTTCACACATCTTACAGAACTAATTTCTCACTTCCCCTGGATTTCATGCAAAAGGCTCCTTCTCAGTGATGCCTTCCATAACCAACATACTACAATTTAACCAGCATGCTCTTTTCCTGCTTTATGGTTCTCCTTAATACTTATCACCATCTAAATTTCTATATATCTACTATGTAGAGTAATTCTATATAAATTTCTACTATAATATGTATTACTTCTATATGCTATATAAGTTACTATGTATTTGATTTAATAAACTTGTTCATTGTCAGTCCTCCCTCTCAAAAGTAAGGTCCATAAAAACATGTGTTTTAACTTTTTTCATTCACTGTACTATCTGAAGTGGCTAAAGTGTGGCAAGCACTCACTATTTGTTGGATAATTAACTAAATAAAAACTTCATAAGGTAAGGCATCTAGAGTGCTGAACATGGTTTCTTTATACATAATTATTATTATGCATATTATCTACTCTTATTAAATATTTTACTCTTCTACTGTCACTTCCCAGGAAACTGTTATGCAGACTGACAGAGGTCATAGTCTTAGATTTTATTTGTCACTCTCCCTGCCTACCAGTGAGGTTAACATCTTTCTTGCCACTCTTCCTCCTTCTTTCTCTTTTCTTTTTATTTCATACCTATCTGTGATTACTATTCTAGAGTCCTGACAAAACACAGTTGGAGTAAATAAATTCTATAATGTCTTGAGTACAAAACAAACACCCTTATTATTATTCTCATAATTCCTAAAAATAATAAAAGGAAATAATCCCAAAGATTTTCTAAATGACATTTCCATAATTTTAATTACATCCTTTTCAAATTACTCATCTTATACATATTTTTATTAATTTAAAATAGCTAATGTAATTTTATAATAGTTTTGGAAAATTTTGAGTTCTGTATTTCACAGTTTGTTTTCCATGGTGAGTTTCCCTGATTTCAAATAAAAAAAATAAACGGTTATTCATAACCTATTTTATAATGTGTTCTCTTTTTTCATAAATCAATTCCTAAATATTTATTCTCTACACAATGTGAACAATAGAGAATTCCATGGCAGATATTTATATAAAAGAGGTGGACAATATATGCTGCTGATCCAAAATTTATTTCAGTAATACGTACAGTGGCATTAGGGCACTGTTAAGGATTAGTAACACAGTTTCAAGCTTGACTAAAGCTCTAAATGAAACCTCACTCCATCATGGAATCCTCTAATGTTCACAGAGGGTGGAGAAAAATATTTAAGAATTAATTTATGAAAAAAGAGTTAGAACACATTATAAAATAGGTTATAAATAACTGGTATGTGTTTGTCTCAAATCAAGGAAACTCAACATATAAAACAAACTGTGAAATACAGAACTCGAAATTTTCCAAAACTGTTATAAAATTGCATTAGTAATTTTGAATTAATAAAAAAATGTATAAGATGAATAATTTGAGAATGATGTAATTAAAATTATGGAAATGCAATTTAGAAAATCTTTGGGATTATTTCCTTATTATTTTTAGGAATTATGGGAATAATGACAAGGATGTTTGTTTTACTTCTTTAAAGTATCAAAATTTATGACTTCAAAATGGTTTAGTCATTTTTCAAGATTTTATTGTTATTTCTGTATTTTTATATTATTTACTTACATATATTATTTATTTTTCTTTTTCATTTTATTTTTATTTAAATTTAATATTTTTAAGTTGGAGATTTGTTACAAAATAGCTTTTTCTATAATCAGAGACTCTGATTATCTTCTGAAAAATAATCCATCATGCATTAAAAAAGAAAGACATTTAAAATATCAAAATATTGATTATTGATTATTGTAAAGTGATGTATTCAAAAGGAAAATACACTATAAATATGTATCAAGAGAGTAACTTAAATAAATAATGCATATTACATGTCATGATTTATTTTGTATTTAAGCATATGTTGCCTTACTTTCTACCAAATAATTAAGTAGTAAAATATATTTACAGAATGTCTTTTTCAATTTTAACTGTGAGGAAAATATAAAATAGAAGCAAAAGGAAACTATATATGACTGATAAATACAAATGCAATTCCAAAAACCTCCTGCAGTTAGAAAATCACAGAAAAAATATTCTACGGAAAATGTTGCCTTGTGTGCACTTTTTAGAAGGAAAAAAAGGTTATATATTTTTGGAATAAAAATATATTTGAGTTCTCTGTTTAAACAAAGTTCAAAAAAATTTAGTAAAGCAATTTTTTAAAAATTCTGGGCCCCCCAAAATTAGCATACTTGATAATATATGTTTTATTTAAAGTTTTATCTATAAACACATAAATACACACATATCACTTAGCTCTTACTTTGGAAATTAAATCTTGTATCTCTAGCAAACATCTACTAAAAGATATAAATATATTATAATAAAGTAATTATAATAATAAATTATTTAATAGAAATTAGCAACAAACTAATTTCATCCTAAGTAAACATAAATGATATAAATAGGAATTAAGTATGGAATGGTGTCTCTTCCCTTCTGAAAAGGCAAGAATTTTTATTTTTAAAATTGTTTTTTACTCAAAATGTATTTATCACTTAGTTGAGTGTCTGACTCATAATAAAACCCAGTAAATATTGTGGACTAAATGAGCACAGAAAATACTTGAGCAGTATAAAGCCTTGAGCCAACGAGCAAAAATAATAAATAAAAGACCCATAAAGAGAAACTGGAATGAATCATATGTAATCTACTTTTAATATCTAATTTCAAAAGGAGTCTATTCTAAATAGATTCATGTATACAAAAAAGAGAAAAATCTGATATATATGAGTAAGTATGGATTTTCATGTCTTAAGAGCCTTTTAACCAAAGAGGTGGCACTGGGTATAACATGAAAACATGAAATAAGTGAAATAGGAAAGTCTTTATTATGTATTATTTACAGATATACAGGACAATACTTATTCTTTACCACTATTGCTATTTCTTTACCAGTTGGAATTCATTTAATATTGAGACTTATATTTAATCTCAAACTGTCATATGAATTTTTTAATAAACAATGAGTTTATGGAATTTCTATACTTTTTAATATAGCTAAGGTTAGGTCATAAACATCACAGTCATAAATACAGTGTCCTTTAACTGGTTTATTTATACTTTTTGTTCACTCCTATTTGTACTGTTTTTTATTCATACGTATATTTGTATGCATATGTGTGCATACCCCCAAAATCACAACTTATATAGACAAATATACATAAGACATCTCTGGACTCCATATTTGCCATTTCATACACAGCAAACCAAAGAAATCTTTGCTTTTCTTCAGTAATTAAAAAAAAAGTACCCTCTGATTTGCTCAAAGCAATAGCTTTAGTGAACAAAAATCTTTTGTAAGCATTCAACATTATTACAAAATTAATATGATTTCTTAGAATTCTCTGACCATTTTATTCTTTCAGTATTTTGATTTAAGTATGGAGTTTAAACTATGTGAGAGTCAGCAAAATAAATATCATCTGAGGCAATAATCTTTCACTGGAGCCAAAATGAAAGTCAGTCATTTAGAGAGATTGAATTTGTCATAATCCTAGACTGCATTCTTATCAACAAGCCATTCCTTTTTAATATGAGTAAAATTTTTAAAGGGATGGAAACAAATTAAAAGAGATTTATTAGTGTTTCCTTCAAGATCTTATTGCACTGACTTCATTTGGGGATGATTTCAAAAGAGAAAGCAAACAGAAAGTTGAGTCTGAAGGAAGTAATTAATGATTGTCTACAATCATTTGTAATAGTAGCAATTTCAAATTTGATTAATAGCATAATCTCCTTCTTATAATTAAACATTCTGTCAAATTTCCTAAAATTAAGATGTTTATAAAAGCCACAGACTTCCAAAGCTTCAAGAAGAATTTCTTAAGACTGAGGTTCTAATAAAAAGTTTTATAACTCTAATATCACTGGGTGCTTCTTGAGAAGAGTGAGATGACTAGAGTTTTCTGTTTCACTGAAGATGGGCTGATGTGATTTTCTCTCTGACTGCTACATCATGTAGCCCAGATATCAGAAGTGGTCTTGATTATATCATTGAGTTGAAAAATACCGGCAGTATTATCAGCATAAAAACATGTACAAAAATATTATATTACAGTTAGCCTTAGAATTGGTGCTAACTTTATTAGGCTCTTATGTTCATGTTATGATTATGATTTATGTTATTTATATTATGTTATGATTATATTGCATAATTATATGGTTACATAAAAAACTTTTAATGTATTAAGAAAGGTAATCTTGAAAAACACATAAACATTCGAACTGAATTTATCTTTGTAGAATAATGTTGAATAACAGGAGGGAAAAGTAGGGATAAGGAGGCTCAGAAAACAAAAACAGAATAAAAGAATTATAAATGAGTGTGTTTAATGAGAAAAGCAGGGGGTTCAGCCAAAAAAAAAAAAAGAGTAGAAAGAAAGAATATAAATCAAGGATACATGGTCTAAGGTATATCATCCCCAGAACTGACTCTTGTTCCTTTTGAAAACACGAGAATTATATGTTGTCCATGCTGAACCTTTCTTATCTGAGTGTTCCTGTTATTTATAGATTCAAGAATCTGAATGTGGCTCAGCTGAGTCTTCCAGTTGGGTCATGATATTACAATCCAGGTTGTGCTGTGGTCTTATCTGAAGAAGGAGGACCTGCTTCCAAGTTTACTCACAAGGTTGTTGACAGGATTCAGTTGCACATAGGTCGTTGAACTAAAGGCCTAAGTTCTCCACTGCCTACTCTCAAGACTCTTGTAAAAACATAAATAATGCCATTTATAGGAAAAAGTTTCATTCAGCATCATTCACTGCAGTTGAATGTCTTGTCGCTTTCAACATAGACTATTTCTTCAGTCTTTCCTAGATTTCACGATCTTGACACTTTTGAAAGTTATTGACCACTTATTTGTAAAATGCTCCTCTATTTGGATTTGTCTAAAATTTCCTCATAAAATTTAGGTTATGCATGCTTAGCATATTTTTTTTTTCACTGCTTCTATCAGGTGATACATGTCATCTGTTTGTCTCATTGTTAATGATGTTCACTTGGATTATTTAAGGTGTTATCTTCCAGGCTTTTTTACTATAAAGTTACTCTTTTACTCTTTAATAGTTAATATATCTTTTATGGGGCAATATTTATATCTATACAAATATGTCATTCCTAATCAAACTCTCAATCTGTTTATTCCTTTATTTATATCTGTTTGGACTCATGGTTTCTTAGTTGATTCAATACAAAACAATATGCTATTACTATTATTTTGATGCTCAAGTTGGCCTAATTTGGCCAGAGGAAATGCAACAAAACTGGCTAGCATTATTTGGACATGTTGCCTTTATTTTTTAAACACTTTCTTGTTTTGGGGCATAATAAGATGTTCCAGACTTATCTTCATATTTTGTTGTTTCTCTGGCCCAGCCATGAAATCACCCATTTCCATACGAAACTCTGGTTTCCCTTCCAATGACATATTGTATTCATTGTCATTGAAGTGTGATTATTCTCAAACTGTTTGAACAAACAGGTCTAAAAGATTTTATGTGTATGTGTGGATACAGATGTGCATAGATATACAAACATATATATATATTCAAAAAATATATAAAATATATATATTCAAAAATGTATGTATCATACAAATGTATAAATAAAACCATATTTTTCTATTTTCTGCCATTCTATAACTACAAGTTTTTTTTTTCTGGCAGTAAGAAATTTGGTTTTCATTATCCCTATTATATTTAATTACACAATCAATTCTTTTTATATGTAACAAATGTGCCATTTTCGTTGTCACTTTCTCCACCCATGTAGTTACCCTCATCACCTTGCTTAGGCTCTGACACTCATTCTGAGTATTCTCCATGGAAACATTCTCCTCACCATTCTCAGGTTTTGATATTCCATATTGGAGTCACCAATGAATGAATAAATGACTATCTCATTCTATTTAAGCTCTGAGTCACCTGGCCACCAGCTTGACCACTGCCCACAAAACCTCCCTCTTTTTCATAATCTAAGATCTGAAAAAAACAAGGTAGACCTTTCCTCTCTTGTCAGGTTAAAATACCTAATATTATGTCATTGACCCTATACAGAAACCCCTGTGCACCCTTAGTAGACTCCGCCATGTCAATGAAGTTCATTTCCCCACATGCGTACCTTCCTCACTGTGCCTGGTTATAACACCTCAAGTCATGTCATTTTCTTCACCCCCCTTTTATCACACAGGCTAACCACTTCATTGTGTGTCACCCAATCCACACTCTTCAAGCTCTTACACCCTAATCCAGGTCACTGTGGTGGTTTGACCATCAGGCCCCTGGATGCTGGAAATCTATCTTGTTTTGCTCCTAATGCTTTTAGAGCTAAATTGTTTTCAAAGTGAAGAAAAGGAAAGATAAGGGAAAGAAAAGAAAGGCAAATGAAAAAGAACAAATGATCAATATATGTTTTAGATTATATTTTATTAAAAATAAAAGATCGGAACTCAATGATTTTCTTCAAGAAAGAAGGGAAAGTTTTGAGAAACATGGTGGAGAGAGAGGCATCCACAGAATTCTCCCCTTGAAACAACAATAAGCTCAACATCTAAAAATCAACAAAAAAACACCCAACTGCACACAAGCACATCTGAGTGTGGGATCTATGCATAAGAGCTACCACAAGTCAGAATCCTGGGTGTCAGGTGGTGGACTGGGAGAAATAAAGAAGTTGCCTCTCACACTGCTGAGGCTCCCTGCAAGAAGAGGGGTCGGGGAGAAGGAGCGGTGAATTCGTGGGGCAAGTTTCTTGAATAGCCCTTCCTGGGAGTGCTATGAGCTCAACGCAGCCGGCAGCAGGCACAGTTGTTAGGGCAGAGAGCAGAGAAGCAGAACAGCAAGAAACAACGGTTGATTTTTACCAGCCACGGTTATAAAACCAAGGCCGAGCTACAGACCCAAGCCCCAACCCAGAAGTCCTCTCCCCCCATATCCTCCAAGAAGAAACACCATGGAGCCACAGGGGGATATGAGCAAACACTACCAAAACTGTCACTAACACTGACAGGGACTGAAATTGAGAGTAGTGAGCATGCTTAAACATCCATAAGGGGGAAAAAAAAAGGCATTATTAAGGCTTATGTAAAGCAGGGATCCAAAAGGCTTAGGCGCCACCCACTGGAAACCAAAAGAAAAGTGCCTCTTTGCAACAAGCTAAAGAGAGACCTTTATATAATAAATATTCTTTCTGGAAAAAGAAAAAAAAAAAAAAACAGAAGACACTTTCATTAATGCCTAGATAGAGAAATAGTCTATTAAACACCATGAACCAAGGTGACAAGGCATAATAAAAAGAAAGAGAAGAATCTTTGAAAAACAAGCTTACAGACATAAAAATATAAATGAAAGAGACTTCAGGATGACACTTCTGAAAAAACTTAGTGAGATCCAAAACGAGTCATATCAATGAATTCAGGAATTGAAAAAACAACTGGTTGAGCAGAATGAGTCCTGTAGCAAGGAGATTGAAACTCTCAACAAACAAACAAACAAACAATCAAACAAAATGAAATAGATCTTCCAGAGATAAAAAACACTGTGAGCTGAAAAATGAAATAACAAGCTTGGGAAATAGAGTTGACCAAATTAAAGAAAGGATCTTTAATATCAAAGACAGAAAACTGGAAATAAAACAGAAGAAAGAAGAGAGAAACCAAAAAATAAAAAGTGAAGAAAGAAATACAAGAACTAGAGGATACCCTCAGGAAAGAAAAATAAGAATAATGAGTATTATCAAAGGCAAGGAAAAGGAGCAGGGGTTAGAAAGCACTTTCAGACAAATAGTGGATGAGAATTTCCCAAATCTAAGAAATAAGCTAGAGCTTGGAATAAAGAAGTCAACAGAACACCCAATTATCTCAACCCAAAAAGATCATCATCAAGGCACAGTGTATTAAAGTTATCAAAAATCAGCAACAAAGACAGAATTCTCAGGGCATCCAGAGAGAAGAAAGTGGTAACTTATTAAGAAAAACCCATTAGATTATCATCGGACTTCTCAGCACAAACCTTACAAGCCAGAAAGGAGTAGAATCAAATATTCCAACTATTAAGTGAAAGGAACTACCAGCCTAGAATAATGTATCTAGCTAAGCTCTCATTTAGATATGAAGAAGAAATAAAGGCCTTTCCAGACATGCAAAAATTGAGGGAATTCTTCACTACAAGGCCTGCACTGCAGGAAATATTGAAAGGAGTCAACTCACCTAAAACAAAATTACAAAAAGAAAAATACATAACTAGGAGTAAGGTGACTATCAGGCAAATAGACACAGAAGAGTACAATCCTTACTAAGAACAGGGCATTATAAGTGAAAAGATCAAGAAGAGAATTTCTGTAACAAGATAGTAATGTATGTTCAGCATACATAGGGAAGAATTGAGACAACAATGACTGAAAAGGAGAGAATTCAAAGATCTAAATTTGCAAATGGAAATGAAGATAAGGCATACACAAAAGAAAACGGATGTGTGTGTGTGTACATATGTATATCCACGTATACACACACACATAGTACACACACACACACACACACACACACTGTACATATTTGTAAGGGTAACCACACACTAAAGATTCAGAACTGAAGTATATAAAACAAAAAGAACCAGAGTGAAAAACCACAAAAGCAAACAAAAATAAAGTAAACAGAAACACAAGAAACAGACAAAAAAGAAAGCTATGGAAACACCGAGCTACCAGAAAGCGGAAGATAAAATGTCTATAAGACCTCATATTTCAATAATTGCCCTAATGTAAATGGACTGAACTCACCAATAAAGAAGCACTGAGTTGAAGAATGGATCAAAAAACAAACCCAAACCATGGAGATACTTCTCAGCTTCAAACACAAATATAGCCTCAAAGTGGCAAGGTGGAAAATGATATTTCAAGCAAATGGCATTCAGAAAAAAGTAGTGGTAATAATATGGGATGAAATAGACTTCAAATGAAATATGTACAGAAAAATACAGAGGGACATTTCCTAATGATAAAGAGAATCATGCACCAAGAAGACATAACACTTATTAATATCTATGCTACCAATCAGGGAGCCCTGAAATATGTAAAGCAATTACCATCAGAATTAAAGAGAGAAACAGACCAAAGCACTATCTTAGTAGAGGACCTAAATACCCCACTGTCGGATATGGACAGATCCTCCAAACAGAAAATCAATAAGGAAATAACATTCTTAAATGACATATTAGATCAAATATACATAATTAACATTCACAGAGCTTACCATCCCAAAAGAGCTGCTTATACATTCTTCTCTAGTGAATATGGAACATTCTCAAGGATTGATCACATACTAGGACATAGAGATAACCTCAACAAATATAAGAGGGTTGAAATCATACCCACCATATACTCTGATCATAATGCTTTGAAACTAGAGATCAACTGCATAAAAGAAATCAGGAAGAACCACACATACAAAGAAATTAAACAACATGGTACTAGAGAATAACTGAGTCAGAGAAAAAATAAAAAGAGAGGTCGAGAAATACACAGAAATGAATGATAATGATAATACAACATATCAAAACTTTTAGAACATGGGAAAAGTGATCACAAGAGGAAAGTTCATATCATTACAGGCCAGTCTCCAAAACAAAAATGAGCCCAAATAAACGACCTAAACTTCATCTTAAAAAACTAGAAAAGGAAGAGCAAATAAAATCTAATGTCAGCAGAAGTAAGAAAATAATCAAAATTAGAGCAATAGTAAATGAAATTTAAAAAAAAATAGAAAAACAAATGCAAAAAAGAGCTGGTTCTTTGAGAAGGTTAATAAAATTGACAAACCACTGGCTAGACTCACTAAAGAAAAAAAGAGAAAGATCACAAGTAAACAAACCAGGAATGAAAGAGAGGAAATTACAACAGACACTGCAGAAATACAAAGGATCATACAAGAATATTATGAAAAAGTATATAACACCAAATTTAATAACCTAGAAGAAATGGACCAGTACTCACAAAGGTACACCCTTTCTAGACTGAATCAAAAAGAATTGGAAAATGTAAAGAGACTGATAATCAGCACTATGAAAATAGAAACAATCATCAAAAACCTACTGAAAACCTACCAGGACCAGACGGCTTCACCAGTGAATTCTACCAATCATTCCAAGATTTAATACCTGTTCTCTTTTAAAAATCAAAGAGGAGGTAATACTTCCCAAGTCATTTTATGAGGCCAGTATTACTCTGAGACCAAAACCTAGTAAAGATAACACAAAAAAAGAAAACTACAGACCAATATCTCTTATGAAAACATACAAAAATCTTAAATAAGTTACTAGCAAACTGAATACAACAATGTATTAAAAAGATATACACCACAATCAAGTGGGCTTTACCTCAGGGGCACAGAGATGGTTCAACATATGTAAGTAAATTAATGCGATACACCACATAAACAAATTAAAAAATAAGAATCATATGATCATTTCAATAGATGCAGAAAAAGCCTTTCACAGGATACAGTATTGATTTATAATCAAAACACTTAATAAAATTAATATAGGAGGAAATTACCTTAACATAATAAAGGCCAGATATGACAAGCCCTCAGCCAACATTATATTTAATGGTGAAAAACTAAAAACCTTGCCTCTAAGATTAGGGACAAGGCAAGGCAGTCTACTATCTCCACTACTATCCAATATAATATTGGCGGTCCTAGCAAGTGCAGTCAGGTAATAGAAAGATATAAAAGGCATCCAGATTGGAAATGAAGAAGTCAAATAGTCATTATTTTCAGATGACATGATTCTCTATATAGAAAATCCTAAACACTCCACAAGAACACTACTAGTAACAACAAGCAAATACAGTAAAGTTTCTGGATACAAAATCAACATTCAAATATCCATAAAGTTTTTATACTCTAATATAAAAAAAAAAAAAACATCAGAAAAAGAAGTGGAAAAAATAATTCATTTTGCAATTTCAACAAAAAGAATAAAATACCTAGGAATAAATTTAATGAAACATGTGAAGGACCTATATAATGAAAGCTATAAGACCCTATTAAAAGAAATTGAAGGAGAAATAAATGGAAAGATATTCCGTGTTCTACGATTGGAAGAATCAACATAGTTGAAATGACCATATTATCTAAAGCATTATATAGATTTAATGCAGTCTCCATCAAAATCCCATTTGCATTTTTTTAAGAAATTGAAGAAAAATTCATCAAGTTTCTATGGAAGCACAAAAGACCCAGAATTGCTCAAGCCATTCTGAGAAAAAAGAACTATACTGGAGGCATCACTCTGACCGACTTCAAATTATACTACAAAGTGACAGTAATCAACATGGAGTGATATTGGCAGAAAAACAGACACATAGACCAGTGAAACAGAGACACATAGACCAGTAGAGTCTAGAAGTAAACCCATGTTTATATGGGAAAATAATTAAAAAAAAAAAAAAGCCAAAAACATACAGTGGAGAAAGGAAAGCCTCTCAATAAAAGGCGCTGGAAAAACTGGAAAGCCACCTGCAAAAGAATGAAACTAAACTGTTGTTTATCACCACACACCAAAGTTAACTTAAAATGGATTAAGAACCTGAATATAAGACCTGGAACAATAAAATGTATAGAGAAATGCATAGGAACTAAACTCAAGCACTTTGGACTTAAAGAAGATTTTATGAATTTGACCTCAAAAGCAAGGGAAGTAAAAGCTAAAATAAATGAATTGGACTATATCAAAGTAAAAAGCTTCTGGTTAGCAAAAGAAATCATTGATAAGGTAAAGAGAGAACCATCCGAATGGGAAAATATATTTGCAAGCAATGCCTCTGATCCGGGCCTAATATCTAAAATATAAAAAGAACTCATACAACTCAATAACAACAACAAAAAAAAACAAACTATCCAAGCAAAAAATGGGAAGAAGACATGAACAAACACTTTTCACTAGAGGACATACAAAAGATGCTCAACATTACTAGCTATTAGGGAAATGCAAATCAAAATCACAATGAGATATCATCTCTCACCTGTTAGAATAGCTATAATCAACAGGACAAATAATAACAAATGCTGGAGTGGATGTGGAGAAAAAGGAACCCTCATACACTGCTGCAAATTGGTGCATCCACTATGTAAAACAGTAAGGAGGTTCTCCAAAAAATGTAAGAACTGATCTACCATATGATACAGCAGTCCCTCTACAGTGTTTTTACCCCAAAGACTTAAAAACCCATATTCGAAAAGATATTGCACACCAATGTTCATAACAGCATTATTCATAGTGGCCAGGACGTGGATACAACCAAAGTGTCCTCCGCTGGATAACTGACTCGGAAGCTGTGGTACATATATACAATAGATTATTACTCAGCCATAAGAATAGATGAAATATTGCTATTTGTGATGACATGAATGGATCTGGAGATAATAATGCTAAGTGAAATAAGCCAGACATAAAAAGATGAAAACCACATCATATCACTTATATGTGTGATATAAACCTAAAAGCAACGAATTAGCAAGACAAACAAACATAGACTCATGAACATGGACTGTAGACTAGTGGTTACCAGAGGGCAGGAGGGAAGGAGTAAGAGGAGGTAAATGGGGTAAAAGAGGTAAAATATGTGATAACAGAAAGAGATCTAACTACGGGAGGTGAGCACACAATATGTAAATATATACGCCTTACTGCTAAAATATACAGCTAAAAATAGAAAAAGTATACTGCTAAATTATACTGCTAAAGTATACAAACGAAAATAGAAAGAGGGTCCAAGAGTACACAAATTTGTATCAATAATTCATAAGTAATCATTATTCTGAAGAAATTAATTATTAAATTTTAAGTATTCTTTTGGAAAGAATACAATTTAAAGTAAAATCTTGTCTCACTTTAGGCTTGCTGGATGACCTGTTAAGAGTAGTTTCCATGAATGTCCAGTCTATGATAAATTATTCCCAAGAGCAATGCTGGTGATGCCAATAGGCATTGTGAATCAGCACAATATAGAATTTAATTTTTTTCAATAGTCTGAAAAACTTACACATATTTTAATCCAGAAATTACACATCAAAAAAATTGACCCAGAGGGGAAAATTCAACAATTGTACAATTTCTCCATTGCATTGGTCTAAGTAATAAAAAGCCATTGATTGCTTACTGTCCAATAATACAGGACTACTAAAACAAGTATGTTGAATATGTATAACATCTTAAGAATTTATTAAAATTATGTAAATATATACATAATGGTATATGGTTTATAATTTTGTTTGTTAAACAGCAAAAGTAGGTAACTAAAGAATACGGATATTTTGGTAAATAAACATTTTTTCATGATGATATGCCTAAAGAAATTCTATAAGGTTATTTACCAATTTGTGTGTGTTTGCCTCCAAGTTGTTTCTACTCAGTTTGCATCCTATTCTAAACTTGTTAACTGACATAATCTCTTTTCTCTTGCTACTTGATATGTGTTTTAAATTGATTGTATTAACCATGAGATTCGAGTACTAACTTTGGTCTGAAAGCTTCTCCATTCCATGATCTCTGAAATACAATGTCTATTAGTGTTCTTGGAGATTACCAATGCATCACACTAATTTTCAGTGTGACACACAGGAGTTCTACTATCACCTCAAGAAACAACATTTATTTGTTTAACTACATGTTTAATAATTGAGAGCATACAGTTACTCTTAAGACCACCATACCAACATTGATAGAAATAAATTATAAAGCTTAGTAAAGGGTGGGTGGATAAAGTAATGGCAAGTATGTTCACAAGTTACCAATGAAGTTTTGAAATATACTTTTAAAATGACAAAATAATTATGTATGATTGAAAATGTTTTGGACTAAATATTTGTGAATGCACACAACCTCACAAATGACTCAGACATCTTTTTGTGTATCTAAAGCTTCCTGTTGAGGAACTTAATCAATTTAGGTATGTTTAGTAGATCTCTTGATATGGTCACGGCATTAGTAAAGGTTCTTAACTTTCAAGAGTTGGAGGGTGGAAAGTATAATGTCTGTGAAAGAAGACTAAACTATATTGTCCTTTCCCTAAGGAAATTGGAGGAAATTAGTACTCAATGGCTATTCTCCTTCAAACCCAAGTAAGGAAAGGTAAGAAAAATTTCTGAAATCTGTGATTATCTTTCAAAAGCCAGGAGCAACATCTCACTCTAGTTGGATGTTTATCTACAGTATGGGATCTTTTCTAGTATAGGAAAAGAACACTGTAGATAAAACACTCTGTGCTATGATGAGGCAGAGGGGAGAAAAAATAGTTGTTTTAATTCTGTTGTCTTAAATAGGTAAGGAAAATGGATTCTACCTATGCTTGCTATCCTCTGAGCTAGAGTCTTGGCCAGTGGTTGAGATGAGGGACCACAGAATTGGTGGTAATAAGGCTTATCTGAGGAATATGGTGTGATGTCATCATGTGAGAAACATGATATATCCACATACCAAGGTCTAGGGAGATGCTCATCAGCAAAACCTGCTAGGACCTCAACACACCATGCCCCGCCACAGGCTGAGTCATAAACTGTGTGACTATTGAAATGAATCAGAGGAATCAACAACTTACCTTTACAGCTTTGTAATTACTCACAAAATAAACACTATTCATTACTAACTTGATAACCTACCTACTCACCAAGGTTGGTGACATAAGGAATTTTCTTTTTTCCTCTCCTCTCACTAGTAGACAAGAAGCAATCCCTGGGAACTTATAAGAAATTGAGAAAGAATAAACAACCCCATACCTTCAGTCTAGAGTCACAAGTCTCACCTATGCTGAGATAAGAGAGATTATATACCAAATCGAAATAGAATTGACTGCAGTAAATTCCAGATTCAAATTATCTTTAAAAATGAAATCAAACTGAAATTTTATTAAGGTAAATCATTTTCCACCAGCAAAGGGGATTTGACATTGTATAGGTAGTAGAATTTATGAGAAAGAGTAAATCATTTCTATATGTTTGCCTTCAATTGGTTGTGAAATACCTCTGTAAAATCAATTAGAAGAATTTACTAAGATGTGATTCACTAAGTACAAACTACCTTCACTTATCCTAATTGCAACTCTCTGTATTTATCAATTTTTACAACTGGTATAAATAGCATAAACATGTATTATATAATGGCCCTAAGGTATACTGTTGAAATCTCCTTTTAATCAAAATAAACTGACTTAAAAGAAAATAAATTACAAACAAAAAAATGTAGTTTTAAAATGCTTTGCCTGCTTATTGAGCAGAAACACAACTGCTCAGTAAGAGGACTTGAGTGTTACCATCTAGCCCTCTTGAGGCAGCCAAATTCTTCTGTTCTTGAAAGGTTGTGATTGAATTTTATATACTTCTCTCACATCACTCACTACAGACACAGAGGTGACAACTAGCTCTAAAGGCCCAAAGGAAGGAAGTAACATCTTTGAATACTTTCCTCTTTCAAAGAGTAAGTCGTAAAGGGAGATGGAGAGAAGGAGGAAGGAGCCACATAGACTGTGGACATGCAGCCCACACTGTTTGATCAGTAGACTGAAATGCATGAAATTTATCTCCTGAAATCTGAAAGATCTTCATCAGGGCAAGTCTTTGCTGAGCAGGCTTACTTCTTTTAGAATAGACATAATCCAGAACTCATTAAGGGTACAAAAATAAAACAAGTGCACCAAATGTTAAATGCAAACATTGTGAAGAAAATAATCAACTTTTTTTTAAAAAGTATATTTAAGCATTTCACAAAATATTCTGATAAAGACCCATTCAATGTGTGGGTTATTCTAATAAAAGTTAAAATTTTAAAAATAAATATACCCACAGGACAGACACCGATGTCAGAGACCTGAGGCTGTGAAATGAGGCCAAAGACTATTTGAATCCAAAAATTGCTTAGTTCATTCATTTTAGAATTATGAAAATTTCTGAGTATTAAGGAACTACATCCAACTATTTTTTATATATATTTGTATAATACATTTCCCTACAGCAAGTGTTAATGTTTAACACATGTAATGTGTCATCAACAAAACTGTTGATATTTTACTTACATAAATCAGATTAACAAACTCATCACCTGCTAATGAAGAATCTATGTATCTTTAACTTCCCTGAAATTTGAAATATCCTCAATCTTTCCATTGTTGTTAATAATAGTACTATTATTAGTAGTATTGGATAAATTTCTGTATAAAATAACTTAGAGTTTCTAACAAAAAAGAAAGGACAAAGCCCTAGACAATACAACAATTTTAAATAATATGATGAAGGGTAGAAAGATCACTAGGGAGAAAAATTTTAAGACTGAATTGCTTTTCAGGGTCCACTCACATTCCTAAAGAAATTGTTTTCAAGGTAACCTTTGGGAAGCACCACTCTAGTAATTTCTTCAGTGTCCTCTATGACTGTACTCTTCACGTAACAGAAAATTTCACCTACTCCAGATGATTTTGGTCAATTAGATGTTATAAGTTATTTTCTTATTTTTCCAAAATGCCTCAATTCTTCTAACATCCCAACCTTCAGTTCCTCTTCTCTCACCAATTTCTAGCTGATAATTTTTTTCTTTAGGCCCAGCGATTCCCCAGTATTAAACGTGCAATGTATTCCCAGTGCTCTTACCAGAACTTAGTAAGGAGGAACTATTGGCTTCCTTCTCCCTGATATGATTGCTCTCTGTATGATGTCTCAAATTGTATTAGATTTTGTTGCTGTATAACATTACATTGTAATGCCTCCTGTGAGTTCTGTGTTCACGCATACCTTACTTGAAATGTAGGATGTTCAGAGACCCTAGTTTTCAGTTAATTCATTTTATGTATGCATGTGCATTTATGTATGCTACTTCATACCGCTAAAGGTTAGTGACTTTATTTTTGTGTTATATATAAATACTTCTAAAAAATAGGAGCCCTCAGGTTTTCTTTCTAAAACAAAAATGGCAATTAGTAGACTGTCCATATCTCGTTATGTGGTGAAGTCACACTAAGTGCACATTAATTTATCATACCTACTTTTTTAAACACTCAACTTCAACCTTCTTTCAACTTATAATTCTTCTAAAAATATACACTCTGGGAAAAGTCAATCCTGCTATTTCCTAAAGTCATCCCCAAATATGTCTTCCTCTCTTCAATAATTAAAGCTCTTAAAATAATAATGTTTGCTAGCTCATATTATTCATAAACTTATTCAAAAAATGTATGTCCTGTTATCATCCAGATATCAGGCTAATACTTAAAGTACAAAGACAATCAAGACAAAATCTATACATTAAATGACATTACAGTTAGTAAGAAAGACTCATGAATACTATGCTAACTCCTTGAGATATTAATCTGTCTTTTTTTCCTCTGGTTCTTGTAAAAAAATCTCCATATTAGTTTTCCATGAAGTGTATAAAATTACCACCTCAGTGGCTTTAAAAATTACTTTTATTATCTCACAGTTTTCCATAGGTCAGATGTATGGCTTCAAGGTAACTGGGTTTCAGAAATTCGCAAGGCTAAAACTGTGTCGCAAGCCACAGTTTCATGTGAAGCTCAGGCTCCTTTACCAAGCTCATTAGATGTTTTCAGAATTTATTTCCTTGAATTTATAGAATGGAAGTCTTTGTTTTCTTGCTAACTGTAGATGAAGGTCACTCTCAGATCCCATAAACTGCCTACAGTTGCCTGCCACCTACCTCTGTCCACAGCAATGTGGCAATTTGCTCATTTAAAGGTCAGCAGAAAAGTAACTGATGCCGCTTAAGCCTCTTTGATTTCCCTTGTCTCTGACTTCTAGATTCTCTTTGAAAAGGTCTCATCTGATTCAGTCAGGCCCACTGACACTCAAGAGGAAGGAATTATACAAGTGTCCACTCCAAGGAGCAAGAATGAAATTGTAGAAGCCACCTTAGAATTCAGCCTGCAACACTTTCCTCCTAATAATATTGTTAAAAGCTTTGTTTTGTTTTTGTTTTTCTCCTCCCAGGAGATTGTTAACAAACTGTGAGGAACAGAGTAAAAATTGGCAGGCATCTAAAATGTATCCTTTCTCATAGTCCCAGACTGAATGAAATTCAAAGGTTCTAGAATACAATAATGCCTAAATTTAGAAGTGAATAAAGTGTGTCAATTTGAAAGAAACAACGTGATTTTCTTGAGTTAGGAGGGCGTGGGCGTTCATGTGTTTTCAATAATTGCTTGGAAGTGGCCTATATAAGCAATAAGGTAATCGAAGCTGAAAGAATTGCTAAGGAAGAAGGGATTTTAGGTTTCAGGCTTCCAGCCTCAACTAAAACAATCCTGCCCAAGCTTGGCAGAAAGCAGCAGAGCCACTATCAATAAGAATATCAGCAGTGACCACCACTCACTGAGGAGAGTATGTTGTACTTATACTTGATCTAATAGGAATCTTTCCTAGATTTAGGGAGGAAGAAGTGCCTTTTTAACAAGTTGAGTTGGATTTCTTCCTGGACAGGAAGTTGAGGTCTTAGAACACATAATCTGGCTTAAAGACCAAATTTAAAGAAATAAACAAACAAACAGTTCCTATTGTTACTTACATATCACATGTAAAATCTATCCTCATTACATATGAAAACCAAAATATTACAACTGAATGTGATAATGGTTATAATAGAGATATTTCAAATACTTGGAAATACAGAGAGTTCTAAATAGAAATGAAGCCAGAATATATTCTCTAGAAGGACATAACAAATCTTAATTTTAAAACTGAGAGAGTAAGAGAAGTAAAAGTAATGAGCTGGGGAAAGGATATCTTAATATCCAAATTCTTTATATATACAAGTATAAAGGTTCAAAAAGATGAGGTAAGAGGGTAGTATAGACAAATGGTAAAATTAAGATTGGCATCCCATGTTTAAAAAGTTTCAGAAAAGACTCTGTCCAGAAAAAAACACCTTCTATAAACAGATGTTCCATTTAACCACTTAAAAAAAAAAAAATAGAAAGGTTTAAGTGTTGAAGGCTTTCAAGTATTTCTTATTAATATGTACCAGTGGGAGATATTGTCTTATCAATAAACATGTTAATTGGACTTAGCTGACAGTTGAGAGAGAAAGTTATATAATAGAGGTTACAAACCCAAAAGCCCACAGGGGCCAAGCTATTAATGTAAATGAGAGAAACAGCCTAAATCCAAGGATAATACAAAAGAAGCTGTAGGAGCCACTGTAAACCTAACCTCTCTTGAGGGGCAGCCTCTATTCAGACCTTAACAATTTTTGCCAAGTGGATAGGAAGAATTAATGGTCCCAAAGTTTCTAAATGCTTCGAACAAAAACTATAAATCTAGTTTTAAGTATTGGTATCTGTTGTTTATTTTTACTTTTTTTTTTATGTTTGGCATGTTTCTATAGTACAAGCATAAGATAAAACATCTAAAGGCTGTATAAAGCTTAGAGCTAACAATTTTGAACTCTTCAATAAAGCAATAGAATATGATACAATTCTCATGAGTTAAGGAGACTGAAAGAAGAGTTTGGGATAGGTTAGGCTAAAGGGAATTAGTCTGACAAAAAGAAAAATTGATAAAGAGAGAGCACCAGAAGTAAACTTTACAGACTCTAAAAATATGTTCAGTGCTGCACCTGCTAAGAAAAAAAAAAATGAAAAGTTTAATACAGCATTCATTGTGACCCAAGTTTTCTATACCAACCTGTCAATGAATCACACTGTAATTCTGTCAGATGGGTGACAGTAAAATCTATTTAATCTAAGATCAAATATAAACACAATGTCTGCTGAAGTGTTTTGTAGGAGCTCAGTCCCTGAAAAGAACAGGAATGGGATATTGTCTCCAGCAAAAATGCTTAACATTTATTGTGATGTGTGTGTGAATGTGTGTATGTGTGTCCACGTGTTTATTTTCAATTAATTATTTTAAGGAAAATTTAAAACTCTGCTTCGGCATACAAAATAATATAAGTATATTACAATCTTAGCTCTTATTATGTTATGACCCTTCATGTTATAAAGATTAAGCAAATTATCTGTGCATTTAGCTAGAGTCTATTTTGCAACCAGAGTAGAAGTAAAATTTGTTTACTATCTTTTACTAAATCATAGGAACATTTGCCTTTCTAAAAATAATTCTTTAAACTTCAGGCAGTATTTGTTTCATAAGAGAATAAATCAGAGAAAGTATCATTGTTAACTCAGATTTATTGAAAATACCTACCCCCCCCCCAAAAAAAAAAAATGTAGGGCTGAATAAGTAAGATCTAGTTGGAAAATGGTGGTATTTATATTAGAAAATCATGTCATTTTCTTTCACAGAAAGTGGTTATTTTTTTCTCCAATGTATGCAGGACTTTTAGGAAAGTCAGAGAAAGATAATTCCAGGACTTCTCTTCAGGATTTCAAAGAAGATAACATTCAGAGCGTTTCATTCATGTTAAAGATTAGTCTTTGTTTCAGCTTAATAAGCCATCTTGCCTTCAATAGCATATTTATTGCCTTTGCTAGCACAAATGATGTTGGAATTCTGCCTAGTTTAATGTTTTCTTCTCTTACATTGAATCGGTTATGATAGATAAGAAAGCCTTCTATTCTTAACATACTTATTAGGTGATATTAATTCGATAAACTATATAGCAAGTAGAAGGAATAGTCCAATGCTATATAACTGATTTTAATAGTGTGCCTTGTTATAGCGGCCAGCAGGGCGTATATTTTGTAAAATGATGGCAGAAGTGACATATCAATATTTTAAAAATTTTAGGGAAACAAAATCTCTCTAAGAAATAGTAAATTTCTTGGATTACTTTGCTAAAGTTTCTTAGATCATTTTTGAAAATGTGATTCCAATAACTGAAGGGGGACAAAGAGAGACAGGGGAAGGTTCCAAGCAAATTAGATAATAACTCTTTAAGAATAGCTGAGATTGTAAAAAAGCTCTGTACTCACGTATCTGTCCAGTGGTTTTCTCATTACCCTCATGTTAGCTGTGAGATTCTCCAGTGTGAAAACCAATATGCTCAGGACTTAAACCCCACAGTTATGTTGGGGATATTACAGACGACAAGTAAGTTAGCAGGTAACTTGGCCAAACCACTGGCTTTAAGACTCTGCCTACTTCCATTTGACATCTATGTAGAGAGCTTGAAAGAAATTGCAGTCTCAAGAAATGACTGCCTTCAGCTACTTCCATCCATCTTACCTGTACAGAAGATCCATGCTCTAGTCCCTGTTTCACAAAGTGGAACTGACTTAGGTCACCATGATCTTAAAAATGACATTTAAATTCCCAATTATGCCACAGAAAATGAACTCCTGGCCACTCTATTCTGCCTTAGGTCTTGCCATCCCCCTCATCTCAGGCAATAGTCCTACCTTGTTGAATTTCTGTTTTATTTCTGACCACCTCAGATGTTCAACTCATTTTGCAATGTAGTCTTATCAATTCTTTTTCTTTCAAAATAATTTGTTTATTATTGCTATATGGTAAAAAGATGGAAAAGTTTTAAAGCACATTTCAACAGCATCTGAATTAAATAGTCAACATGCTTTCATGATAGATAACTGCAAAAAAGTTCATTTCCTTTTTTTTATATTGGAAAAAAGTCTAAATTGAAAGAACTTAATTTCAGATATTATTTTGTTAACTGTAAGATAGTTTCAAGGCAATATGATTTTTTAAAATGGCTCAATATATAAATTAAAAAATGTTGAACATAGTGTGTAATATTTATAATGCTAAAAGCACTAAATTCTCTATAAAGTTTGTTACCACACTATTAATAGCATTAAGAGTCAGTAGTTAGCAATTTAAATATTTAAATACTCCCTATGTCAAACACCACAAATTACATTATGCTCTTATTTAATAAAAGAATCTTGATGATTTGGGTACTGATGTGCTCATGTAGAAAATAACATCCACAGGCATCTTTTCAGGTAGTGGTAACCATGTGACATGGAGATGTAAGCACAACTCTTCTTTTAGAGTAAGGCTTCTGGGTAGGCTATATTTTTTTCTGATAAAAGGAAAAGAGTGATCAATCATCTTTACCATTTATCTTTTCCCCTTTGTGTCTGATACAGAATCTCATTCCTGTAGTATAGCTACCATCTTATAACCATGGGGATAGACACATAAGTTACACATAGTGAAGATGAAAGATAAAAAGGAGACTGGAAGTTTAAGCAACAATTCCAGCTCTGTAAGAACTACCTTCCAATTACTTGTACTAAGAGAAAAATAAACCTAATTACCCATTTGTACCACTGTTGGCCTTTTTGTAAGGTTTTTATTACAGGCAAAGAAACTGTATCTTAATTCACCTATATTATTATTATGATCCAGTACAAATAGAATCAAGCTTTGATTCAATACCTTTTTTCACATATAGCTTATGTATATTATTACTTTTACTATTATTAGTGTCAATTGTACATATAATTACAACAACTATTAAACTGGTCAGATACATTTAGCTTTTATAAGTATTATTATTCAGATTTTAGGTACAAGCAATAGCAGGGCTAAAAAATGATCTTTTAAGTGTGTTTCATTTGCCTCCAATAGCATGACATCAGGAAACAAAGTTCTGTTAGACAGGGAGATGAACTTCTGGATATCTTTTCAAGGAAGGACTTGTTTCATAGTTGAGGGAAGCAGTTAGCACATACCCTTCAGCTATGAGATATTCCAGGGGCTGCTTCACCTGAAGTGATCTCATTGCCAGGGTAACCCACCTCCAGAGACTGAGAATAGTCATGTAAGTGTTCAGACACTTTAGTTTCATGCAGGATAATCTGTTGGACTCCTCATCAGATGGATCAACAATTTGTTGAGCCCAAAGTGAAGCTTAACTTCTTCCTCTACCCAATAATGTTTCTTCCCCTTTCCTTCCATGAATATTAATCCCCTATAACCATATTACACATTAAAACTTCATCTGATTATCTATTTCCAACAAACCCAACTTGCAATATTTGTTACTGGGAGTGGTTCAAGGGAGCAAGTGATGATGTTTTGAAGTTGGATGATTCACTACCTGGCTGGCAGTAAGGATCCTATGACTGGTGATAGATGAAACACAGGCAGCCACTGGCACGGTGTGGTAGACTAATTGTTAAAACTTCAGCAGTGATGAATTGTGAAGCTATTCCCATGGAATAGAAATCGTGAAGCTATTCCTATGGAATAGAGTACACTAGCCCACGTGATGTGTTAGACATTAGAAATGTACTGAAGACACAATGGCTATAAGAATAAGGAATTGGATTGCTATTGCTAGGCACTGCCAGTACTTTACTGAAAGACAATTCAGAACTAAGAGCGAGTGACAGGCAACTGAAAGTCATGTGTGAAAGCCACAGTCCTGTTTGTGCACAAGGAAGCTTATATCCTCTAATGGGAGGAAGAGAGCAATACCAATCATAAAACTATATAGAAAATATTTTTTTGACTTGGTGGTACTCTTTCAAGAGACAATACTTAGCATTGTGACTAGGGTACCTTTAGACGAATAAAAAAAAGTGATGCTAAATTTCACTGAGTAAATTGAAATGCCCAAATTACCATGATAAACACTAAGGCATGGGATGAAAAAAATTATGGAATGAGGGATGCTGCAATTTATACATTATGTGTGGTCAGAGAAACACTGAATAATTATGACCCCTAGGAAGACCCAAAGGGCTCTCATTTACCTGAGCCTTGAGAAATGCTCTGGTAAAGAATCATCAAGATCAGTTAAGAAGTTTAGTGATGATTTATATGGTATTTTGTCATATTAGCCATCGATTTGGCAAATAAACTTTTTTCTAACATTATCAGAAAAAAAAGATTAGACTTTAACATGTACATGAAGCGGAAATATTTTTGTATTCCAGGACTTGTGATATATAAGATAGACAATTTTCCTAATTTTATCACTGAATAGTCTATGTCCCAGGAAGCTCAAGAGATTTTTTTTTTTTTTTCCCAAATTGATAGAGATTGTTACAGAACTTAGCTCAAAGATAGCATGAGGATGATAGAACCCATTAACAGCAGAAGTAAAGGCATTCAACTTCTGGAAGTTAGGCATATGAGGAGTCATAATTATTGTGACAATCTATAATGTGGCAGCCAAAAATTTCTGACCCACAGAGTTATGGTAATCTTTAATAAAACAGTGTTCCTTGGGGCAAAATAGGTGGGCAGCTGACAAGGGAAACATTCAGCAGCAAAAAAATCAATGAATGACTGGATGGCTGAGGGCTGTGTCACAGTAAAAAAAGTTATGAATCTGCCCGATTTCTACAACTAAAGAATTTGACTTCCCTGGAATCCATCGACTATAGATGTTATTGGGTACTCAGGAGGAAAGATCCAATCACAATATGGCGAGTATACAAAATAATGGTTCATCCAGTAATTCCCACAAAGAGTTGTATGGACATTTATATAAATAACTGTGAATTGAGCAAGGGGTAATACTAGATATGGTGAATGCTGATGTACAGTAGCTCTGAGAGGATACTAATTCAGCCAGACACTTTAAGCGTTATCATGGCACCGTTGGAGTGGGGATACATGGGTACGAGAAATTAATGAAGTCCTGACCAAAGTCTAGATTACAGTGTATACCTTCATTTTGCAAAGACAGACTGGAGTCATTTCCCGGTCCCCAAATGTATAATTGGGACTAACATACTTGGAAGTTGGAACAATCCTCACATTGGGTTCTTAATCTGTGGAACACAGGCTATTATAATAGCTGAAATCAAGTGGAAGTTGTTATAATTAATCAAATCCAGCCAAGATAGCAAATCAAAACCACTATCACATCCGAGGTAAGTTTTTGCAGAAATTAAAGATTCACAAAGATTCAGAGATAGTGGTCTCTTTCATATCTTCATTTGATTTCACCAGTATGATCTTGCAGAAACCAGATTGACCCTGACAAATGGCTGTAGACTATTTCAAGCTCAACCAATTGTGTCCCTGACTGCAACTAACATGCTAGATGTGGTATTTTTGTCATAATATTAGTCATTGATTTAGCAAGTGAACTCTTTTCCAACATTATCAGAAAAAAAAAATATTAGATAGTTTAACATTTGCATGAATCAGACAATAATATATATTTTCATTTTTTCCCCCAAGGTTATGTTAATTTCCTGCCCTATGGTATACTATAGTTCAAAGGGACTTGAGAATGTCCGAAGAGCTTACAGAACATCAAATTAATCTTATATTGATGTCATTGTATTGATTGGGTAGGTTGAACAAGAATTGGACTGACTGGAGGTCTTTGTAAGACAGTCACTTCAGAGACCAGGAGATTAATTCTGCGAATAACCAAGGGTTTATCATATCCATAGAAGTTTTAAGGGTCTAGTTGTCCGAGACATGCCATATATAATTTCCAAAGTAAAAAATAATTATTGCACCTTGCACTGCCAACCAGAAAGAAAGAAACACAATTCCTGGTGGGCCCCTTCAGGTTCTGGAGACAAAGATAATGTATACCTAGAAATATATTCTGACTATATAGCAGGCAGTGAAAAAGGTTTCCAGTTTTGAGTGAGTCTTAAGGCACAAAAGGCCTCTGGAGTAGTTCCAAGATCTGGTATAAGCATCCCTGTTACTGGGGCCATATAATCTGGCAAATCATATGAAGTTGGTGGTATCAATGAGGGGAAAGTTTTTATGTGGAATTTTTTTTGCATGGTATATTATAAGTATATGACATAGGCTCTGAATTTCTCAAGTAAAGCTATGAAATCTCCAGTTGAGAATTTTATGCCTTTAAAAAACAACTTTTGTCATGTCTCTGGACCCTGGTAGATATGGAAGACTTGACCTTGGGACTTTAAATAACCATGTGATTGAAGTTGCCATTATGAGCTGGGTCTTGTTAGAGCTACAAAGACCCATCAGCAATCCATTCTAAGATAAAGTGGCAAAGGCATAAACAAGCATAAACAGAATTAGAAATCACAAGCAATATGGCATCCACAACTTCTTCAGCCCTCTTCCCCCAAAGCTGCCTGTGATTTTACAGAACAATCCTATATGACCAACTGAAAAAAGAGGACAATGAAAACAAGCTTAGTTTGTAAATTTGGGTGTTTAGTTATTTCATTAGTTGATTGCCAATTAAAATGGGCAGAGGTTTTATCGCAACCTCATGTAGAGATAGCCATTAGAAACATTAACAAAGGATTGGGAGACAAGGAAGGCTGGGGTGGAGGCATGAGTATGGATATATATGAGTAAGTGTTCAAAAGTGAAGAGCTTTGTATTATCCTTCTAATGTCTACCAAAAAGCAATCACCTTTCAACAAAATGATTCAGGCCATTGACAGAACTCCCTCTTTGATTGGATAATTCAGTGTTTCCATAATAGATACATAAATAAAGTGGTCAAAATGATAAAGATGAAAACCACTTGTGACCAATATCATAAGCCATACTTATTGAAACTGAACCATCTATTGCTGCTGCTAAATGTACAACATGCCAGCAAAAGTAAATGTTGGGTCCCTGATATGGCACAATTCCTTGAAGAGACCTACCAACTACTGGTTAAAGTTGACTATATTGGGACTTTTCTATCATGGAGTGACAATAGTTTATTCTCATAGAGATTGTAACATATTCCATCCATGAGTCGACATTCTCTGATTGCAAAGCCCAGTCAGGATTACAATATGAGAGCCTTTGGAAGTGTTTACTCCTTCAACATTAAATCTCACATAAGATCATGACACACTACAGGATCCATTTAATAGGCAAGAGTGTGAGCTCATGAAAATAAGATACACTTGTATCACATGCTCAATAACCCAAAAGCTATTTCTGTTAGATCAGCCAATTGATGACATAACTGAAGTGCCAGCTCAGAGATAATATTTATGTTTTACCATATCCAGCATGCAGTATATTCATAAAATATGAGATTAAAAAGCGATACTGTATCTTCAAAAGAAAGACTATATAGGTCTGTCAATAAAAGTTACAAACAAGAATCGCCCTATTCATAATCATCCCCAATATCTATTCTCAATTTTGAGTTCTAGCCTCTGGTGAGGCAGGGTATGAAATTTTGGCCATTTCTGCCTGATATAGGACATTCTGGTGAGCAATATTTATTTCAAAATTTCCTGCTGAGCTAGCCAAAGTATGTAGGGCTTGTATCATGGCTTAACTTTTCTCTCCCACCCTCTCCTGCACAGATCTTATCTCTTAGTATACATCGTGCATCTAAAATTCAACCTCAGCATCTTCTGGAGAACTTAACCTGTGACGAAGTCTTCAGTGAAATTTTTGCTCATAAATGAATATAAAATCAAGTTGTTAAAGAACAGTTATGGGCAACTTAATGATGCAAATTCTTCAAAATGCCATGCATTATACTCGAGGTGCAGTATAATAACATATGCTACACTTTACTTATAAAATGATATGACTAATTCAATATTCACTATTGAATACACAACTGAATATCACAAAGAAACTATGGAGGCATGGAAATGAAGGATGAAGAAAAAAATTAATTGGAAAAGAATGAAAATCTAACTCCAAAAGGCTGATATAGAATATTCTCATTTTAATAATTATTTATTCAATTAGCATTCTGGAACATACATGCTACAAGGTGTTCTTACACTTCTCACGGGGTCTTATAAAGATGTAAAGAAGCATTATAATTCTGATTATTCTAAAGGGTACCAATTACTTTAAAAGTGGTATTAGAGCTATAACATTCTTTCCCTTTACATTTCAAATCCTTACATCCTTTTTAGTAGTCTTAGATTGCCTCTTTTTGAGGACTTTCCTTTAAATGAATAAGTAGAATATTTTTCACTTTTTAATATCCAATATAATACATATAACATATGTTCAATGTGTTACAGGTATTTCTTTCATTGCATTCTCTATGGAGCTGAAGAGATATAGAAGAGACCCTTAAAACATTAGTTAACATAAGCAAAATGCTATCTTTGGGAATTGTTCAGTTATTTTTTCTTTGCTTCTCATTCATTCATTTTCTTCTCTGTGTGTGAAACTCTACATATGTGTGTGTGTATTTATTTATTTCTATTATCTTTGTATTTTTTGTTTTCTTTTGCTTTCTTGAAGTATAGCTTATGTACAGTAAATTTAACAAATTATAAAAATGTTGCTTTATATAAATTTATTTTTGTAAACATAATCATATGGAACTTTCTTAATTTCAAAAGAACTTATTGTACTACTTATGATCAATACCCCTCCAAAGGTAACTAGTTTTCTGAACTTTATCACCATACATTTTTTCTTATCAATTTCTCTTCCATTTATTTTTAAAAATGTATTTTTCCCTTGGTCGTTTATTCTAGATAATAGGTTCACATTTACTTGTTCTTTCCTTCAGCAATATCTAATCTGCTATTTAACTTATCCATTTAAGTTTTATTTTCAATTTTATTTTCAATTTTATGTGTTCTATTTTTTCCAAATACTCTTGTATTTGATTTATTTTCTGAAGTCATTATTGCTATATTAAACTATATTACTTATTTAGTTTATTTACTTGTGTTTTTTTCTCCCATTCTGGAGCCAGTAGAATATAAACTCTAAATAAGCAGAATCCATACTTATCTTGTTCACTGACATGTCTCCTCAGGTTAGAACAATTCTAGTTTTATAATAAGCACCAAGAATTTCTTAATAAAACTATAGATTAATTAATAAAACTTCCCTGGACATATTCAGGTTTCTACATTTCCATAGCCGTCATTCTAGTCCAAATTTATTTTACTTCACCACAACTACTGGTATATTCTCTTTGCTTGTACTCTCCTTCCCTTCCACCACACCTAAATCCATTCTACAGTGCTACTAGTATCATTTTTTTTTTCACACAGGCTATTTACTCTTCCATTTGGTATCTTTTAAAATCTTTCAACTTATTTTCAAATATTGACAAAATCATAACAGAATCAGCAAACCACTCTACAGCCAAATTTCTGCCTATTTATCTAGCCTCACCTTCTCTGCTCCTTGTGCTACATTTGTAACTTTAAATTCTTACAAAGCTCCAGTTCCCACTTGTTCAAACATCTTGTTTTTTTGACCATCCCCATTACTCCCTAAGCTGGGTATCTTCTGTTAATATTTTTATAATTCTTATTAGTATATTTTCTGAGAAATCCTAAAATCAATAAATTACTTAACTTTTTAAACCAATATTTCTCAAATTATTGATTATATGAGGACTATGTCAGAATAGATAAGTATAATATTTTCTTTTATTACAGAATATCTATTAACATCTCACTAAACATTTAGAAAATATATTATATTTGCATCTACAAAACTGTACAAATTTCAGTACTCAGTACTCAGTATTCCGTGTGAATGTGATCACATAAAGTAACTCAGAGATATCTACAAGGTATATAAGAATATTTCTGATATTCTGACAAGCTATCAATCATAAATTAATGTGTGTTAGTATAATGAAAACAATAGGATTTGAAAGCTTTATGTATTAAAATGATTTTATGGTTTTGGTGAAACTTAATACACATCCCAAATATACACATTTACTCTTTTTTTTCATTTCATTTATAAGCTCTCCTGTGACTTATTTTGACCTTTTTGTTTTTTCCTTGTTAGAGTTGATGTCTCCTATTCAAGGCCTACCCCCTGAAGAATGTAATGTATATTTGAATTCCTCGGAGTGACTGAAATCAGGTAAACTATTATTGATATCATTGATAAAGTTAAAAAACAAAGCATGATACTGACATTTGTGGAACACCATTGCCAATAGACATGTGTAAAGATTTTCTAATTTTAGCAGAGATAAATCATGGTACTGTGCTTGCTACTCAAGAGTTATAATTTCTTGCCCTCTGATAGCCTGCTAGCATACAAAAAAGACTGAGTTTTGAAAAACTTTCCCAAGGTAGGTGATTATTGTCTCAAAGCGAATATCATTGTTTTACTGATAATTTCTCATGGCTTACAATTATTATGTTGTCTTTTCTTGAAAGACTATCCATACCTCACACCTGTCAGAATGGCTATCATCAATTAATCAAAAACAACAAGTATTGGTGAGGATGGGGAGAAAAGGAAACCCTTATACACTGTTGGTGGGATTATAAATTGGTACAGTCACTAAGGAAAACAGTCTGAAGGATCCTCAAGAAATTAAAAATGAAACTACCTTTTGACCCAGCAATAGTACTTCTGGGTATCCCCCCCCCCCAAAAAAATACTAATTCATAAAGATTTATGCACCCTTATATTCACAGCAGCACTGTTTACAATAGCCAAGATATGAAAGCAACCTAAATGCCCATCAACAGATGATTAAATAAAGAAGTTATAATTCAAATATACAATGGAATGTTATTCAGTCATAATAAAAAATAAAATCCTACCATTTAAAATGACATGAATGGACCTAGAGGTTATTATGCTGAGTTTAAAAAGTCAGGTGGAGAAAGGTAAATACCATATGATTTCACTTATATGTGGAATCTAAGTAACAAAAGTATCAAAATAAATGAAAACAGATTCACAGATACAGAGGACAATCTGGTGATTTCTAGAGAGGAGGAGGGTTGAGGGGGTCTGGGAGAAAAAGTAAAGGTTGAAGAAGTACAAATTAGTAGTTAAAAAATAGTCACAGGGATATAGAGTACAACATAGGGAATCTAGTCAGTATTATAGAGTACAACATAGGGAATCTAGTCAGTATTATAATGGCTATATGTAGAGCCAGATGGATGATAGAGTAATCAGGGGGATCATTTCATAAACTATATAAATGTCAAACCAATGTACTGTGTATCTGAAACTAATAAAAAAAAGAATATCTACACCAAAGTATGGCAATGTTAAGTTTAAAAGTTATGGGGTGTGGATTCTGCGTGCTCTGTAGTCCTTCATTAATCATGAAAATTTCTCTTTTCCTCTACTCCCTCACATCTGAAACTATTTTCTTTCATACTTCCTACATTTTGTCTCATCATCCATTCAAACAAACATTTGAATATTTCTCTAGACTTCATAGTATACTGAAAGCACTCTATGTTCTCCCACAGCAAGCCTGTATTCATTTATTGATCCTGATTCATTTCTTACACCTAAATTTTAGCTAAAGACTTACTTAGTAATTGGAAGGAATAGAAGTGCTCACTGTCACAGAGAATTCAGATTGACAGGATGCTAGATTGCTAAAACCAGAGCAACTAAGGTGGGTCATAAGGAGCCCAAAGCAGAAGCAACACTTATGTTTTCTCATCTTACAATATCTTATTATTATACCTGGTATAAATTGGATGACTTCAAGTTGTATGTATAAAACGTTAATATTTTTATTACACAAATAAATTTCCTTTAGGGGTAGTCACTCCTTTGGGCAAAGAGAGTGAGATAGTTAAAGGTTTTTCTTTCTTCTAGTCTAAATCCCAGTACCTTTTGGAAAGCTAGACAATGAAATTTGAAAACTAACATTACAGTCATGATTAGAATCTCTTTTTGCCGAGTTTTCACCACTTTTGAAGGGCTCTTTCTTTCTCTCCTTTGCCCTCCCTCTTCCTGGTCCAACACCTAAAGGAAATGCGGAAAGATATAAGGACTGATTGTGGGCACATGTAATGATAGTAAGAGAGCCATACTCTCTCTGTGGTGCTTAGATGGCTTTCTCTGCTGATGTTCCCATTTAATCTCAGCCATGGAGCTTAGGCTCAGCAGCCTCACTTGTCTTGCTCGTTGTAAAGTGTGCCTAATGATTCCTCCGTAATATGATTTGTGAAAGTGGTTTCGGATATCTTGTAAAGCATACTCTTCGGTGGAAGATTAGTGTATTTATTAACCAAGAAAACTTTTATATCTTCTCTAAGTTAATGAACAACCACTTCCTTTTCATACACCCTTTTTTCCCCTTTTAAAAAATAATTCCCAGATATACCTGCAGATTTTGCTAATTAGCAAACTCCAAGTGGGAAGTAGCTAATCTCATAGTATCAACATCACCTTCTTATATTACAGAAATGATCACAGGGTACATACTAATTTTTATACACTGATCTAATATTCCCCAACATCTCCTCTCTCCTTTCCACCTCTTCTCTAGCTCATGTTCAATATGAAATTGTTCATTTAATTCATTCCATGCAAAACAAAATAATTAGCTCTACCTCTTTCCCACTAGGAATAGATTAGGAGACCATGACTGACACTTGTACTGGGTTACTCTTAACTTTGTCTATTCTAATATAGTATCTTAATATATTCTGATATAAAATATTCTCAGATTCTCCGCATCTTAAGTCAGCGACAAAGTGGGAAAAACAAACCAAACATTAGTTTCATGTTCTATTTTATAGATAGCTATAAATACTTCTACCATAATCTTTCTTACACTTTCTAGAAACAATTCATATTTTTTAACCTTCTGATCTACTTTTTTTGCTATCAAAGAGCAACATATTCTTGGAAGACTGACTTTCAAGGTAAAATAATTTTAATCTCCCTCAACATTCACCGTATCACATGAATACATGTTTTTAGTTCTTACGAACTAGAAATTAAAAGTTTAACTAAATGCAAGTTGGAGTGAAAATAATATGAGTATAAAATATGTTCCATTCCATCAAAACAAGAGTTGGTAATTTATTTACATATGAGAAGCCCCTTGTTTCTTCTGGCAAGTTTTAATTAGAAAAACTATGTGCTTAAAAGTATATAATCCTTATAAAGTAGTAATCATTAGTTTTGGGGGGCTGTATTTTCTCCTCTTTTTAAATGCAAATATGGGAGGAATTATTTTTCAATTACGTTTTCCTAACAGCTATCTGAAAAGAAGTCTTAATTGAGCAAAGAAAGAGATAATCTATACTGAAGACAAGTAACTCATTGTTCTCTATTTTGTAGATATTTTACTCTAATAGACTCTTGATCAGAATCTAGTCTTACAGTCAGAGAGCTCCAGGGAGCTTCTATTTAAAAGAAAATAATTCTTTATATTATATACTAACCATCTTCAAAAAAACAAACTTTTCATACCAACTCCAACTCTGAACTTTATGGAAAAGCATACAACTGATGATTAAACATGAGAGTGCCATTATCATTACATACTAGGTATTAATGCTGGTGGGAGAAGTTATACACTACTGCTAATGGTTATCAATAGTATCATGTTCATCAAAAATTGGTGTCTTGTTTGTGTATGTGATATTTTCCAGCTTTCTATTATCTTCCTTTGGTCTATTTGTCTATCCTTGCCCTTGAAACTCTGATCTGGATCCAAGATCTGGATCCATCGATTGTGGGACATATATTGCATTTTAAGATATTGTAGAAATAATTTGAGATATGATGTTACCCACCTCTAGAGAATATTCCCATTTGCTTCTCACAGATGTTCAAAGATAATAGCAAGGCAGTCTCCATGTCAGGAGTTAAAATTTTGTGGATCGCCCTGATGACTCTTAAAAAAAAAAACTCTAATCAATTTAAGCATTTATTTATTTTCATTTCTTTTTTTAATCCCCCCTTATTCCTAAAATGTAGGGTTTTAATATTTCATGCAAAAGTGATGAAGTTCATTACGGCATTCTGTGGATTTTAATTTGTGTCCCACTGAAGCTTTCAGGCTGTCAAAAGCAGTGTACCAGCTTAATCTTTGTCTTCAAGATATGTAATTCTCCAAAGACAAAAATGCCCCCACGCCAAATCAATAATTTTGGATTTCCCAATTTGGACTAGTACTTATTCTCTATCTGGTTAGTTTCCCAGTTTTTTTCAAGTAGGCATTTCTAGTATTTCACACATCTTTTGTAAATGCCCTCTAAAATGTGTTGAAGTTTAAAATGTATTGAATGGCATTGCGCTTTTTCAATGCTTTGTTTACACGAATAAAGAAACTAAAGTTCAGATTTCATAAATACCCTAAGTTACAAAGTGAGTTAGTGACAATTTTAGGACTCCCAGGAAATGCTGTTTACATTACGAAATTAGTTTTGTTACTGCTTCTACTTTTGGAAGTCATCTTGTAAGTTTCTGATCTTTCTATTAAGTTTGTTTTTATAAAAAAGGAGAGAATGTCAAACTAATCATGATTCACCATCTTCATTCTTCACTAGCCAGGAGAAAAATTGTTCTGCTACTGTTTATAAATTTTTAAACCACTGACTCAAGGAGAAAGAACATACATTTTCTATCATAAAAAGTAAAGTAAATATGTATGTGTTTGCACATATATTCTGTATTTATAAATATAGAATATATTTATGTTGCAAGCCTACATACACATATATAAGATATGTATAGATAGATATGTCTATCTATGTGTGTGCATATGTATAACTTACTTGAACTAAAAGACTAAAACCATAAAGATAAAAATGTAGATAAAGCAACACTTAAATTTATTCCATTATCATTATCAAGGAACTCATTTTTCTGCATTTATTTAAAAACATATTATCATATTATGAATACATAACTATAATAAAAACATTACTTTTCCTATAAGTATATGAGATATTAAAAAAACAGGAAATTTAATGATCTTTTGTTATAAACTATGTAAAATAAAAATCTTAAAAAATTGGAGTTCTTCAGAACATTATACCATTGCAAATGAAATTATGAGTCCACTCCTAAAACAAATAGATGACATTTTAACTAAATAAAATTACATATTTTTAATTTCTTAAGTAATGCCTTATACAAATTACCCAACAACATGAAAAGATCCTCAACTTCTCTAGCTAATAGGGAAATACAAATAAAAATCACAATGAAATACCACCTCACACTTGCTAGAATGGCTATTATCAACAAGACAAGTAATAACAAGTATTGGAGAAGTTGTGGGGGTAAAGGAACCCTCATTCACTAATGATGGGAATATAAATTAGTACAGCCACTGTGGAAAACAGTACATAGTTTCCTCAAAATTAAAAACAGAATTACCATATTACCCAGTAATATGAGTAATATTCCTCTTCTAAATATCTACTCCCAAAATATAAAAACATTCATTTGTAAAGCTATATACACTTCCATATTCATAGCAGCATTATTCATAATAGCCAAGACATGGAAACAATGGAAGTGTCCATCAGTAGATGATTGAATAAAGATGCGGTACATATATGCAATGGAATATTTCTCAGTCACAAGAAAAGATGAAATACAGTCATTTGGACAACATGGATAGACCTTCATATATAAAAGCTAAGCAAAAAGAGTCAGACAGAAAAAGTTGAGAACCATGATTTCACTCATATGTGAAATATATGAAAACAACAAATGAGCCAGACGAACATGAACTCAAAGACACCGACAACAGTTTAGTGTTTATCAGAAAGGGGAGAGGGAGTAGGTAAATGAGGGTACAGGAGGTCAAATATATAGTCACAGAAGGAGATTTAACTTTGGGCAGTGAACATAACAAATGCAATAGACAGATCATGGATAACTAAATTGTACACTTGCAACCTATATAATTTTATTAACCAATATTACCGCAATAAATTTAAATAAATAAATAATGCCTCATAAAAGTTCTATTTATATGAAAATAATAATAAATGGTTAAATGAAAATAACGCTGTTTTTATTTAGACAAATTTGTCTAATATGTATTAAAAAAAAAAAAAAAAACCTTTAAACACATAGAAAACCAATCAAGCTAATCAATACCCTGTTTTTTTTAGGGATTCCCCTAAAATCTGTTCTGGTGATTCCATCTTTAGAAAGAGATCCTGGTCATAGCGAACCACTATAAATCTTAAGAATGTTAATGCATAAATAGACAATTGTTAAATGATGTTTGAAGTAGCTACCATTTAAAAGGTCATAAGGTATTTTATATAATTTATAGAACAAAAGTGGATATGAGTGATACTTAAGTTTTAGCTCATTTCAAATTCTTAGACAATGAAAATTCTTTAAAAATTAAGTAAATATTTTATAAGTAGAAAGACCAAAGACCATTATATTGAGAATAATTTACTTATCATTATGATATTTAGTTTTGATAATGATCCAATATTTTTATTATAAGGTTAGCTCAAATATGAAATCACATGAAAAGTAATATGCATTTAAAATTTAAAATACACGTTTTTCTTTAATTTTTAAATGTATACCGAAAAGTGATGATCATAGGTTTTATTTGGCCATTCATCAAACAAAATAACTATGAAACAAAAATATTCTAATATTTGTTAGACCATGACTGTAAACATAAAATTATGTATGTGGGGTAATATATTTTTGTTTACTGCTTATTTTCAGCCTGATAAGAATGAAAAGACAATATTTCTTATCCATTCATTCTAAATGAAGCAGAACAGATTTTTCAAAATTTTATATTGTGATTTAATTTTATACATAAAATAGAAAGACATGTAGGTTAAACGGCTGATGTATTTCTATGAGGGTACATACAGTATGAAAATTTGTGAAAATAAGAATAAAATATTTGAATGACTAGACGATTAAACTTTAAATTTTGGGGGACAGAGGCCAAGTAAATTTTTTTTTCTATGCTAAATACAATCTAAATTAAAAAAGAATGTTTCCGATTAAAAATTATAATAATTTGTTTTAATTAAAAGGAAAGAGTCAAAAAGGTTCAAGTCTACCATAAAATAGTTAATAACATTACTACTGGTAACTTCAGGTATTGCAAAGTTTTGAAGTAATTTATAATATATTAAACATATATATGAATTAGGTGTGTTTAATGCTACAACATTTGTAAATATATTTTATTTGTTGCAAACTGATCGTTTATATGTAAATTATGTTTATGAAAAAGCTATTAACAGGAATACTTAATTGCTAGAGAACCTGATTATCTGACAATACCAGATAACAAAAAAAATGTAACTATTTTAGGAGTGCCTAGGAAAATATTCATTGATAAGAACTTGGTTCAATAATATCATTTTGGTGTTATTTAAAAAGAAAAGTTTAGGTAGTTGTTGTTTTATAATAATTCTTGTGAAGGGAAAATGTGATTTAAAAAAAATGTTTAAACTATCGATAATTGAGGTGGTAAAAAGTTGAGAATAACATAAATAATACAGAAATCTCTATATGATAAAACACTATGCAGCAATTAAAAATTATGTCATAGAAGTCATGGTATAGAAAAGTATTTCTAATGTTGTGCAACTCTATGGCCTATTTTTGTTTACATATGCCTAGAAAACAAATAGGAACAAAATAAACCAAATGTGTTAAAAAAAAGTGACAAGAGTACATGTGCTCAGAAATAACTGAGACTATATAGCCTACTTGATAGAAAATTCAGCTTTCATCTCAATGGTCACTATAAATATATAGTAAGTCCAGAGAGATATTTATGCCCAAGCAATCAAAACTGAAACTATTTTTAAGTGTTTATCAAGTTTTGTGATGTTATAAGTACTACCCTGGTGAGTGTTCTTCCAAAGAACCAGAGGTCCAATTAGAGGTAACAATCATCAACTAGCTCTTCTTTTGAAGTAACAATAAGCAAGCCTCCTTTCCATAAATTAGCAATAGAGAAACTAAGTAGCAGAATGTTAAATTATACAATATTTTAACAGAAGTGAGTTATTCTCACTTTAAATCAATATAATGTTGTTCTTTTTCTAGTCAAATCAATGGCACTATGTTATGAATTAAAATCATTAAATATATACAGGTAATTATGCATTAGAGCATGATAATTCACCAGCATAGTGTATTAAATTTTAATTTAAAATAGTACACACTTGCAATATAAAAGTAAATATAAAAAGAAGCTCTTCAAATAGAAGCTGCATCCAATCTGGAAAGTAGATTTAGATTTCAAAACCACCTCATGTTAATTCTTACTTATGTATGAAGTAAGTATTATATCTGTTAGAAAATTTTAAACAGCATTTTTAAAGTAATTTCTAGATATTGACTAAGAATAAAGTTCTGAGTGTTCAGGAAAAATATAACCTAATGTTAATATATTATTTATATGTTTGTTTTCATATATTATATATTATATTACACATAGTTATATAAAGGTGAAGATCATAGATTATACATGTATAGACAGATTGTCAATTAAAGGGAAAGAAACCTTTCAGTTTTTTAAGATTAAGGGAATACTACAAACATTGTGATTCATATTGATCAATTATATTTGAAGAATATAACAATACAAGCCTCATATTTTTAAAATTTAGGACACAATACTTTCGGAGTACAGTACCACTTTTTGTTTCAAGCTATTCTTTCCAGCATTGAGATTAAGTTCAGACACCTGATGCCTAGTGGATGGTGGGCAACTGGAATTTAAATCAGAATGTTGCAAAGGCAGGACTTCCTGGCTCTGACAAGTAGGAAACAAAAGATAACATCTGCTACTCCTATTTTCCAATTCTATTTACTCTTCTGTTAATATAATCCTTCTCCCAGAAATAATTTCCACAGTGAATAATTTGCATAGTTTCATGCACAATCAACATTTCTTTATTCTTTTTATTCTGAGCCACCTTAGATAACTATTGACTCACAATTCAATTGTGTCAGTGTTTGCTTCTCCTCTACTGGTTTACTAGATTAATTTCATCTTCTAATATGCAATTGAAATACTTTACTCAACAAACTATATATTTATACTGAATAAATATTTTTTATCCTTTTTCCTTTGTTTTCTTAGCCATCAATAAATATCTACCTTATGGGATGCTAAAAACTATTCATTTAATATTCATTTTGCCTACTGAATGGTCCCATCATCTTTACTCATCTGCTGCTACCCTTGTTCGCATGTTTAGTCTTTCACAATGAACTGTATTAATCATCTTGTAATTCAGTCTCTTCCCTTTTCCAGTCTGTCAAGAACAGGGCAGAAAAATTAATCTTTTTAAAATATGGATTTGATCATGTCATTCCATCTTCATTGATTTTTTTCATTGTGTACTAAAAAAGTAGCACTTTCTTTGCCTGGATTTTAGTTTCTATCACATTAAATAATGATATTTTATATTTTATTATTGAAATTAAATTTGTTATAGGAAAGATACAATAATGGTTTTCTGGCTGTATAAGATGAAAAAGCAAGATTCCCATTTTTACAATGTTTAGCATGTATTGAGAGAAGCAGACATATGTAATATTAATCTTTAGATAGTAAGCACTAGTCCAATATTATAAATAAAAGAAATAATTCTGTCTCATAAAACTAAAAAATAAGACATATTTTAGTTCAGCTTGTATTTTTACAGTTGGGAAAATTTAGTACATCTTACTAATTCTCTATAAATTATTTAAATAATACATCTCTTTTTCACATGTCATTTTACTATCTTAACACTCGATTGTTAAAAATGCTCCCCTTACACTAAAAGATTATTTTCTTACCCTATCTCCATAGAAATTACTCCTCTCTACTATTTTATAAATTTGGCAAAGGCAGTTAACCTAACTTTCATTCTTCAACTTTATATTTCCTGGTGCTTGTAGAACAATGCCTTGTATTTAATGAATATGCAGTGAAATATATCTTGAATAAATTTAAAACACATGTAAAATGAGGTATCCTTATGGTTTAATTTGTGTATCCTTGATTGCCAAAAATAAACTTTATGTATATTTTTATTTTCGCTTTGTGTTTCCTCTTCTAAAGAAAAAAAATGACTTCATATCTTTTATTCCTTCTCCCCATTTCTTTTTTATTGATTTATAAAATTGCATAAGAGATCTCAGATAAAACCTTTGTTGGTTACATATCTTATTTGTATTTTTTTCCCAGCTTCGCCTATTTTAGAGTAGTGTTAAAAAGAAGTTTTATTTTATCAATATGTTTCATTCATTCTAAAATGACTCTATTTCAGAAATTTTCAGGTGTTTTTTACTATTTCCTCTCACTCATTCTCATTATCTAATTCTAAAAATTTGACTTAGTGTATGTTTTGCTTCACTTTATTCTCTATGATTCTAAACTTGTCATTTATATTTTACCTACTATTATCTCTGTTACATATGGAGTCAGTTTTAGGTATATCTTCAAGTTAACTATTTCTTTTCATCTTTGTTTAATATGTTATTTAACCTATTTGTTTTCTTTTGCATTTAAATCACTAAAGAGTTTTTGATCTGGGTTAGTTGGAATAAATACATTTTATTTTGCTTTTCCCACTAAGTACAAATATTAAAAATTACCATGGAGCAATTTAATACACTAAGAAGTAAGTAATATCAGGTGGGTCTGTAAAAAAGATGATAATTTGAAGTACCACTGAATTGATATAAAATTACTAGAGGGAAGAAAAGAGAGGAAATACATAAGTAATTATGAAACACTGAAGCTTTTTGATTGAATGTTTCATCAAATTTGTGACAGAACAAATTAGAAAATAATATAGCTCTGGATATAATCTTGAAAATATAAATATGGAGTTTGATAAATTGCTAGATTAAAAAAGACAAACACACAAACAACACTTTCTAAAGAATGGGATTCGATGACCTTAAACAAGACTAGCATAATAAATAACATGTATAAAATGCTTGGAAAAGAGAGTTTATTCTCAATAATTTTATATCCAATCAATATATAATTTATTTATTACCATGAAAACAAATGTTCGCAGATATTTAAGTAGGGAGAAAAAATATCTGCTTGCACTCTCTCTGAGAAGAAGACCTGGGAAAAGACTAAGTAAAAAATAAATGTATCAGAACAACATATTAAATATAAGGAAATCTGAAAAGTGAAGAAATGAAGGTAAGAAATTTACTTTGTCAAATATGTAAATAAATCTAAATAGATAATTATAAACTGACTAGGAATATATAAAATGTTAGTAACTTGATAATATGTTTGTTTGAAATCTAAATGAATAATGACAAAGCAATTTGGCATATGCAAGAAAAAACAGCTAAATAAAAATTCTTGATACAGAAAAGCCATAATTCAAAAGAAAATTTAATAATTTTCTGAAATAAAAATAGTAAATGATTGTTAAATTTAAAAAGTTAAATTGATAGAGAAAGGGCACGAAAAGTAAAAAGTGCAACCTATAAGAATAAAAATAGGCAAACAATGAAAAAATGGTCTTCTTGGTGAGGGACGTAGGTGATACGGAAAAAGAGGAAGGAAATAATCAATAATACAGAGTAATATTAAAACAAAATCAGGTATATCAATTGTTATAGTAAATGCAAATATACTACATTCTCTTCTAAAAGAGACTATCAGCAAAAAGTTGAAAACTAGCTCTATGCTATTAAAAGAAAACACTAAAGTGATAAAGCAAATTTGTAAATAGAAATTAATACTAGATAAATATATAAAGAGAAAGAAGCTGAGGTAATAATTAATAATAATAAAGATCAATTTTAAATTAAAGATCACTAAACAGAATTAAGAGTGACATATAAAAAAAAATAAGCAACAGTTTATGTAGATATAATAGTGTAACCTGTACACAGAGTTAAGAAAAAAATACTAGATAAATAAACTGTCCAAATCTAATCCTGAGAGAGAGAGAGAGAGAGAGAGAGAGAGAGAGAGGGAGTGACAGAGAGAGAGAAATGCTCACAATTCCCAAACAATTATGAAAAAAAAAAAAAGAATTAGGCTTACATTTTATCAATAACATGGAAACAAGAAGAGAATGAGGAAATATTTATAAGCTGATAGGAAAAAATGACCAAAAGGTTTCTAAAAACTGCAAATGTTTAACAGAAACAGTGTCTGTGCAGGAAAAGCAGAACAACGAAATGGTAGAAAGAGAATTCAGCACCAAGCTTACCTACGGGTTTTCTGTAGCAAAATTCACATTTCTCCAAGATGTGGAACAAATTTTATATTCTCGTTGGCTGCATGACTGGGAGTTCCTCAGCTGATGGTAGAGCCACAACGGATCCAATTGAGTTCACAAAGGCAAAGTGAGGGAGCATAAGTAAAGAATCTGACTAACAAGCTACATTTTTGGGTTCAGTGTGCTTCCAGAGCAGCAGAGAAGAGAATCATTGCATTGTGAGATAAGAAACCAGTGTCTTTTTTATTAGATGGAGAGAATCCCAATAACAACTCAAACATATAACTGTATTCTAAGAAATATATCAGCCTGAAACATGGTCATGACACTTTCCTATCACCAAATATACCACAAATAGCACAGTCCACTAAATCTCATTTATTTGATGTTTATTACTTACAAGAAAACAACATAGAACATGTGCAAAGATAATACAAGCAAATAAAGAAAAAAATAATAAGGAATAAGATATAAAACTATATGATTTTTTGTTCTATTACTTTAAAATCGCTGATGGGATTTTGATGGGTATTGCATTAAATCTGTATAATGTCATAGGTAATAAGGTCATTTTAACTATGTCGATTTTTCCAATCCGAGAACACAAAATATCTTTTTAATTCTTTGTATCTTCTTTAATTTTTTTAACAGCATTTTATAGTTTTCATTATATAGGTCCTTTACATGTTTCATTAGATTTATTTTTTTGTTGTTGTTGCAATTGCAAAAGGAATTATTTTTTCCACTTTTTCTGACACTTCATTATTAGAGTATAGGAATGCTATGGATTTTTGAACATTGATATTGTATCCAGAAACTTTACTGTACTTGCTTACTGTTTCTAGTTGTGTTCTTGTGGAGTCTTTAGGGTTTTCTATATAGAGAATCATGTCATTTTGTATGGTAGCACAAAAGATCTCTAATTGCCAAAACTATCCTGCGGGGGTGGGGGGAACAGGCTGAAGGCATCACTCTGCCTGACTTCAAAGTATACTACAAAGTGACAATAATCAAAATGGCATGGTATTGGGAGAAAAACAGACACATAGATCAGTGCAACAGAATCGAGGGTCCAGAAATAAACCCAGTTTTATAATTTTTGACCAAAAAAAAAAAAAAAGTGGAGAAAGAAAATCCTCTTCAATAAATTGTGCTGGGAAAATTGGAAGGCCACCTGCAAAAGAATGAAGCTAGACTGTTGTCTATCACCACACATCAAAATTAACTTAAAATGGATTAAGGATCTGAATATAAGACCTGAAATAATAAAATGCATAGAAGAAAACATAGGAACTAACCTCATAGACCTTGGACTTAAAGATTTTATGACTTTGACCTCAAAGGCAAGGAGAGTAAAAGCAAAAGTAAATGAATGGGCCTACATCAAACAAAAAAGCTTCTGCACAGTAAAAGAAACTGTCAGCAAGGTAAAGAGACAACCATCTCAATGGGAAAATATATTTGCAAGCAACATCTTCAATAAGGGCCTAATATTAAAAATATACAAAGAACTCACATAATTCAATAACAAAAACAAACAATCCAATCAAAAAATTGTCAGAAGACCTGAACAGACTTTTCTCCCTAAAAGACATACAAATTGGCCAACAAACATATGAAAAGGTACTCAACATCACTAGCCATTAGGGAAATGCAAACCAAAACCACAATGAGATATCATCTCATAACCTGTTAGAATAGTTATAATCAATAGGACAAGAAATAACATATGCTGGAGAGGATGAGGAGAAAAAGAACCCCTCACACACTGCTAGTGAGACTCTAAATTGATACAGCCACTATGGAAAACAGTATGGAATTTCCTCAAAAAACTAAGAATTTATCTACCATATGATCCAGCAATCCCTTTACTGGGTATTTCCCCAAAGACTGAAAACTCATATTTTAAAAGACATTTACACTCTGTTGTTCATAGAAGCATTATTCATGTTGGCCAGGACATGGAATCAACCAAAGTGTTGTACTAAAGATGAATGGCTAAAGAAGTGGTGGTACATATATAGAATGGAATATTACTCAGCCATAAGAAGAGATGAAATATTGCCATTTGCAACAACATGGATAGACCTTGAGATAATCAAGCTAAGCAAAATAAACCAGATAGAAAAAGTTGAAAATCACATAATATCACTTATATGGGATATAAACCTAAAGCAACAAACAAATGAACAGGACAAACGGAGATTCACGGACTAGTCATTCCCAGAAAGGATTGGGGAGAGGGAGGAAGGAGGTAAATGGTGTAAAAGGTGTCAAATATGTGATGATAGAGAGAAATCTAACTATAGGAGGTGAATATACAATGCAATATATATATGCCTTATATATATATGCCTTACTGTTAAATTGTACACCTGAACTTACTGGATTTTGTTAACCAATGTCACCATTAAAAAAAAAGAAAAAGAAAAGATATAAAACTATTGAGAATAAATGATATGAAAAAATTAGTAAACATTTTATAAATGGTAGAATTTAGTTAAATGATAACTTATGTTTAAAAAGACAGGAAAATGACACCTCAGAATATATGGCACACACAAGCAATTAAAATATTATACATTTTCTGGTAATAAAAATAAGAAAAAAATGATTTGACACAAAGTTAAAATTGGTAAGAAGATAAGTAAAAATAGATATGAGAAACAAAGTTGTCTCAATATCCTAAAGATACTGATATATAAGTAGATTAAATGGATCAAAAAGAAACTTGTGGATATAGAAGACTAGAAAAAAATGACTCATAGGCATACATGGAATAAATCTTCAAAAAGAAAGCAAAATAGTAGAATAAGACAAATCTTAGAAGTAAAAAAATAAGACAAAAAGATGAAAATCTTACAAAGCAGAAGTGGATGACCCATGTAGTCTCAGGTTTCTCACAGCAATATTCAATGTGTAAAGACATTAGTGCATCATTTACAATAATTTCAGTGAAAAAGCACATCGACTACAGATTTTATATCTAAACTACCACTCAGATATAAAGTCAAGAGAACAATGGCTTTGGGTTTTCTAGAATTGACGAATGTTGTTCTAGTTATAATATGTTGAGTATATAATCATAGGATATACTTTGAAAACCAAGAGATGTAGAGAGACAGTTGAGATAAAGAACTATTGATGAGAATTAATTAAAACCATAAAATTTAGGGAAAAAACTCATGGGAGTAGGATGAGAGAGCAAAAGTTAAAAATTATATGACCCCATAATGTAGGTATTATATAATTAGCAATAAAATGGGTGTAAAAGAAAGAAAAATGAGGATGGATAGTATGCAGATTTTCTCATCCATAATAATAGAATATCATTTTTAAAATTAAATAATAGATGTATAAATATATTTCAGAGTAAAAAGAGTATATACTTTTTCTGTCTTTATTGAAATATAATAGACAATTAGCTGTATTTACATTGTACAATTCAATGAGTTTTTTTTTTAAATTAGCATTGGCATACAATAATACATCAGTTTTAGCTGTATAGCAGTGATCAGAGATCCACATAACTAGCAAAGTGTTCACCCCGCTAAATCTAGTACCCCTCTTCCCTCTTACATATTTATTACATTATTAACCATCTTCCCCATGCTATACTGTACATCTCCATATCTTTTCTGCAACTATCCATTTGTACATCTTAATCCCTTTGCCTTTTTTTGTCCCTCCCCCACTTCCCCCCATCTAGTATCCCTATAAATATTCTCTGTATCTATGACTTCTTTATTTCTGCTTTTGTTGTTGTTATTGCTGATTTTGTTCTTTAGATTTCATATGTATGTGAAATCATTCAATATTTGTCTTTCTCTAACCAACTCATTTCATTAGGCTCAATACCCTCTAGGTCCATCAAGGCAATCTATTTTTTTTTTTTTATTCCTTTCCTTTTAATCTGTGTGTGTCTGTTAATCTGAAGTGAGTCTCTTGTAGGCAGCATGTAGGGGTCTTGTTTTCTTATTCATTCAGCTACTCTATCTTTTGAAGGGAATATTTAATTATTTTCCATTTGAGGTACTTATTGATAGGAATGTAGTTATTACCTTTCTTTATTCCTGTTTTTGTTACATGCTATTTTCTTCTTAAAGAAGTCCTTCCAATATTTCCTGTAATACTGGCTTGGTGTTGATGAATTCCTTTAGCTTATTTTTGTCTGAGAAACTCTTTATCTGTCCTTTGACTCTAAATGATAACGTCACTGAATAAAGTATTCTTGATTGTAGATCCTGTATTTTCATCACGTTGAATATTTTTTGCCAAGCCCTTCTGCCCTGCAGTTTCTTTTGAGGAATCAGCTGCCAGCCTTATGGATGCTGCCTTGTAGGTAACTAACTGCTTTTCTCTTGCAGCTTTTAAGATTCTCTCTGTATTTAACCTTTGGCACTTTAATCATGATGTGTCTTGGTGTGGGCCTCTTTGGGTTCCTGGTTTTTGGGACTCTCTGAGCTTCCTGGGGTTTTATGTCTATTTCCTTCACCAAGTTAGAGAAGTTTTTCATCATTATTTCTTCAAATAGCTCTTCAAAGTCTTTTTTGTTTTTTTTTTTTTTTTTTCTGGTACTCCTATGACACAGAAGATTTTAATTAAACAGTGTCCCATAGGCTCCTTAAATTATTATTATAGTCTTGGCTTCTTTTTTCTTGCCATTCTGTTTGTGTGTTCTTGGCTTTACCATCCTCTATAATGATCATTTGATTCTCTTCTGTATTCACTCTGTTTATTCCATTTCATATACATCTCATCTCAGATGTGTTCTTCATTTCTGACTGGTTCTCTTTCCATTTCCATTTTTATGTTTTTTTTAATCTCTTTATTAAAATTCTCACTAAATTTATCTACACTTCCTATTAGTTCACTGAGCATCTTTATAACCAGTGATTTGAACTCTACATCTGTTAGATTGCTTGACTCTATTATTTCTGGATTTTGTTCTGTTCTCTCATATGGTTTTGGCTTCTTTGTCTTCTGATTTAAGCTGACTTTCTGTGTCTGTTTCTCTGTACTAAGCAAAGCTCTTAAGTCTTCCAGTCATATTAGTGTGGCTTTGTGTGATAGGTGCCCAGTGGCACAGTCTTAAGAGGGGTTCAATGGCAGGCCAAATTTAGTCCTAGCCAATGCCCCTCTGGGGCCACTTATTAAGTTTCAGCAAGCAAACCAAATGTGTTGTGTTTTTTTGTGCTTTTAGTTGCCTCAAAAGGCCACACAAGAAATTGATGCCAGCTGCCACCAGTGCAAGCTTAGGCCTTGCTCAGCAAGAGGCACCTGACTAAGTGAGAACACTTAAGATGTGGCTTGGATGGGGCCGCAAACTGGGAGAGGTAGAGTTTTAGGGAATCCTCTGAGCAGAGCAATCTCTGTTATCCAGTTTGATGCTGTCTCAGCTATGGTGGTGCTGTGTTCTCATACTGGGAGCGGAAAAGGCTCAACAGAGGAACAATGGATACTGCTGGCACTTCTGTATAGAGTGAGTCTCCCTTCAGCTCTCACTCTGACAACTCAATGTCCTCCTGTAAGTCCCTGGTGCCTCCTGAGCAGCCAAACCTACACTGGTGCTCAGAGCAAGGAGATCTGCAACTTCAAAAGTTCGCTTGTGGACAGAGCCCTTTTAAGAAGCGTCTGCAGCAGCTGCTGCTACTGCTGCTATGGCCTCTGTCTCCCTCGGCCACTTGAGACCAGACAGCCTCAGGTCCTTGCCCCCTTCTACCTTCTACCATTGCAGGGTGATTTCTTAGTTCCCTTCTAGTTGTATGGCTTGTTCATCTAGATCTCAGGTGATCTTCCTTGCTGTTTGCCCCCTGTTTCTGTCACAACTTTGCTTTGGTCGCCCGAGGGATGAATAGAGCCTCTATCATCTATGCCATTTTTTTTCTCAAGAGTTTAATTTCTTAAACTTCTTCAAAGTTTAAGAAATTACAGAAAATAGCAAAATAAATTTAAGAAAAGAAAAAGGAAGGAATTAACATAGCAGAAAAAAATTAAAAAAAAACAAAAAATATATAAAAGTAATAAATAAATTTACATTTTGGTTCTTTAAAATAAAACAACTATATCAAAAAATAAACTATTCATTCTATTTTGTTATAAAATAATACTCAACAGATTAAATGATAGTGGCTTTCTAGGAAAATGTGATTTATCAAAACTGTTTTCAATGATACAAAGGAAAACATATTGGTTCTCATTAAAGTAAAATAAAAAGTAGTTAGCATGGTCAGTAAATATTTCCACAGTAAGTAAACAAAGAAATAAATAAACAAATACATAAAAATAATAGAACCAGTCCACAATAACTTTACAGGAAAATTTTGGCAAAAAAATTAGAGCATATAATTTAAAACGCATTATTTCATGTTCATTTATCAATAAAATAATTATTAATAACTTCTAGCTAAAGAAGCTAGAAGCATATAAAGCACATCTGACCAAGTTATGTTTATCTCAGAAAAGTAAGGATAATTTGAAATTGATAAATCTATTAATATCTCAACTTACTAATAAATTTAAGAAAACATATTACATGGAAACCTCTATTAATGATTAGAAGACAATTAAAAACCTTCAATATTTATATTTATTTTCAAAAAGCAATACAGTAGATACTTTCTTAATGATAAAATATATCTTGTTTATATATATATGTATATATATATAAGAATTTTAGAAGTAATCGTCAAAAGATTTAGACATGATATATAAATTAGAAACATTAAAAAAGTGAGACAAAGACAATGATTTTTATATGCAAGTGATATAATTTTAAATCTGGTAGATCCAAATGAATCAATTGAGAAACTTGTACAAATAATTGAAAAAGTAATGTTGTAAAATTTAATATAAAGAGATCAATTCGTTCATGTAATCAAATTAAACACACACTCAATGTGAGAAAGATCAGATCCCTAATTATCATAGAAAAAGTATATAATCTAGAAGTAATAGTCATAAAGACATTTTTTAAAGTTTGAAACTTTAAAACACTTCTGAAAGATAAAAATAAACCATACAGATTAGAAGACCAGATTCTTGGACAAAGAAAATAAAAATCTATGCATAAAAATTATTCCAAGAAAATCAAAAACAAATATAAACCAGGAAAAATAATTACATGTGCAACTCTGAATAATGAAAAAGCTACTAATTCACCATAAATTGCATCATGAATTTCACATGATCTAAATAAAAACTTTACCAAAGATTTTGTAGTGGGAAAAGGTTCTAAAATCCCTATGGAAATGGAAATAGCGTGAATATATTTAAAATCATGACAAGAAAGGATAAACTGTAGGACACTTTTTATCTGTTATAATGTCTCAATAATTTTGAAAACAATCTAATGGCATAGAATAAACCAGCAGGTCCAATGAGCAGATTTGAAAGTCCATACAAAAGCCCAAATATATTCTCACTTTTTCTATTTAATAAACATATCCAAGTCATTGAGGAATAAATGTGTTGAGATAGTCAGATAATTTGTAATAAACTTATATACCACATCATATATACTATACTTGGAGCAATTAGAAAAGGAATAAAATCTTAAATATAAAAACAGTTATAAAATACTAAAAAAAAATCATGATGGAATTTTTAAATAATCCCTAAGTGATAAAGACTTTTCTAACTCACATCAACCCCAGAAGCTATTAAAAGTTGATAAAGAAAACAACATAGATTTTTAAATTTCTGGATAAAAATTATCACAAAATAAATTAAATGTTAAGAAAACTACAAATGAATATTCGCTACCTTATATTAAAGAGCTTATTTCCCTAATTTTTATATATCACACACCTCTGAATAAATGGACTTGTTGAGGTTCTATCAAGAACCCAGTGGTCTGGACATCAGACAACTGAAATGATAGAAATTGCCAATTTGAAGTCATTCCATGTTGCTGTAACATGACAATTGGGGAATTCTTTTGTCTCAGCTCCTACATTTAAATAATAAAAATAGTAACACATCAATGGGAGGAAAGAAAGGACAAAGAACATAAATATATAATTTATAGAAAAAAAATTAACATAGTCACAGGGAACAGAGGAAGAATTATCAATATATTTTGAAATGTAAACTTAAATGAAGAGGAAAAATGTTTAATATATCTCTGATTAAGCTTTGATCAAAGAGGCAATCAAAAGTGGAAGCATGTATTATCAAAGCATAACATAGAAATTAACACAGTAACTAGACTTTCTGGATTCAAATATGCCACTTATTAAGTGCATAATCTTGGGCAAATTTTTTAAATGTCCATGCTTTAGTTTTCCGTTGGCACAGTGGGAAAAATAATAGTCCATACTTCACAAGAATTTTGTAAGGATTAACTAAAATTATACATACAAAATCCCTGATGAAATAAGCAAGCAATCAAATTCATATTTTATACCAAAAAATTAGTCACAATAAAGCTGTTTTTAAGTTCTTCTCAGAAGAAAATGTATAGTCTTTAATATTTTCCTTAAAAAGGTCAATTTTATTTACATATACTTGGAATTAAATATTTAAGTATAGTTGTAATGTTTGCCTAATCTTTTGTCAAAAACATCACCCACAAGTTTACTCCTCAGTAAACAGCTTTATTTATTTCTATAGTAGGAGCATTAGAAATAAATAGGTTTTCCGCTATACTGTGGATATTTTTTTGCTGTAATAAAATTAGAGAAAATACTTTTACTCTGAATACCTGAGTCTTTGCAAATGTTTGTAGGAGAGTACCAAGTCTGAACTGTTGAAAATATATGCACTAAACTACACCACACTGAAATGTTATCTATAAATATCTGCTATTTAAATTGAATGTCTTACTCTTAAAATATCTCAAATACATATCATAGTTGTTCTTTATAATTATTGTATAAATAATATATGTTGATAGTAAATATCTTTAAATCTAAAAATGTACTAAATAGTTAAGTAAATTCCATAACTGAGGAATACCTGTATTAAAGTATTAGTATATATACTTTTATACAATTTTCTAACCTATAATATATATACACATGTAAAATAGAATTAAGTATTTTTAATTTATTAAATTCTACCAAAATATGCACATATAGCATGTTTGTAACAGTTGTATTGTATTGTATTTTAACTCACTAGGGTAAAACATACCAAATTATATAAATTATTTTGAAACCTAATCCAAAGTAAAATTGGGTAATGATCTAAAGCTAAATTTTGAAAGTAATATACTATTTAACTTAATCATTTAGCACATAAAATATACAAGAAATTATAATTTAGATTCTTAAAACTTAATAATACTATTCACCAAACTAAATCCTCAAATGTCAATATCAATATACCTTAATATAAAATGCCCAAAATTATCTAAATATTACATAGTAGTAAATTTGAAAATGCAAAAATCATCTGAATAAATTAGTTGTTTCTTTCACATAGATGATACTATTTTAATTTTAAAGATAAATAAATTTGAATGAGTACCAATATGACATATAGTGATATTTATTATTATTTAGTATGGTAAAAATGCTCTGACTAATAATTTAAATATTGATAGATGATATTCTAGATGGTACCCTTTTAAGAAAGCAATATTTATGGCAGATAGCATTTGACCACAGGTAAAGAAAATAGATGATCACTGTAATACTTAACATGAATGTTCTATGAATAAATACAGAATTTCTCAGTAAAAAGTAGAATCATCGGTGAGTTAAATAGCTAAGGCAGATGTGGCATTTCTCCAAGAAATGTTCTTGTAGATAAGAAGAAATATTGAAGCAGGGACTTAGAGGTCTAATTTCTTTTAATTTAACTCCTCTCAAGAAGACAGAGCAATACTTCTAATTTACAGCAATAATTTCTTGTATGATTAACTAATGGAAGATAACTCAGGAGGATTTACAGTTGTTTATGATGCAGACATGAAACAATGAAAAACAACAAACTCACCAACTGGTGATACCAATTATTGTTTTAAAACATACAACAACTATCATTAAATTGTCCTTTTAAGATTTGCATCTAGAGATTAATCTATAAGAAATAATTGCCATTGAAGTTAACTATATAATAAAACTGAAAGTTATTTCTCTATAGAAAAATATTCATAGAATTACAGTTATTATTTTAACTGAAGGCATCAAACATAATTAGAAAGGAAAATATATAAAGCTATCACAGCATTACCACTCAACTTGCTTTAATCACATGGAATTCTCATTAAAAAAATATATATATATATTTATTTGACTTGAAGGTAGATCTACTGAATCAGTATTTCAAAAGAAAGATTAAGCAATCTGTATACAATACATATCCCCAAGCTCAAACATGTTTGCAATGTTTTCTTATACAGTAATTCTTTAAAAGCCATAGGTTTAAGATTCTATGACACCACTCAGCAATCCATTAGTTTCAGACATTTAATAAAATATATTTCATTAAATATTATCTATTAATTTATTATCTATAATTTATTCATTTTCTTTACTTTTCACAGAACCACAGGAAATCTTTTTTTTTCCCCTCAATAAGCCTGACATAATGTCAGCAACTCCACAATATCATAATTCAAAAAAAAATGTTATGCACTGTTTTTATTTCTTCAATGATTCTATGAGTTACATTAATTATTTCTGGTAAACCTTTTCTTTTGCACCTAGATACTGAAATAAACATATCACCAGCTATGCTAGAGATTTCAAGCACCTACTTGCATCCAGTTCTCCTCTTTTATGGCTCACAGAAGGATTGCACCTTTTGGCCCTTAGAAGCTAGGTGATCATATGACTATATCTGAAAAAATCATCTAACAGAAAGTGGTATGTATTACTTCTAAGTCAAAACACTTGATTATCAGTGAGATACTCTCCAGAATTCTTTTCATCTGCTATCTTGCTGTAATAGCAGAATCATGTGTCGAGATGGAGGTGCTGTAGGACTGAAACACGGTATATCACTGAGCCATAACAAAAAGGACAGCTGCCCTGGAAAGTTGCTCAAACCTGTGGCAGAACTTGTATGAGCAAATATATTTGCTATGTTTGCTATTGAGATTTTGGAGTTTATTACTTCTGCGTAACCTAGGCTATCTAAACTAAACTACTGGGTCACCATTGCAGATTTATAGGAATATTTCGAATTAATAGACAACAATTTTCATGTGTCTTCTCAGGTATTCTTTCTAGCTAACAGACAACTAAAAGTATTTCATTTGTTAACACACAGAGCTAACCACCAAATCACTTGTGCCACTGAGCAGCCCATATCCTTCTGTAGTTGCCAACCATCATTTCGCCTGTTCCGAGTGCCTTGAGGGTCTACATTGTGCTTTGTGTCAAACCTTTCTCTGAGACACTAGAGTCAGTGACAGCAAGAAATTGTAAAATATTTACAGTCAGGAAGTACTAATTCCCTACCACATGACTGCTGCTATCAATATTTTTTTCAAAAAGATAAGGGTGTAATAATTTTATCTTGCCTCCCTCTAACCTAAATGCAAAGGGACTTTCTGTACAAGGCTAGACTCACAGTAAGACTTTTTTTCTCTGTTTTCTTCTTTATTCATGTTCCTCTAAAACATATATCTGCTTCCGTGCTATGTGTATTCTGTATCAAGTATACAACTAAACTATTTTTTTTTTACTTCTTACAAAAACTCTCAGCCTCTCTCACTTAAAGAAAAGTGAGAGAGGAAAATGAGAGAAAGACCTATTTGACATATATAAAATTTAATTACCAGTTTTGAAAATATTTATTATAAAATACATGTAGATTATGTACTAAATTATAGCAATGTCAATTTATAGGATTTTCAAATTTGGACATGTCATTCCAGTTTTCTGGGTCAAAAAAATAGACTATACTAATATGATCTCTAAAGATATTTCCAGTATTTAATCTCTATAATTTCTATGACCTATCATATATTATATTTTGCATTTATTGTGCAAGTTTTTAATATATCCAACTTTCCTACTGTTGTGGTGTGATCAAATCCAAGACCCACGGAGCCAATTGAGATGAATTGTGAGCCTTTATTAGCTGGCCAGCGACTGACTCTCTACCACGCAGGATTAGAAGAGATCAGTCCCAGGTTCCCAGAAGAGGCGGTTTATATAGCCACCAGCACATCCCTGAGCAGATCACCACACCCTGGTTAACAGGTGGCCGTTAGCATATCCTTGATAAGGTTACCCTGGTTAACAGCATCTCCTTGATCAGTTTACCACACCCTGGTTAACAGAATCCTTGATCGGATTACCACACCCTGGTTAACAGAATCAGAAGTAAATATTTAGTACTGGCTTACTGGAAAATTGTCCAGCCATAACATTATGTTCATTGATAACAATCTACCAGATTAAGTTTAATTTACAAATTTTGAGCCCTTTTCATTTATCTTCAATAAAACCAATTTTTTAGTCATATTTAAGGTTATGTCTCCAAAATCTGATTGGAGTTTCTGTGGGTTTGTCATCAAATGGGCTTCACTATACTTTTATCAATGGTTACACCATCATTTGTAATAGATGATATAATGTCTTATGCAACAAGTTAGCTTTTCCAGAGAGAAAAAAAAAAATCCTTCATTCTCTTACATTAAAAAGAGGCATGGGGATTTGGAAAATAATATGCCTGAATTGAAGCATTTTGAGACTAAATGAGGAAAGGGGACATAATTGTGCATCATTTACACCTTTCAACAAACCTTGCTTTTAGGCCCACATTTCACCCATAATCTCTGCTGTACATGGAGATCACAATTCCAGAGCCTCTCTAGATTCAGTCCTCCAGAGAATGAATCTTTAGATTAGCGCTGATGGTAGAAATGAAGGCAAGGCAGTTCTTCGAATACAAATATTCAAAGAAGTCTGGGCTCCAGTCACCCTTACAAAAGACATTCAAATTATGCTCCCTTTTTGTCTCTGTGTCTGACATCAGCATTCTAGGGTACAACTACTTTTTTTTTTTTTTTGAAGAAAAACTGACTCGATTCTATTCAGTATTCAGTTCTACTAATTATTTCCTAAGCTTCACTAGTCCCCTGTCCATATTCAAAAGTTATTGATATCTCCTTTTTTCTTTTACCTCTTCACTTACTCTCAGTTTATACCTTTATACACTATGTGGGTTTTGTAGAGAAAATATAAAGCATGTGATCAATCTGTGTCTTACTGAGAATTCTTTTCAGTTCAATTTTTTATTTTTTTAAAAGAATTTTATTCAGTCAATGGATTTCATATATTTTTTTTTAAGAAATAACTCAAAAGGTACTGAAATGCTTTGCCTAGTTACTAATTTTTTAAATTTATCTCAGGTTAACCTATGTTTACATTTTCCATTAATTCTATGTTTATTTAACACCATAAGGATAGTTTTTCTCAGACAAGTTTTTATTTTTCTCTATAACAAATAGCAATTTATTTTAAAAATATTAAAGAATATTAATTTGGATACATGGATGCAAAATTTGATAACTTATGCAGATAAAAGCAACACTTTAGACTGAAATATGTAGAGAAACATAATTGCTTGTTTGTCCAAAGGACTCAGACGATGCCCTTATTCACCAAGTACAGTATAAATAGATTTTCCCTAATATTACAGTTCTATTATTCAAAGTTAATTTGTAGACTTCCAGTTTCCACTTCCTCATAAAAGGAATTCACCCCTCTGTCCTAACAAGAAAACACTGACAGACCAAAAAATAAACTCTTTTCCAATTCAGAAAAAAATGTCAGGACACAGGGCAAACCACTGTCCTCATGATTGCAAAGACAGACAGGCAGGCAAAAATAGGAATTTATGGCTTACCAAAGCGGTGACTTACAAGTGGAAAACAGTGGAAACCAGTGCCAACAGAGGAAAACTTGAACTATAATCGACAATTTGCTGGAGGCTTAGTGTGAACATGTCTAGGAGTAAAAAGCTCTAACGCACACACACCAGCTATGGAGAGGACCCAACAATACCATAAGATTTACCTCCGGAAGCTCAAAATGGCTTCCGAAATATCATGAGATTTTCTTCCAGGAGCTTGACCAGGTTTCCATCAGGGAAAAATTTCTTCAGGTTCTGTCATGTTTCAGGAAGAGAGGATCTTTTGGAAATACACTAAAGTACTTGTTCTTAAAAAAGGCCTGCCCTTGGGAGAAACTAGTTAACCAGAGACTTACCTACTGAGTATTATCAGACCCTAGCTAGCCTGAGGATAATTAAATAATCTACTTACTCACATCCTGTACCACCTAAAGGGGGAGGAATAAAGAAGAAACTCTTGTGAGGTTTACATTCTAAAGGCATAGCCTCTCTAAAAGACTGAGTGAGGTTTACATTCCAAAGGCATAGCCTCTCTAAAAGACTGACTCCTAATCATAGAACTCTTGAATGCTTCTCCTTCCCCTACCTCGCCTCACCACCACATTACTAAAAGCCTATTTATAGTAGTTCCAGTTACCAAGTATATCACGTCCAGCTATGAAGAAAAAAAGAATCACAAGGTATATGAAAAAGCAAACAACACAATTCGAAGAGGCAAAACAATTATCAGAATCAGAAATGGCAGAAATGTTAAAATAATCAGAACAGGAATTTAAAACAACTGTGATTAATATGCTAAATGGCCTAATGAATAAAGTAGAAAGCATACAAGAACAGATGGGCATTGTAACCAAACAGACAGACATTCTAAGAACCAAAAAGAAATGCTAGAAATCAAAAAAAAAAAAAAAAAAAAAAGAAATAAAGAAAGAAATACTGTTATAGAATTAAGAAATGCCTTTGTGAGCTTATTAGTAGATTGGATATGGCTGAGCAAAAAAAAATCTCTAGGTTAGAGGATATTTCAATAGAACTCTTAAAAATTGAAAAGCAAAGAGAACACAGGCTGAAAGAAACAGAAGAGAATGTCCAAAGACTATGAGACAACTACAAAAGGTATAATATAAATATAATGGGACTACCAGAAGGAGAAGAAAGGAACAGAAGAAATATTTGAAACAATGACTCAGAATATTCCCAAATTAATGTAAGACAATAAAATATAGATCCAAGAAATCAGAGAACACCAAACAGAATAAGTGTAAAAACAAACAAACAAACAAACAAACAAAATAACAACCAATACTTAAGCATAATATTTTCAAACTGCACAAAATAAAAAATAAAAAATAAACCCTTTAAAAAGCCAGAGGGGGAAAAATACCTTACATATAGAGAAATAAAAATAAGAAGTAATTCTTTATCAGACACACCAAACTTAAGGATATTTGTTGCCAATAGACCTGCATTTGCAGTTTTTTGGAAGAGCTTTGACTATGGAATAAATGAAGGTAAAATAAAACATTTATTTATTTTTTATTTATGATAGATCTGAAAGAAAATTTTGTTAAAAATTATAATGCCTAAAATATATTCTATTATGTATGCTTATGTTTATATTATATATCATATATGCTAAGTGGTCCAATGAATACATGCACATGTATACATACATATATTTTGTTATTATAAGGTACTCAAGTTCCCTAGGAAATGATATAGTGCTATTTGAAAGTGGATTAGCTGTAAATGTATATTGCAAACTCTAAGAAAACCATTAAAAAATTTTAATACATTTATAACTGATAAGCTAAAAAAAAAAAACAAAAGAAAATGGAGTCATATAAAACACAATTAAAACCACAAAAGGCAGAAAAAGAAAGATAAAAATAAGAACAAATAATAAGTGGAACAAATACAAAAGAGTAACAAATATGATAAATATTAATTAAGCTATATCAATAATCAATTTGAATGTTGTTGGTACAAACGCAACAATTAAAAGAATCTGTCAGAGTGGATAGGAAAACATACAAAAAACAAAGAAACAGACAAAATAAGACACAAATATGTGTTATCTATAAGAAACTTAAATGTAAATATAAACATAGATTAAAAGGTAGAAAATATACCACATGCTAACATTAATTCAAAGAAAGTTGAAGTAGCTAAATTAATTTTAGACATAGCAGAATTCGAAGTAAGGAAATTAATCAAAGATATTTTTTAAAGGGTGGGATTAAATTAGAAACCAAGAGAAGAAAGAAAATAAGAAATGTCAAAATACATGAGGCAAAAGAGAAATCTCAATAAATTTAAAATATTTTAACTAAATGAAATAAAAAAACAATTATGAAAATTTGAGGGATACAGCAAAAATAGTACATTAATGGAAATTCATAGCATTGAATGCATTTAATATAAGAAGAGCTAATTAAACCCAAAGTCAGTACAATATAAATAATAATTAGAGGAAAATCAATAAAATTGAAAATAGGAAAACAATAGACAAAAATCAATAAAACCAAAAGCTGGCTCTGAAAGAACAAGTAAAGTTGCCTCTAGCTATGCTACCTAATAAAAGAAAAAAGAGAGGACACAAATTATAATTAGAAATTGAAGAAGGAAATTACTGTAGCTCCTATAAATGTTAAAAAATAATAATGGAATACCATGAAAAATATTTTATGCTCAAAATTTAATAAGCCATATAAAATAGACTGATTTCTAGAAAGACATAGTTTGCCAAAATTTAAAGCAACCTCAATCAAATCCCAGTAAGTTAAGTTGTGTATATTGATAGATTGATCATATGACAAAAGTTTATTTTTGTCATATGAGAGTCAAAATCCTTAAAATAGCTAACACAATAGTGAGGACAAAGAAGGAAATATCTAAACAGATTATGTGTTCAATACTGTAAAAATTAAAATTTGAAAAATAAATTAGTAACTAGATAAATGAAAGAATACAGTTAAGTTGAGATGAACTAATCAAAAATATACTGCATAATAAGCTCCATAAATATATAGCTTAACTATATATACATTATAAGTATAAAAATATTATAATGACATTTAATTTCTTTTTCACCTTGGAACTGATTCAAGAGTAATGTAATACTTCTAACCTTAAGGATGCTTATGATTTTGATCATTAATTAAACACCTTTCCATATCAATTCAATAAACGTACAGAAGTGTACCATATCTAAAATAAGCAAGTTTTTTTTTTAATCTTCTTATGTATTCTATTCTAAAGAGGTATTCAAATATACTGTACTTGAGAGTTTTGAAACTGCTTATTTTATAACTGGTAATTGAAGAGCAGCAGCTGAAAAGAAATGAAAGCTGAAAGAACCGCATTGATAATGGGTATCCTGAGCTGAGATGGATTCTTGTCTCAGTCCCTCTTATATCTCATGAGCAACACACCTCTAAGCAATGTATACTTGGGATATTAAGCTGCATCTGAGTCACAAGACTGCTGTCACATTGATGCTGTGCATACTGTGATTCTTAACCAGTCTTTTTGTAAAGCTAGATAGATCACCATTTTCAAACAAAATGGAGTAACTGGGCCAGATTTACTGTTTAACATGAAACAAAAATTCAACAGGAGACAGGTAAACAATTGTAGTAAATTCATATACAGGCATGCCTTTGAGAAATGAGGGTTAAGTTCCAGACCATCTCAATAAAGCAAGTATTTCAGTAAAGTGAGTAACACATTTTTTTAAGTGTCCCAGCACATAGAAAATTTCTGTTTAAACTGTAGTCTCTTACGTGTGCAATAGAATTTTGTCAAAAAAAATACATACCTTATTTTAAAAATGCTTTATCAGTAAAAAATACTAACCAACACTTAAACCTTTTTTGCTGGTGGAGAATTTTACTTTCAATTTGTAAAAAAGTAAAAATACAATATATATGAAGCACAATAAAGCATAGTACAATAAAATAAGGTATACTATAATGGAATGTTCTTTGAAAACAACAATAAATAAAATAAAATAATAAAAATAAAATAAATAAAATAAAATACTAGTACACACGATAACATGGATGAATTTCCAAACATTTATACTGAATGAAAGAATCTAGACTCAAAAGAGTATCAACTGTATAATTGCATGCATATATGGTAATAGCTTTTATTCCAAAAATTATCTCTGTAAATAGCTAATATATTTTAGTTCAAATTAATATTTATTTATATACTTTAATTTACTTCACCATCAGGAATAAAGATACCTCAAGTAAGAGGGCTGATATATGTGCAGAATTACATATTTTTGAGTTATTTATTTGAAATAAGTACAATTTTGGTAATGTAAATGTTTCATTATTGTTCCATATATCTTTCTTCTTCTCCATGGCAATTAGCAATAAACACTTAAAAATAACTCTGAAAATTAAAATAGGTAGCATGTCATTGATAACATCAAAGAGACATGTCTATAAAATGGAGCAGCCCCTCAGAACTCACTGACAAAATGAATATAAAAGAGAAATCACTATTAGCATTCCAGGACAGCACATAGCATCCATAAACAGACTGAAATCTTTGTCTTGTGGACTGATGATAGGACTTTCCAGAAGAACTGATAGCCCCTTTAGGTGAATCTAAATGCTGTGATCTCCTTCCTGCTAAACCAAGGGAAGCTGCCCAGTTTACTGATGAAACTTTCTAAAATTCAATGAGGTAAATCCTTCACTATTTGTACAGTAGACACTAAAACTTGGTTGAAAAGGTAATCTGCACAATATGCTAATTCTGAAGGCATTATATTGTGTAGTGCAGAAATAACTGAACTCTTGCCTATTGTGATTTTGTGCAGAATAGATACATATTTTACTTTGTGCAACATCTATCCTACCAAAATTAACAGCTGAGAAAACCATTAGGAATTTGCAATAATGGTTTGTAGACAAATTCTGACATTCTCAAGACTGTATGTCATTAGAAAAAAGTATAGTTCACCCACTTCCAGAGTACAGAATGAAGTACTAAGAAGTACAATATCATTGAGAATTACCTGTTCTACTACTGACATAGTAGCATTTTGATTAAGTGGAAATAACACCTATTAAAAATAATTGAGCAAAACCTTGAAACAATCAAGATGTCCTTCAAAAGGTGAATAGGCAAATTATGGTATATCTATAATAGGGTATGTTATTTAGAGATAAAAAATAAAATGAGCTCACGGCCATGAAAATACATGGAGAAAATTAATAGGTATATTTCTTAGTGAAAGAAGCCATTCTAAAAAGGCTACATGCTGTGAGATTCTGATTATATGACATTCTGAAAAAGGCAAACAATAGAGACAGTAAAAAAAAAAAAACAGTGGTTGCAAGGGGTTGAGAGGGAAATATAAATAGAGCATGAGAGATTTTGAAGACAGTGAAACTAAACTGTATAATACTATAATGGTAAATCTACAAATTCATGCTTTTGTCAAAACCATGGAACTATACAACACAAAAGTGAACACTAATATAAATTAAGACTTTAGTTAATAATAGTTTATCAATATTGGCTCATCAATTATAACAAATGTATCACACTACTATAAGACGGTAGTGGTTTAGCAGGAAGGAGATCACAGCATTTAATAATATGGGAAGTGAGAGGAGGAAACGGGATATGTGGGAACTCTACTATCTGCTTAATAACCTGAAACCTAATACTGCTCTAAATATAGTTAATTAATTAGTAAAAACCATTCTTTGACATTCTTAGAATTAATGGGCCTCAGCAGCCAAATATAATAAAATAATATCTGTTACTCATGGGAAAAATAAATTAGGGCTTTCCTCAATGTCCAGTGATATGAATAGTGCAATTTATATGTTTATGTATATGTTATCATGAAGGTATATGGCAATTGGTGCTGAAAAAGAAAAAAAATATGACAATATCATAATGAGCAAATTTCAGTGTTGTCTGAATGTAAAGGGGTTCTCCTTGGAAAGATTTCTTAGATCTGGATGTGGAAATTAAAGAATGAGGTTGTGAGATTACAGAATCTTATTTCTATTTTTCTTTTGTTTTACTGAATGCAGGGCTAGTAGGAAAGGACAAAAGGGGAGGTCTTCTAAGTGTGTTACTACTACCTGCCTTCTGGGTGAGACAGTGAAAAAGAAAGTGGATGCATATGTGTACATATGTATATGTATGTATATGTATGTATGTGTATGTATGTGCATTTTGAATAATATTTACTTTACTCTGTAATTTAAATTACATGACAGAATATCAAGTGAGATTGAGTTTATTAATGCTCACAGTATTAATAAAGTGCCAAATAAAGTATCTGGATTATAGATTCTATAAGTCAATAAATGTCAACAAATATTTGATTCAAATGGATGGATGAATATTATTTATTTATATATTGCATTTCCATTACCCATTTTCCATAATTATATATATCCCTGATCATTTTCATTCTGAGACTATCTTACAGGCAGATGACCCACAATGATAATGTAATTATTATTCCATTTACTTTTTAAAATGTTTTTAATGTATTTTATAAAAGCTATGATTTGCTTATTTTCATAGCATCTTTTAAAAGTGATTCTCACATATTATGCCAAAAATCTTTCTTTCTTATTCTATTACTTTATTATGTCTTCTTTAATTCACTATTCAGAGCTTTCTTTTTATTTTAGAGTAGAGCATTATTGCAGTCTAAGTTAATTTTTCTTTCCTATAGATAACATGTTAAAAGTACTTTTCTGACTATTTCTTGAGTTACATGTGTTTTCTTCCTTTATGTTAGAGAATATTTTTTTTTCATAAACTTACCAGGTTCTTTTTTCATTATTATTATGGAGCAATGATAATTCTATTTCAGCATGAGTGGATTTTTCTCACTTACAGTAGAATTTGGCCCTCACTTTCCCCTAGGATAATTTTAAAGACTTTTGCTAGAGGTAATTACAACTCAGAGATCCAACTGACATATGGAAAAAAGGAGAAAGTTGGAGACATGAACATCCTAGGAGGAAAATTCCAAATCTTAGCACTATTAGTTTTTGTTTGGGTGAAAACACTGTAAAAACTTAATACCAATTATGGCTTCCTGTATCATGCCGCCTTCTGTTACAGCACACATTTACTGTGAGCTTGGTGGAGTTTGGAAAAGGCTGGTTTGAAATTATCTTGTAATCAGTCTTGCTAATCATATCTCCAAGCCTCTGGATATAGCTAGCCTATCTTTTAATTCTCATTCCTGGTCTCACTGACTTTTCTCACCTGCTTTTGAAGAAAATGTCAGCTTCTTGGTGTCGTTAATTACTTCAAAGATCCATTGGGTAATGTATTAATCTCTTAGGGTTTCCATAACAGAACACCACAGGTTGGGTAGCTTAAACAGCATAAATTTATTTTCTGAGTTCTGGAGGATAGAAGTCCAAGATCAAAGTATCAGTAGATTTGGTTTCTCCTGAGGCCTCTCTCCTTGGCTCACAGACAGCCACCTTATAGCTATGTCTTTACAAGGCCTTTCTTCTATGCACACACACTCCTAATCTCTCTTCATCTTCTTAAAAGAGCACCAATACTATTGGACTAAGGTTTTACCCTTAAGTCTTTATGTAACTTTACCTCCGTTAAGACCCAGTCTCCAAATAATATAACATTGGTGGTAAGGACTTTAACCTATGGATTTTGCAGGTACAGAATTCAGCCTATAACAGATAACTGCCCAAACCTTATACTTCCTAATACAGTACTCTAACAGTTCTGCCTTGTTTTTGTCAGATACCTCAGCCCTTGAAATAAAGAGCTTTATAAAATACATTCCTAAGTCACCAAAAGCACTTGCCCTGGTATAGTTCTTTGTGACTTTGAGACAATGTGTACAATTCTCTTCAAATTGCACTAAAGAAAAAACCATGAGGAATGTTCAATTTTTTATGAATTAGTGTCATCAGCATTCATCACCCTTATAAAATAGGTGATGTTTGAGCCAATACCTCTTCTATTTGTTTTAATAGTCTCTGCCTTATTTTTAGGAAAATTGGTTTCAAGTTGACTTTATTAACTTGTGTTAATCACATTTTATATGTACAATGGATATCAGGAATTTTTCTAAATTCATGGAATTTGGATGTACCAACACTTAGATTCCAGTTCTTATTTTTTTTTTTGTATTTAAAATCCCTTTATTATTGGAATTTTCTTTATTATCTACTTGGTTGAGGAAATGCTAAATAGGTAAATGACTATTCTCAAACTCTTCTTACACTATCTAGTCAATATTTTATTTTCACTTATCTTTTTCAGATTAGATTTTAAAGTCTTGCAAAAAGTCTATATCTTTATTATCTCCATTAACACTTAGACGAATTCTGTAAAATGATAATGAAGTAAATAGTAGAAATGTTAATAAAGAATTAGAGTTATTTATTGTTTTAAATTTAATATTTCAACTATTTCAATTACAAATATAGTTTTGGACATCAGAATTGAAGCTTTATTACAAAATAATATTTCAAAGAAATGCTTTATTAGTTGGTTTGATAGAAAAAAGACACAAACATAGGTGTCTAGTGTTTATAAAGCAATTTCTAACTTTTTTCATTTTTTTAGTATAGCTTGAACGAGAATTGTTTTTTCCAATTTTACAGAATATGTAACTGAGTCTCTTGGGGAAGTAAACAGACTTTCCAATATTATATGGGAAGCAAGGGGTAGATCTCAGACTCAGACACAGGTTTTCCTAGCTTAAAATCTCTTGCATTTGTCATCAGAATTTGAATTTGAAACCTCAACATTTTGGACAGAAGAGAAACAAAGATCTCTTTAAACCTAAAGAAAGAAGGAAGAAGGAGTATAATTGGTTAATTCATTAAATCATACTGAAAATACAACCCTATATAAAGTAATATTTCACTTAGAAAGTCAGCATTTGAATGTGTTTCAAGGAAAAGAAGCATTTAGGTGGTAAAATATAACACTAAAAGAAACACACTTGTATAAATTATGTAAAAATATTGTTCTTTTGGGGCACCTGAACCTCTGAGTCCCATGTTCTCTTCTGCCAGGGATGCATTTATTTAACATATGAAGTTAAGTTCCTCCTATGTTGGGTACTGTTGTAGTTGTTGGGGCTACGGCAGTGAACAACATCCAAAAAATCCCTGGTGTAAGCAAGCTTGCATTTTAGTGGGCTTGGCATACATAATGATTTTTACATAGTGGTAAGAATTAAAGAATGGACAGAAGAATGGAGGAGGCACACTCATAGAAGTTTTTGTTTTGTTATTTAGTAACTACTTTAATATAATAATTTCATTCTGATAAATAGATTTCTTATTATATCAGCTTACAAGAAATTCTTAAAAATAATCCCTAGTTTGATCTGAAACATTGAAGAGTGCTCTCAAAATAGAAACAAAATTTCTAAAACAGGTAATTTAGAACCTCTACTTAGTGTTTCAAATTATTTTGCCAGTCACCTAACAAAGCTTAGTTTGAATAATATAGAATTTCAGTAATTTTTAATAGGAAGATATGAAAAGGAGAGAAAAGAAAAGAAAATGAATCACTTGGTATTAGCTAATAATTCAGTACAAATAGAATTCAAGAATAAAAGGTACTATCCTTTATCATAGAAAAGCATTTCTAAACCTACAAAGCTGAGTCAATACTTATGAAATCCAATCTGCATGACTCATGTAGCTCTGTTATAACATTCTCACATGCTCTTTTAATCTCTTTAATTGGAACAGTTTATATGAAATGACATGCTTATTGATGTTTGTGTCTAAGCCTACCTTTGTCATTGTCTGCAAAAGTCTACAATTTAAAAAAAAATCAAAGTAATCTATTAGCTAGGCCATCAAATGTTTCATTATCAATAAATTATTCCTCTAAAGTCATGCATGGCACATAATGAGGTGTATAATGAGGAAAAAGTAAATTATCTCTGGGGATTGTTATAAATCAGAATTATATGCATTTTGCTCAGAAATTTCCAATTTGAAGAACATGTTTAAAATCCTAAAGGAAATGATGCATAAAATATTTTATGAATTTGGTCCTTACTGTGTAATCTAACTCATGGGGAATAATTAAGGCATTAAACAGACTCAAAGTATTTGTTTGTCATTTTTATTGGGACAAAAGTAATTAAGACAATTATAATGAAAGACTCAATTAATTACACACACCTTATTATGAGTATTTTGAAGAAATAAAGGTACAAAATTGGTCTTCTGATAAGGCTGATAACACTTATTTTAAAGTATAGTTAAATATTTTTAGAAGATTCTTTTAAAGGGAAACTTTTAAAAAAGAATAATTCTAATTTCTACTTTGTCAAGGAAGAAAAAAAGGAACAAGTTATTGCTACAGACAGCTCCAGTGAATAAATAATTCAATAAAATATATTTTAACAAAGAAGTATTTTTAAAGAAAAATGGAAGGAAACAGCAAACAAATAAATTTGCCTACTTTTAAAATGGCAGTTCATCTGAAATTGAAAAGTTGTCAATCAATTTTCCATCTTTCTGTATCATCACATGCAAGAATATAACATTTAGCAAAGTAGTTTTTTGGCACAAATATACTTAAAATTAAAAAAAACTTGCTATAAATTATAAATTATATGTATATATTTTATTAAACCTAAAGAATGATATTATTGAACAATATAAAAAATACACAAAATAAATCTGAAATTTAAAGTCTAAAACCCAGAATAACATTACTGTGATAGCCTCTAGCATAACTGAAGAAAAGATCATCAATACATACTTAATGCCAAAAAGCTTATCTTGTTATTTCCTAGTAATGTCATGAAAACATTGAAAAAAAGAATAAAAAAGCAAGTTTATAATCAACAATGAACCTAAGGAAAAAATCAAATAACTGTCTTTTTCTGTATTAGGTTGCTTATTTTTGTTTCAATGAAAACAAAACACTTTGGAGGGTAGCAATACAGCTCAAATAAACACTGAATGTAATTTGGATGAAATAGATTTTAGGAATTTAGAGGTTTCACATCCTTTCAGTTTTGTAAGTGGGAGAATCAGAGTACAATATATTTGGCTCTAGTCTTAAGAGAATTTATTGTAGTTGCACTAGAATTAAATGCATCTCGTTTCTTGTGAATGTTTGCAATGATTTTGAGTTTTATAGTTATGAATAGATTGTTGAAATTTGGGTTGGGGAAATTATAGTAATAGAATTTAAATTTTTTAAGATATGGGCTTCAATATAATCTCATTTTATGGCAGAATATACTTAGAAATTTACTATTTGCATTTTTATTTATAATTTAAACTATATTCTGTATATATGTAGAGGGAAGAAAAGTAAAAACAAACCAATAAGACCCTTCAAAAACAAATTGGAAACAAAATCATGCTCTGAGGATTCGGAGTTATGCAATGTGTGAAGCTTGGGAAAACAATCAGCGGTAGACAAGTCAATAACTTGAGTACTTGAAATATATCATTCACAGAATTAACTGTGGGTCTTTAAAAAAAGTTCACATCTAATAAAAGTGGCAAGAAATTAGTAACTAAGAGAAAGTAGGTATGAAGTAAAATCTTTTAAAGAGGTTGGCACTCGATAATGTAGACTGAAGAGAAACACTCTATTAATATACAGAACAAGTCAAAACATGCAAAACATGAAAGTTTAAATATTGTGTTTAAAGATATATATGTATGTATGTGTCTGTCTGTCTTTCTGTCTATCATCTATCTACTTACCTACCTACCAATCATCTATTTAGTATCATGTATCTCTTTCTCACCCTTTCTTAACTTACAGATATCCCCTTTAGAGTGGAAATATAAATGTTCACCCAATAAGATTCATTCATATTCAAAATAAAGAAAACCATTTTATTCATATTACTTTGTACTATGATAATAATATATGCATTTCCCATTTATAAAGTTATATTTTTACAGTAGATAGGTGAATATTGACTATTTCTTTTCAAATCTTGTATCATCCTGTTGCAAATGTCTATTTTTGCAATTACTAGTTACATAGTAACTTTTTAGATGAGTAAATAAAATATTTTATGCATAATATTAACAGCTTTGCAAAATAATGGACTTATTGATTGAACTATCTAATCCTCATTCAAAGTATTTTAAGAGCAGAAACACATGTAAAGTATGAAAGCGAATTGGATAAACAGGACAAATTGCATTGTTCCATCTTCTTCTTTGAACAAAAGAAACCGTATCAAAGAGAACAATAAGGACAAAGCAAGTATTCCCTTAGAAAAACGTGTAGAAGGAATGGAATTCTATGTTTTACTTAGGGTGGTACATAAATGGTTTGGGATAGAGAAAACCTTTTTGTCTGGCGATAGTGTGTATGAACTGGAATTATTAGCACCAGTTTGAAGATTCATCACCATCTTCTCTAGTTCACCACTAAACTTCTTGAGTCAGCCCCAAAAGATTATTTTTAGAAGAGAATAAGCCTAAATTGTGATGTCCAGGGTAATTTTCTCAATTCTCCACACACTTGAGATAACTATAAAGAAGTCATATTCTAAGCCAGGTTGCTTAAAGATACTTTATGATACACTGAGCCCTACCCTACCCCCCCAAAAAGGGAAAATGAGAATGCAGAGAATTCATTTTACAGGGTTCAAAGGGAAATGGAATGTCTCCAGGTTTATGGTACTTATATCCTAAAACTATAACACTTGAAACTACTTGATATTTTTTTCTATTTTGTTTTTTTTACTAAAAATCATGGTTATATATTCTAATAATTTTTATATATAACCGGATTTCAAGATCTAGTGGTAATTTAAATAAATCAATAAAGAAATAAATATCTTAAATGTAACTTTATACTCAGAACAGTGACATGAGGGGTAGAGAAATCAACAAATCAGATATTTTCAGTGTATTGCAGTGATTTCACTGACAAAGAGATTCAGCAGACATAATGACTTCCTCTGAGTTTTGCTCTAATTTACTCTTTGACCTTGACCTTGACTAGCATACTTGGGCTTTCTTGTTTCATAGTTTTCTCAATAAATTAGAAAGAAAAGAATAAATGGAAAAGGGATTACCAAGTCTTATCAGTATATAACATTATGGAGGGCATTAGCAAATACAGTTAGAACTCATCATGCCTCCTACAAAAACCTTGTACAGACTTAGAATATCTTTTTTTTTTTTTTTTTAATCCATGGCATTTTTATCTTGTTGTTTAGGGAATCTTTTGAGCATAGATCTCCACGATGGGTAATTTGTGTGGTATATAGGTAATTTCTGAAACCACTATACTTCCCATTTGTAAGTCAATATAAGTAACTCTGACCTTCAGGTCTTCAAGATGAAAACAGACAACCTTAAAGTTCATTCACTGTGTCACCTAAACTCTCTCCCTTTCAGATAGAAAAGATATTGAGTCTTCTATTTTAGCAAATTTAAACGTGTCGTAAATAAAAGGCATTTCGCATAACATATTAAATGCATTTTAAGTCAAGCTTTAATGCTGGTTAATTCTATTTAATATTTAATACTGTATATTTCAAAAAACAAAGAACCTCTGATAAAACATAGGTTCAGGGTATAAAATTAACATATTTATACACAAACTTGAGGAAATATGTATCATTTCTAAGATGGTTTTTAGAATAAAATTTATCAAGTCAAGCAATAATGGGACATTACATTTAGTCCTCACCTATTTAAAAATGCCTCAAAAATAGAAATGTAGTCTTATCTTTGACAAAATTATATATAAGGGAAAACATTATTCTGAGTGAAGATGTTATCTATCTCTGTTTACCTATTCGGCTTATTCCTTTTTTTAAATAATTGCCACTAAAATTACTACAGAATATGATCTTCAATAGATATGAAGCATTGGAAGGATTAGTTAGGCTCCATAGAACATGTGTGATAATATAATTAGCAGGTGATGAAAAATTAATAGAAATGTACTTTATGCCAATGTGCACAAGTAGTAGTAAAAATAAAAATAAAAATAAAAATTATCATTGTTTAAATAATTACATGTCACTACTTTTCATATAGAATCCCTAACTTAAATAAGATAACACAGAAAAATAATATGAATTTAAATACTTTAAGTATTATACATTAGAGAAAATTATTTTAAAGATGTAATAATGAAAATCATTTAATGTTGAGCATGATTTAATGTCTTCTAGATACATCATCTTCCTCTACATTTGCATAAATCAATTGGTTAGTTTTCACTCTCTTTTGTATATGAGGAAACTAAGTCTTGAAAAAATACATAATTTTCTCAAGATTATACAGCAAATTAAAAAATGTACCAGGATTTCAAATAAAATTTACTTTTTGGACTATCTTTTTTCACTAACTATACTGTTTATAAACATATTTGTAATATATGAACTAATTTTATTAAGTTGGAACTATATATAGATAATAATGAGCTTCAGTGGCTACCTTAAAAATAAAGTGCAGCCTGGTTTAAATTTTGTAACTGCCTCATAGTGCTATCAGATGTGATGTGTTCTGATTCTTGTTATCTTCACACATGATACAACCTGGTAAGCAGACAGTCCAAATTCATGAGAAGGTAGAAGTCATATGTATAAATTACAATAAGGAGAATTGCTTATTTTCATACACAGTGATTTCTTATAAAGACATTTTCCAACAATATTCTTGAGAATCTGCAACTCTAAAAGTTTTATTTTTTAGTATACATATATTTTTCTCCTTGTGATCCGCTTTAAATCTATATATTATATTTTATGTTATATTTATATTCAAATAATTGCTCAGAGAATGACTTAGACATAAATATTTTCAAATAATATCTCAGAGAATTTTTCTGATATAAAACAGAGTGCAGCCGAAGTTTACTCATATATGAAGGTCAATAGTGTAGATTGTCTTATTGGAAAAAAATCAATGACAGGTTTAAAAGGCTTATTCACAGACGATTTGTGGAAATAGGTGTTGTTTTGCTTCACTTTGTTTTACTTTTCCTCTGAGGAGACTGGTTGAAAGTCATCAGGAAGGACAGACAGAGTTAGTGAAGGCAATTTCAGGGTGTGTTTCCTAAAAAAGCCTTAACCTCAGCTATGAAGTAAACATGGCATTCTCTCTGGCTAGGAATGATGGCTGCCATTGTTCTTTGATGGTTTCTTCCACTTAGTTAACCTGGGTCTACACCAAGACCCTTGCTACGATTTGTCAATGCATACATTTTAAACAGCAGATAAAACTTTCCTACAACTTCCTCTCCTCTATTTTCTAAGTAACCCGATAGAATTTTTGTTTTAAGAAGACAGGATTCCTTAAATTTGGAAGCCCAGATGAACTGTCTAATGAAAGACATTTAAAGTAGCTCTATGGGGAAAATGTAAGCCACATTGCTAGTGGACATTTTACTGGCCATAACTGTTTTTGTCTTGAGCTCAAATACTACTCTAACCTTGAAGGAAGCCCTGCAGAACAGCTCTCTTTTAAATATTCTTTTCTGGTATATTGCCTGTTTTTTAAATGAAATTTTTATCTGACTACTTTCAACCAAACCCTTTAATTTTTCTAAGAGTTTATTTCTTTAGAGCAGTTTTAAGTTCACAACAATATAAAAGGAGGTATAAAGATTTCCATTTCACCTATTCCCATGAATGCACAGCCTCCCCCATTATCAGTACCCCTCACCAGAGTGGGACACTTACTGCAACTGATAAGGCTGCACTGACACATTATAATCCCCCAGCCTATAGTTCATGTTATGGTTCACTCTTGGTGTTGTACATTCTATAGGATGGACAAATGTACAATGACATGTATTCATCATTATAAAATTTTAATGTAATATTCATTCATACTATTTTCACTGCTTAAAAATCCTCTGTGCTCCATCTATTCATCCCTGTTCCTACTCAACTCCTATGCTGTCTCTATAGTTTTACCTTGTACAGAATGTCATAGAATTAAAAGTCACACAGTATGTAGTGTTTTCAGTTTGATATATTTCATTTAGTAATATGCATTTAAGGTTCTTCCATGTCTTTTCATGACTTGAAAGTTTATTTCTTTTTAGTGCTTAATAATATTCTATTCTCTGGGTATACCTCAGTTTGTTTACACATTCACCTACTGAAGGACATCTTGTTTGCTTCCAAGTTTTGGTACTTAGAATAAACCTGCTATAAACATCCATGTGCAGGTTTTTGTGTGGACATAAGTTTTCACATCTCTTGGGTAAATGCAAGAGTGCACAATTGCTAGAGCATATGGCTTAAGAGTATGCTTAGTTTCGTAGGAAACTGTCAAACTGTCTTCCAAAGTAGCTGTACCATTTTACATTTCCACCAAAAATGAATGAGGGTTCCTGTCGCATCACATGCTCACTAGCATTTAATGTCATCAGTGTTCCTGATGTTGGGCATTCTGATAGGTATGTAGTGATATTTTATTGGTGTTTCAAATTACATTTTCCTGTATTATATGATGACATATAATGTGAAGCATCTTTTTGTATGCTTATTTGTGATCTGTATATCTTTTTTTGAGGAGGTGTCTTTTAAGAACTTTGGTTTATTTTTAATTGGGTTGTTCTCTTGTTGCTCAGTTTTAAGAGTCCTTTGTATATTTTAGTTAAGATTTTTATTGGAAGTATCTTTTGCAAATGACTTTTCCCAGTCTGTCTTTTGCCTGCTCATTCTTTTAACAGTGTCTTTTACAGAGTGGAAATATTTAATTTTAATAAAGTCACACTCATCAATTGTTTATTTCATAGATAAGACCTTTGGTAATATATCTAAAAAGGAATCACTATACACAAGGTCATCAAGATTTTCTCCTATGTTATTTTCTAGAGTTTTACAATTTTGTATTTTACATTAAGGATTGTGATCCATTTCGAATTAGTTTTCGTGAAGGCTGTAAGATATGTGTGTAGATTCATTTACTTACATGCGGTTATCCAGATATTCCAGCACCATTTTTTGAGGAGGGTTTTCTCCATTGCATTGCCTTTCTTTCTTTCTTTCTTTCTTTCTTTCTTTCTTTCTTTCTTTCTTTCTTTCTTTCTTTCTTTCTTTCTTTTCTTTCTTTCTTTTTCTTTTGTAAAAGAGCTCATAAAACTATATGTCATGGGAGTCTTTTTCTCAACTATCTTTATCTTTATTACTGTAGCTTTAGAGTAAGTCAAAGTTGAATAGTATCAGTCCTCCAACTTTGTTTTGCTTCAGTATTATTTTGGCTATTCTGGATCTTTTGCTTCTCCATATAAACTTTAGAATCAGCTTGTGGATATCCACAAAACTCTTGGTTTTGTTTTTTGTTTGTTTGTTTGTTTTAATACCCAAACCTTAGAAAATGTATTTATCTCTTAATACAAGATGTTTCAGCTGTTTTTTATAAGCAGGCAATGTGCTAGAAGAGTTTTGAGTTACATTACAGTTCTACCAATTGAGCTCTACAATTGGTAGAACATTAAAATAACATGATGGTCAACAAAGGGGATACATTACTGCCTCTAGGAAACGCCACATGCCATTTTATTACATGAAAACCAATGTTAATTTGTGGACATACTAATTGGTGATCAGGAAATGATTGAGTATTTTACCTTCTATAATCATGAGGTCTTCCAACCATTAGAGATTATTGCATTAAGTTCCTAGATTTAACTGATTTTTATTACGCAATTAGCTGGGTATCTTTGGAGCAGAACCATAATTCGAACTTATAATTTTGCAATACTTTTTATCAGTTGAAGATACATTGCATTCTAGCAAAAGCTGATGCAAAATATATTTCCTTGGGTGGTACCTGCTCAACATGTTTCAAGGGACATTGGGAAATACTGTTTTGGCAGGCCTAAGGGGGCAGACCTGTGGGTAATTGCCATTTACTATGTGGCAATGTTTTATTTAGCTTTGAAAATATGGAAATTGCAAACTCTTATGAGGAAAACCTGGTCTAGGTTATTTAATTCTTATGAGGTAATATAGAAAAGTTATAATAATGGACACAAATAATTTTTATATTTTAACTATGTAATGAATATTTTATAAGCCTTCTATTTTCTAATAATTCAATTAAAGAATATCAATAAAAGAAATATTATGATTGAATGCCATTACTATCAATTCTTAAGTATACAAAAGGGAAGCAAATCATCTCAAACATAGGGAAGTACCGAATAGTTGCTATTCACGGAGTTTGACCATAGATAAACATATGTTATCTATTTTTTTTTTAAGGAAATGTGTAATAAAGAGGAAGGTCTATAGTATTTTTCAGACTCATGAAGCAGTTTTAGGACAGAAAGCTTTCTAGCAAATTGCTAACTAATATTTATTATTACTGTGAATAGAAGATAAGAAAACGATGGGGAAAAACTTTTCTCACTGATGTCTACCACTTAAGACTTACAATTATGCTTATTCATTGTATTATAAAGAGAATCTAACAACTACTTTGTGAATTGAAAAGAAAAAAAATTCCCTTGACATTTGGCTAAAAATTTCCTGAGAAGTTGGGTAAGTGGACTCAATGATTCCCCTAAATATTCCTAAACAATCTGGAGGGCTAAGTAAAGAAGAAAATAAGCCAATGCATCAATTTATTCTAAAAGCATCTATTAAACACTTTTAATATCCATGGTACAATGGACATAATTTCTGTGAAAATCAAAGCACTGGTTTTCATGGAGCTTATATTCTAGTGAATTAGTATATTCTATTACGGAATATTTTCCCTTACAATAAATATTTACTATTTACTTGCTGTATTTTTTGCTCCTTTTTTATTAAAGAAAGAAATACTATAATATTTCCCACCAAGAAAAGGCAGGAAGTTAGCCAGGTAAGCTAGAAATCAAGAAGGCTGTCATATGAGTAAATTTGTAGAGAAAAGGGAAGAGGTGTTCAAGGTTTAACACATAATTAAAAATCAATTATATTCTAAAATTTAATAAAAACTCTTGCTGTACAATGTTGTTTTATTAATTAGTACTAGCTAGAGTAAATCAAAAGCTATTTTCCTTACAGTTCCAAATTGTTAATTTGTTGCACATGCTAAAAATTATAGACATTCCAAAGCCTGAACTTATATTTGTCTCATTAGATAAACTGATTTAGTTTCTGATTGGGAAGATTTTCAACAGGTTAAATATGACAGGGTAGATATTCTTGAAAGAAAAAAATGGAAGCCGCTGAAAAGTGTACCAACTCTAAATTCTAAGTTTTCGACAATTTAAGTTAACAATATGATAGAATGATTAAGATTATATTTTAGAGTGTGGGATAGTCAGATAAGAGAAAACAAAGAATTTTTTTTCCTGTAATTTGTACATTTTCCCCAAAAGTAATTCTTACAATGCATCATGCATGACAGAGTTATGAGATAAAGTTGGATTTTTACATGTAGGTAGAATATTTAAATTATACATGTGCAGCTAGCTGGCTAAGAAGTTCTTCCAAATTCAAAAATTTTGTTCAAGTGTATTACTTTCTAAATACAATGAGCTACAAAGTGAAGGCTTGAAATTGAAAACTTGAAACCTTTTATTTTTATGAGGAACTGTTGTCATTGAAATAGAGAAAGATGAAGTAGCTAATTAACCTTTAAAAGGCTCTTCAATCCATGCCTAATGAAAAATGTTTACAGTATTCTGATTTATAATGTTTTCTTATTCTTTGAAAAATGCCACGGAAAGTTTAACTGTGATACTGAGTTTGAGTTCATTTTACTTTGATACTGAGTTTGTGTTTTATTTTGTGACATTCCATCATACACTGGATGATAGTTTTTTATCGGAAAACTCACATCACTTCCTTATTTCTATTAGAAATGCTATCTCAGCAAACAGAATGAAAGAACTTCTGTCATACTAGCTCATCTCTTTGTTCCTCTTCTTATGTTCAAAAAAGTAGATAAGTTTTGATTTGCTTTGTTCTGACAATAATCCTGTAATTGCTGAAATGCAAAAGCTGCTTTAACTAAATAATAGTGTGTAAGATTGTGTGGGTTTCTTATGTATGATTTGTAGAGTATTTTTTGTTTTTCTGTTATTTGATGTCATGCTGCAGGGATTTTTCGTGCTAAAAATTAAAATTAATACTAGTAGAAGTCTTGAAAAATCTTCTTCTTCTTTTTTTTTGTTAACATGCCCTTCTTTTTTCTAAAGAAGAATTTAAAGCTTTGAGACATAAATGACTTGCACAAGAGCATCAAGATATTAATGGACAAACTAGAGCTTGACCTTAGTATTCCAAGTACAATGCTCTCTTTGACTTAATTTAATCACAGTACTAAACATTAATAAGGTGACAAGAACATCTCTCCTAAAATATTTTCTTTAACCAAATAGCTTGCTCTCAGCATGGAAATATGCATGGATTCCTAAAATATACTGAGACATTTTCTTTATAAATACATAGAATGCCCTTCTTAACACAACAGTAAATTGCATTTTTACTTCTTTCCCTGTTTTAAAATTTCCTTTGTTATGATTATTGCTATCTCACTGTTCTAGAACATTGACTGTTTCACTTGACTAACTCTTTTGTTGCAGTTGTATTAACTGCATTTATTTTTAACTTTTTTTAATCTGAAGAAGAAAAATATTATTCACTTCTCAATCAATTAATCAGAATAAAGAGGTTTTCAAATAGACTTTATTTCTACAGATTACTGTCAAATACAGTGTATGAAGATTTTTTTCCCCACTAAAACACATTTCTTTGTGTATTTTTAAAAGACACTTTAAGTCACCTTTAAGGGAAAAAAATCTTTATCTTCCAGTAGAATTCTCTTGTCTTCATTTATTCATCATTAGATCAAGTGCTGGAAGGAAATCCTTTGTGATTTATTCATTTCAAAATCATCTTTTATTAATTAAGGTAGAAGAACATTTACAACATCACTGGTAAATGATGTGAAAAAAATATTTAGCCCACTCTTCTTGATTGTAATAAATTTGCTGAAGACTTTTCATGGTTTTCAAATTGGCATTTAGAAACTGCTTGGTTTAAGTGATGAATATTTTGCTTGATATAAAAATACAAAACCAACCTTTTGTTTTTCTTCACCCCTCCCCATTTGAATATAGTTATACTAAGTGCTGCTTACTCATTCCTTGATAATGACAAAGAAGAAAAAAATTATTTTCCTGATAATACACAGAACATTAAGAAAAACTTGAATTTCAACTTAGATAATTAGCAACTCAACTAAATAAACTTTCCAAATGTCCAGTGTATAATTATATTGTTTCATTGATGTGAGTCAGATCTCATCTCTTTTATTACTATTTTCCTATACTAAGATTCGTACCTGCTGGCATTCAAATTAGCAGGCAACCTATTTGATTTAAGTCCTTTATCCTCCTAATGTACATCTGTTTCCTCAATGGAAAGAGAATGGAATATTAGACCATAAGCAATAACTTACAGAGATGCAACAAGACACTTAAAACACCAGAAGTAATCCGCTTCGTTATTTGACTTATACTAATGAACAATTAACCTATTATTATATAGCTATTCTGTTAGGGTAGCTACAGTTTTAAAGGGAGGTTATTACCTATCTGGTAAGATCATTATATTCAAAGATCCATTTAGAATATAATTGGCAGATTACTCTTGATCTTGAAAAAATTGCTGCTCATATCTCTATTGTCTTAGGCTACTTATTGCTCCTCATAATACTTAGATTTCTTCATCTTATCCAAAGGTTACAGATACTGAGAAATTGATCAATACAGTTTCTATCAGAGCCACTAGGAATTATGTGAAGCAATAATCCTGTATGACTTTTTGAAAATGCTATATTAGTAAGTAAAAGATCATAAGTCTACTCTGAAAAATTGATTTTATCTCAATTTTTCTAAAGCAGCTAGTTATCTCAATAGAGACAGTGTTTGAAACCTGAAAAGTGCAACCATAAAAAGGTTGCCAAAAAAAGATCGAAACCAAAAGTTGCCTGTTATTCTTTATAATGGAAATGAGACATGAAAGAGTCCTGAGTAGTACAACTAGAATTTTTTAGGCCCACAATTTTTGCAGTGCTTCCTTTCTCCTAATGTACCATATCCTTATCTTGATTAAGGCTTGATATATATATATATACCTTAGGGAGTCATTTTTGAGTCTTTTCAATTATTTGAGTAGATACAGTAATTGCATTCCCTAACTATTATCTCATATTTTAAATAAAGGCATAATATTTCACAAAAAACAACATAGTATATGGCCCTTTTTCACACCATAAGAAAACATATCTTCTTTGGTGTAAAAAGCATATGGCCAAAACCAGTCAAATCAGATTTTTAAGGACATGCTAAAAGAGAGAAAAGACCTCTCTTTTTCTGGGATTATAAATAGAAATGATATATTTCTACAATTTTTACCATCCTGATGGAATGTACCTGCAGCAAAACAAAGAGTGATTAGTACAATACCCTCCAAAATAATAAATTCTGAAGGAAAAAGACAATGAGACAAAGAGACAGAAAGGCACATAAACTCTAAGGTCCTAAAGTAAGCTCTACTATTAGACTTCCCAGTTATTTGAGCAATAAATCCCCATTCATGTTTAAATAGTATAAGTGATGTTTCTGTCATATTTAGTCAAAACTACTTCAAATAATATGTTATTTAAGAATAAAAGCCATGTTTTATTCATATATTTATCTGCAGTTTTAACATAATTCCTGGGATACTCTAGGTAAGGTACTTAATACATTTTAAATCAAATCATAAAATTAATGAATATTCTTGAAACCAAATTAGAAAAATACTTTTAGATATGCCCAAATTAAATGGCAGGCTGAATTCAGCCTAAGAGGCTATTTTAAAACATGTATAGACTGATTGTATTGACTTTAAAGCAATTTTAATTATATAGAGTAAGGATACTAAGTTTTGTAATACAGTGTATAGGTATCACTCTTGAGATATAAGAATCATAGACTATTATTAACTCTTCTTTTCTCTTTATATTAATCTGTGGTGGTAATAATTGAATACTTCTAGAAGAAAATTTGCCAAAGTCTTCTGAGTTTCATGTTCTTGTGATACAATATGCTCCGATCAGTGTTGAATATGTCGCCAGAACACTGACAATACCAACTTCTGACAAAATCGTGGAGCAATATGAGCTCTCATTCACTGCTGGTGGAAAAGCAAAATTGTATAGCCACTTTGAAAAAACAGTTAGATAGTTTCTTATGAAATGAAATATACTCTTACTATATGATCTGGAAATTGTGTTCCTTGTTATTTACCTAAATAAATTACATACAAAAACCAGTCGTTGGATGCTTATAGCAAGTTTAATCATAATTGCCAAAACTGAAAGCAACCAAGATATCCTTTAGTAAGCAAAAGGATAAAAAACCATGGTACATGAAAGCAATGGAATATTAATCAGCACTAAAACGAATGACCCATCAAGCTATGAAAAGACATGGAAGAACCTTAAATGCATATTACTAAGTGAAAGAAGCCAATCTGAAAAGGCTACATATTATGTGATTCCAATTAGGTGACATTCTGTCACAATTATGTGACAAAAAAACTATGAAGAAAATTTTTTAAAACCAGTGGTTGCCAAGGGCTGGGAGGAGAGAAGAATGAATATGCAGAGAGCACAGAGGGTTTTTAAGGCAGTAAAACTACTCTGTATGTTACTACCATGGTAGACAGATGTCATTATACATTTGTCAAAACTCATAGAATGTACAACTCCAAGAGTGAATACTAACGTAAACTATGGACTTTAGGTAATAAAAATATGTTAAATAGGTCCATTGATTGTAACTTATATACCGTTCTGAGGGGGCAGCATTGACAGTAAAAGAAGTGAACATGAGGGAGGAGAGGGTTTATGGGAACTCTTCAAACCCTCCACTCAATTTCAACGTGAACCTAAAAACTGCTCTAAAATATAAACTCTATTTAAAAATAAATATGTAATAATTATGTTCATTTCTATAAAATTATAAAAACTTAAAACTTTATTTTGAGGCAAAACTTTCCCATTCCCCCAGCCAGACCCAGTAAGTCTTATCATATATTGGTAGATGAAATTCAGTGGAGGTTAACTATTTTTCTCTTTCCACCTTTCATATCTATGCTCATTCCTCAGCTTGCTAACTTCGTTTCATATTTCTCCATTATAGAAAAAGACACAGGAAGATCAAAGTTTCAAGAAGATCAGGGAGAGAGGGATGGGAAAAGAGGTGTCTAGTTCTTTACAACTTTAATGGTACAATGCTGCAATCTCTGGGTGTGATCATTTTGAAAGATAGCTAAATAATGGAACTTGTCTGTGAATTTATCTATTTCTGGGATCTCTCATTTGCAGTTACATTGTGTATTGTGGCTGACCACTTATTCTTGCCTTTGTCATTAAGCATCAAAAGTCACATGAAGCTTCTTCTTGCTGAGAAGAACAAAGGACTGCCCTCTCAGGCTCTCTCATTAGTGAGATCCACAACTTCTCCTCAAGAGACAGACAGGTGTTTTGATCCAGAAAAAAAAAATTTAGTATGCATATTTCTCCACGCTGTTTTGTTATCAGGCATGAATTAAACACCTATCTTAAATTGCAGAGAAAGATTTTCAAACTTCCTGAACTGTCTCCATAAAACTTCTTTCCCATTTCTTAAATATACAGGAAAGCAAACCCACATCTATAGCAAAATTTAGCTCTCACTAAAACTCTAATTATAAAACAAAACAAAATAAATTCCTCTAATGTACCCACAATTTATACATTTTATGTGGACAAGGAGATTGAAACATGACATTAGGTTTTCACTATCTCTTTTTTGCATGTACTGCTGTTATCAAAATTTACTTTGTCCTTGGGCTTCAGTAGAAACTTCTACTTGAATATGATATTATGTCTGCTAGAAAGGTAACTACATAAAAATCCTGTTAGACAAGGTATTCGTTCAGAAGCCCAGGTTCTGGAAAGAGACAAAGTAAGTTCAAATATCAACTCTGCCACTTTGATCAGAATTGTGACATTTGCAGTTTAAATGCCAAGTCTCAGGACGCATACCACAGGATATTAGTAAGATAAGCAATATAGTATACTTAAAGAACCAGGGTATCTGTAACATGGTAAATTTCCAATAGATGTTACCTAAATAAACATTATTTGTTATCACTAAAATTCTTCTATATCAATATATAATGTCATCAAATATACTTTAATTTGAATATTGTTTTACTGAAAACATGATGAAGACAAAACTAAAAGAACACTATCATTACTCAAACTGATATATTTAGATGCAATAATATATTTTTGTGACATACATTATGTTGATTCTCCTTTCTTTCCCACTGTCTACCTTCTATTTTTCTATCCCTTTATTTTTAACTTTCATTTTTTGAAATTTTCCTTATTTTCATCTCTCCTTTTTTCATCTTTTTTTAATATACATCAACTCTATGCCCATATAAAAAACAAGAAATTGTTCACTTTTAAAAGTTATCAAGTGCTTATACTTTGAATATTTTATAAAAATTCCAATAAATGAAAAATTTCTGTGAGTTTTATATGCTGCTAGAACACACCTATTAACAATTTGTACTTATCAGCTACAGATAAAAACAACAAAATAATTACTATTTAATCCTTGTTAGAAGATTTATAAAGAAAGGTAGATCTTCATGTAGCAAAGATTTTCCATTTATATCATAAAGAATCTAACATCTAGTGTCTGTCTCTGAAAGCTGCCTAAATTGATCACAATAAACAGAGAAGAGTTTAACAGAATGAATGTCTCTAATAATCAGACATTACATAGGTTTTAGAGTAGGTTGATGACTTTTTGTTCTGTTCCATCTTATTAAAACAGGAAAAATTACATGGATAAAAGATGATTAGATAGCTTATTCTTTTTAATTCCTCTAAATTTTGTATACTTAAACGTGGAATAAAACAAGAAGATAAAGAAAAATTAAGTTAGATACAACATTGGAAGCATGGCACACTAAAAAAAAAAAAATTATGATTAAAGCTGAGAAAAATGTTGCAGACAAAGAAATATAGAAAAAAATAACCAAATCATTTAACAGTTTCAAAATTTATATTGCACACAGCTGGGTGGGTGAGGAGGATGGTATAGAATTCTTTTCCTTCAACCAAAGAGCAGAATAAAAGTAATCTTCACCCTAAACAATACCTGACCCACATTTTAAATACCATAAATTCTCCTTCAGCTGCTTCTACCCAACTTGTCCTCATGTTTTTAATCCCATTAGTAAAATATTTAATAGCCAAGCAAATGGATAAAGGTCAACTTCGGAGACAACAATGATGTCATCAATAACTGTAAGAAATAATTTACAAATAAAAGCTTCCATCTTTTCCCATTTCCACTCCATTAATATTGATCAGTTTTTAATATTCATTTATATTATCTTAAAAGTAAATATGATTTATAACCACATTGGTTTCTTGTTTCCCAATCTTTTACCTTTCTAGGGCAATGCAAAGAGAGCTAGATGGGCAGTCATGTACATATTAAGTGATCTAAATTGAAAGAGAAGAACCCTAAAAATATGAACCTGGGAGCTTATACACACATTGTCTTCTCTACTTCTGAGGGAAAAACAAAAACAAAAACAAAAACAAAAACCCTTGATCTTAATGGAAACAAATTCTCTCTGAGGAAAATAAAACGTTGTGGAGAGAAAGACCATGGCTTTTTATTCTTTAGAATGTAAATAAATCACTCTAGGGAAAACTATGACAGTGTTTCACTGTCTCCTCATCTGGAATATCTCCATAGTTTGAGGATTTATTCCCTTTGACATTTAAAAACATACCTCTCTACAAATGTAAAATTCCTTACTACGTATTCAGTTACATTTAGGTAAAAGCTTGTCCTTTAATTCAGTCCCCATGTCTGTTTTAGTTTTGTTAAAAAAGCTCTAATTGCAGAAACATAAAAATGTTTTTTTCTATAGTCACAACTATCACATTTCATATTTCACTCTTTTTTATACACACATTTGTGTTATCAGCCTTTAAAAATTCTTTTTTCTTCTTTTAGCAACACTTACTTTTTGTTGATCAAAAAGTTAACTTTTCATTATAGACATCTTTGGTCTTTGAAAAAACTCTTCTTTTAGCTACATATATAAAGCTCTAAGGCTTAGGGTGCTTTTTTCGTTCTAATAATATCAGAGGGGAAGAGATTGAAGATACCAAGTAAAATAGAAAATGATGGGAGCAAAAGTGGGCTGCAGGTCACACAGTGCATCTGGAGATGACCGGATCTCAATATTTCATCTGGAAAATGATAGAAGCAGAGATATGTGAAGGAAGTATGATTCCAGTGTTGTTGTTTGAGAACAAAGCTAATATAAGTTTGAATAATGAGGTTTTGGTGTCATCCTTGCACTCAGAATCTTTAATCCCATAAACACAGGATGAGGAAATAAATAATATATTATCTAAGTAAAATAAGATAAACTTCGAAATACTCCAACATTGTCATAAAATTTAGAGGTTTCTACAAGTTAAAAAATTACACCAAATTATCTAAAAGAACAGATAAGAAACTATCTTTCATCAAGCAATGATACGGATACTGCTTCAGTAACCTAAAAGCCTATATACTTGTCCACTGGATAGGAAAAGGAAACAGCACCATAAACTCACATAGGCACTATGTTGTCAACTTTTTCAGTGGTCACTAACATCTACTTTTATCCTAGTTGATGTTTACAGGACATCAGACACTGTATTAAAATTATAATAACTCTCTCCACACACTAATTTTCTCTATACACAATCATTCTCCATATATTCTCTCCATAGACTGATAACTTATAATATTAGTGTGTACTTTGCCAGCATAAGCAAGGGCGATTCCCTTGCTTATGCTGGCAAAGTCTAAAGGGATAGTGTGTTCTAAATGACTTTTATTTACGAGCAAAATCATTGAGGAAAAAAATCCCCGATATCCTGGTTTCATATCTTGAAGAAAACTAAAAGGGCCCTGAGAGAATGCACAAAATTCCTAACAAGAAAAGAAAGAAAAGGAAAAGAAGGAAAGGAAGAGAAGGAAAGGGAAGGGAAAAGAAGAGAAAGGAAGGGAAATAAAAAGAAAAGAAATAGAATCATTTTATTCGACTTGAACGAAACTAAGTGGGATGGTGATAGTTTATTGTCAGTACAGGACAAAAATCCCACTTTATCAGCATTTTCTCTACCACTAATATTTTATTTTTTAATTTTTTTAAATTAAGTTTATTGGTATAACATCAGTCAATACAATTAAATAATTTTCAGGTGTACATCATAATTTAATATTTGTATATTCTATTGTGTGTCTATCACCCAAAGTCCAGTTTCCTTCGGCTACCATATATTTGATCCCCTTTACCCACTTCACCCTCTTGCTAGCCCCCTGTATTTGACCCCCTTTACCCATCTACCTCTCCCCTCCTCCCCTACCCACTATGCTCTGGTAACTACTAGTCTATAGTTCATGACCATGAGTCTCTGTTTGTCCTGTTCATTTCCTGATTTTAGGTTTATATCCCACATATAAGTGATAGCATGTGAATTTCTACTTTTTCTGTCTGGCTTATTTCGCTTAGCATGATTATCTCAAGTTCCATCCATGGTGTTGCAAATGGCAGTATTTCACTTCTTCTTATGGCTGAGTAATATTTCATTGTATATATGTACGACCACTTCTTTAGCCAATCATCTATCTTAGGACACTTTGGTTGCTTCCATGTCCTGCCACTGTGAATAATGCTGCTATGAACATTGGTGTGCAAATATCTTTATGGATATAGGGGCTGTACCAATTCGCAGTCCCACCAGCAGCGTATGAGGGTTCCTTTTTTCTTTGCATCCTCTCCAGCATTTGTTATTACATGTCCTGTAGATTATAGCCATTCTAACAGGTGTGAGGTGGTATCTCATTGTGGTTTTGATTTGCATTTCCCTAATAACTAACGATGTTGAGCATCTTTTCATGTTTTTTGGCCATTTGTATGTCTTCTGGGGAGAAGAGTCTGTTCAGATCCTCTGTCCATTTATTGATTGGATCATTTGTTGTTGTTGTTGTTGTTGTTGTTGTTGTCGTTATTGTGTCATATGAGTTCTTTGTATATTTTGGATATTAGGCCCTTATTGGAGGCTTTGGTTGTAAATATATTTTCCCATTCAGATGGTTGAATCTTTATCTTGTTGACAGTTTCTTTTTCTGAGCAGAAGCTTTTCAGTTTGGTGTAGTACCATTCATTTATTTTTGCTTTTTACCACTGATGTTTTAAATTCAGCCTTTGCAACAGAATACTTTGGCTTGTGGAGGGATTTTCCTTCATTAATTCAACTATTTGACAGCTGAATCATAGTTAAAATGCATATCAGAGCACATAGGAAGGATGAGTCCAATAAAATTACAAAGCACAATAAAAACATATGTAAAATAATGTGTTCTACCTCATAAGACAGAACAAATTTTAAGAGTTGTAGCATTCCTTTTATTTAGACATGATTATTTTTTAATATTTTTTTTACTTTTTTATTTTGGAATAAGTTAAAATTTTCAAAAGTTACATGAATAGTATAGTATGAAGAACTCTGTGTACCTTTTACCCAGATAAATTTTAAAAATTGTTAACATTTGACCACATTCTCTCTCTCTCTGTGTGTCTTTAACAATATTGACATTTTTAAGGATTACAAGACACTTGTTTTGTGGAATGTCTCATGATTTTATTTGTGTTTATGTAATGTTATGACTAGATTTAGGTAGTAAATTTTTGCAGGAATGCTATTCATGGTGTTTCACTCTCTCTGATTTCTCTTTTCTTTTGTATGCATACACATACACATATTAGTAAATTAGTTGTAAACATTTCCTTTAACCATATTTATATTTTTTATAAAAACTAAACAGAATTTAAGGTTATGGTCATATAATTATGTACATATATCATTAGTATAATAATTTTATGTAATGTTTAATTTTTATACTTTTCAAAAATGTTCTTTATGGTAATCTCCCTGATTCAGCTTTCAATATAGGATGACACATTATATTTAGTTGTACTTTTTCATGAAAATGACAAGAAGTGCTTATACTCCTACAGAAAAATAAGAATTCATGAATACATAGATAGAATAAATAAATAAGAGAGAAAAATGCTTCATCTTCATTGGGGTAGAATTTCCATCTATAGATATAGAGAAAAACAAGAATTAGAGAATTATTTTGTAGCTGAAAATAACAATTGATTTAGAAAAGAACCACCAAAAAGTACTAAACTATTTTGGTAAAAAATTGAAGAAGAGCATGATTTGCATAGTCTAGAGGCGTTTCAATAGAGTATATATTAATTGCAAAGAGAAAAATGATAATATTACTTTGTAAAACCTTGTGAACACATTTATCCAAGTAATCAAAGTTAACATCAATAATGAGATGAATTGACATAATGTGTTTTTTAAATGTAATGTAATGAGGACATAACTATTTCTGCCAAAAAAGTATAATCCGACCCGTCAGAAGAAAATATATGTAGTCGTTGGCCTAGGGGAATAAAATGCTAAACATGACAGTCAAATAGCTTCCCTAGAGGACCCCACATTCTGGTAAATGTGAGAAAAACAGAAGAAAATTTCTTGAGTGGAATAAAAAAATGAAATTGAAAAATTAAAAATCAAGTATGGTATTACATTCATAGTAATATCAACAATGTTTGATATCACACTAACAAAAGAAAAACATAAATTAAGGTTATGCTCTATTGCAGTACAAGTCTGACTGCTGATAATAATAAATCTGACAAACCTAAATTGAGGAACATTTTACTAAACTATGACAGGCAATCCCTAAAAATTCATTTAAAATTTATATGAAAATATATCATAGAAAATGACAGAAGTCTGAAGGACTTTTTTTCCCCTTGATTCATCAAATTTAGCTATAAGCATAATGCTCAAAAAGTTTAAGTCGAAATAAATTGATAATCAGTGGAATTTTTTTTAGAAATAACCATTTTAATAACAAATTTCAATTAAAGTGGGTATAGATTCTGGGAAACGTGACAGAGTGAGAGATGTCCTCACATCTCTGTCCTTGAAACAACAATAAGCTGAATATCTAAAACTCAATAAAATCACTTAAACTACACATCAGCACGTATGAGTGTGGGATCTATGCAGAAGAGCTACCACAGGTCAGAACCCCGGATGTCAGGCAGTGGACTGGGAGAAATAAAGAAGCTGCCTCTCACAGCCATTGAAGCTACTTGCAGGAGGAGAGTGTGGTGTGAAAGTGCAGTGGCTTCCTTGATTAGCCTTCCTGGAAGTGCTGGAACTTCTAACAGCTGACAGCAGGGCCCAGTCATTAGGGCAGAAATCAGAGAAGCAGGATGGGACAGCAGAGGAAGAGGAACAACAGTTGATTTTTACTGGCCCCAGTGCCAAAACCAAGGCTGAGTTGCAGCCCCCAATACCCAACCCAGAGGGACCCTCCCCCCATACCCTCTGAGACCAATCACCAAAGATCCCCAGTGGAATCTGAACACTACCAAAACAGTTACTAACACTGAGAGGGACTGAAACTGAGAGTAGCAAGTGTGATTAAATATCTACAAAAAATAAAAATAAAAAAGACATTTAGGCTTTATATAAAGCAGGTATCTAATAAGCTTAGATGCCACCTACCGGAAGCCAAAAGAAAAATTCCTTTTTTGCAGCAGGCCAAAGAGAGACATTTATATAATAAATCTTTCTGGAAAAACAACAGAATACACTTCCATTAATGTCCAGGCAGAGAAATAGTTCATGAACAACCAAAGGTATAAGGCATCTCAGAAAGGAGAAAAATCTCCAGAAAATAAGTTTATAGGCAAAGACATATATGACTTAAATGACAGAGAATTCAGGATGATACTTCTGAAAACACTTAGTGAGATCTGAAATGAGTCATATCAACAATTTCAGGAATTGAAAAAAACAACTAGAGAACAGAGCAAGGAGATTGAAATCCTCAAAAGGATCCAAATAGAACTTCTAGAGATGAAGAACACACTGCAAGGGCTGAAAAATGAAATAGCAAGTTTCAGAAATTGAGTTGACAAAATGAAGGAAAGGATCAGTGATATCAAAGACAAAAATCTAGAAATAAATCAGGAAGAAGAAGAGAGAGACCAAAGAATAAAAAATAAAGAGAAATTCAAGAACTAGTTGATACCATCAGGAGAGGAAACATAAGAATAATGGACATTACTAAAGGCAAGGAAAAGGAGCAGGGACTGAAAACAATTTTTAGATAAATAGTTGATGAAAATTTCCAAATCTAAGGAATGAGCTGGAGCTTGGAATTCAGAAAGTCAATAGAACACCCAATTATCTCAACCCAAAAATGCTATCACCAAGACACATTGTATTAAAGTTATCAAAAATCAATGACAAAGACAGAATTCTCAGGGCAGCCAGGGAAAATAAAATAGTAATTTATAAAGGTAAACCCATTAGATTATCCTCAAACTACTTAGCACAAACCTTACAAACCAAAAAGAATGGAATCACATATTCAAACTATTAAGTGAAAGGAATGACCAGCCTAGAATAATGTATCCAGCTAAGTTCTCCCTTAGATATGAAGAAGAAATTAAGACCTTTCCAGACACACAGAAATTGAGGGAATTCTCTACTACAAGGCCTACACTACAGGAAATACTGAAAGGTGTCAGCTCATCTAAAACAAAATAATAAAACAAACAAAGAAACAAAAAACATAATTAGGAGTAAAGTGACTATCAGGCAAATAGAAGCAGAGTAGTGCAACCCTTACTAAAAATGGGGCATTTTAAGCTTAAATAATAAGAAAATTATTGCTACAGCAAGATAGTAATGATTGTTCAGCATACATAGGGATAAATTGAGATAACAATGACTGAAAAGGGGAGGATTCTGAGATCCAAATTTGTAAAAGGGAAAGGAAGTAAGGCACATACAAGAGAAAATGGACAACTATATATAAATAAATGTCCTTTTCACATTCATAATGGTAACTACACACTAAAGATTCAGAACTGAAGTAATAACATAAAACAAGAACCAGAGGCAAAACTCACAAAAGCCAACCAAAATAAAGAAAACAAACACAAGGACAAGAAAGCAAAAGATAAAATGGTTATAAGAAGACTTCATATTTCAATAATCACCCTGAATGTAAACAAACCGAACTCACCAATAAAAAGGAGCAGAGTTGCGGATTGGATCAAAAAACAAAACACAATCATAGGCTGCCTCCAGGAGACACATCTCAGCTCCAAGGACAAACATAGGCTCAAAGCGAAAGGGTGGAAAATTATATTTCAAGAAAATGGCATTCTGAGAAAAGCAGGAGTTGCAGTACTGTTATCAGATAAAATAGACTTCAAAATAGAAAAGATAAAGAATGATACTGAAGTACACTTCATAAAGATAAAGGGGATCACGTACAAAGAAGACACTTATTAACGTCTATGCTCCCAATCAGGGATCCCCAAGATTTGCAAACAGAATTAAATGAGAAACAGACCAAAACACTATCGTAGTAGGGGACCCAAATACCCCACTGTCAGATATGAACAGATCACCCAAACAGGAAATCAATAAGGAAATAACATCCTTAAATAATACATTAGACCAATTGGATATAATTGACATTTACAGAGCCTTCCATCCCAAAACAGCTGCTTATTTATTCTTTAGTGTACATGGAACATTCTCAAGAATCAGTCACATACTGGGACACAGAGATAGCCTCAACAAATATAAGACAGTTGAAATCATATTTAAAAAGTTATACGCCATGATCAAGTAGGCTTTATCCCAGTAGCACAGGGATGATTTAACATATATAAATCAATTAATGTACTACAACACATAAACAAATTAAAAAATAAGAATCATATGATCATATCAATAGATGCAGAAAAAGCCTTCAACGAGATACAGCATCCATTTATGATCAAAAGACTTAACAAAATTGGTATAGAAGGAAAGTACCTTAACATAATAAAGGCCATCTATGACTAACCCTAAGCCAACTTTATACTTAATGGTGAAAAACTAAAAACCTTTCCTCTAAAATCAAGAACAAGGCAAAGTTGTCCATTATCACCACAGTTATTCACTATAACATTGGAGGTCCTAGCAAGTGAAATCAAGCAAGAGAAAAATATAAAAGGCATCCAAATAGGAAACAAAGAAGTTAAACTGTCATTATTTGTGGATGACACGATTCTCTATATAGAAAACCCTAAAGACTCCTCAAGAACACCACTAGCAACAATAATAGTAACATCTCCGGATACAAAATCAATAATGAAGCATCAGAAAAAGATGTGGAAAAAATAATTCCTTTTGCAATTGCAACAAAAAGAAAAAAATACCTAAAAATAAATTTAGCTAAATATATGAAGGACCTATATAATGGAAACTATAAGATCCTATTAAAAGAAATTGAAGAAGATACAAAGAAATGAAAAAATATTTCGTGTTCTTGGATTAGAAGAATCATCATAGTTAAAATGACCATATTACCTAAAACATTATACAGATTTAATGCAATTCCCATCAAAATCCCATAGGCATTTTTTAAAGAAATAGAACAAAAAAATCATCAGAATCATATGGAAGCACAAAAGACCCCAGATTGCCAAAGCCATTCTGAGAAAAAAGAACGAGGCTGGAGGCATCACTCTGCCTGACTTCAAATTATACTACAAAGTGACAGTAATCAAAATGGAATGGTATTGGCAGCAAAACAGACACACAGACAAGGAGAACAGAATTGAGAGTTCATAAGTAAACCCATATTTATATAAGCAAATAATTTTCTACAAAAAAAGCCAAAAACATATAATGCAGAAAGGATAGCCTTTTCAATAAATGGTACTAGGAAAAATGGAAAGTCACCTGCCCAAGAATGAAACTAGACTATTGTCTATCACCACACACGAACATTAACTCAAAATTGATCAAGGACCTGAATATAAGACCAGAATTAATAAATTGCATAGAAGAAAACATAGGAGCTAAACTCAAGGACCTTGTACTTGAAGAAGATTTTATGAATTTGATCTCAAAAGTAAAAGCAAAAATAAATGAATGGGACTAATCAAACTGAAAAGCTTCTACTCAGCCAAAGAAACTATCAACAAGGTAGAGACAACCATCCAAGTAGGAAAATATATTTGCAAGCAACAACTTCAATAAGGGCCTAATATCCAAAATATACAAAGAACTTATATGAATCAACAACAACAACAACAATCCAATAAAAAAATGGGCAGAGAACCTGAACAGACACTTCTCCCTAGAGGACAAACAAATGGCCAACAAATATATGAAAAGATGCTCAACATCGCAAGCTATTAGAGAAATGCAAATCAAAACCACAATGAGATACCACCTCACATCTGTTAGAATGGCTATAATCTACAGGACAACTAATAAATGGAGAGGATGCAGAGAAAAAGAAACTCTCATACGCTGCTGGTGGGACTGCAAATTGGTACAGCCCCTATGAAAAACAGTATGGACATTTTCATAAGAATTAATCTACCATACAATCTACCATATGATCCAGCAATTCTTCTACTGGGTATTTACCCCAAAGACTTAAGAAATTATATCCATAAAGATATTTGCACACCAATATTCATAGCAGCACTATTCACAATGCCCAGGGCATGGAAGCAACCAAAATGTCCCACGATAGATGATTGGCTCAGGTAGCAGTAGTGTACACACACACACACACACACACACACACACACACACATATGTATACACATAATGGATTATTCCTCAGCCATAAGAAGAGTTGAAATACTGCCATTGGTGACACCATGGATGGAACTTAAGATAATCATGCTAAGTGAAATAAGCCAGACAGAAAAAGTAGAAAATCACATGCTATTACTTATATGTGGGATATAAACCTGAAAGCAAGAAATTAATAGAACAAACAGAGACTCAGGGACATGGACAATTAGCTAATGGTTACCAAAGAGTAGGGGGTGGGGAAGGAGGGAAGAGGTAGACAGGGTAAAGGGGATCAAACATATGATAGCTAAAGGAAACTAGTCACTAGATGGTATCACACAATAGAATATATAAATGTCGAATTCTAATGTACACCTGTAAATTATATAATTGTATTAACCAATGTTACCCCAATAAACTTTTTTAAAAATGGAGAAAAATAAAGTGGGTGTACATTATGCATATCCACAGTTTAATATCAAAGTTTTGATGTCATTATAAATGTGTTCACAGTTTGTTTTATATTGCAATGATATTTTATGAACTTTCTATTTTAACCTTGGTGATCTTAATTCACCTAATAATTATACTATGTATTAATTATCATACATTGAATTATTTCAGTAGAAATGTATTAATTTTCAGATCCTATTTATGAAAATTTCTTAATAGTAAAATATAATAGGTGAGAAGAGATGTAATATTATTCATGGTTATTTATGTTTAAGATTGAAAATGTAATCATATCTTCCCTTAGAAATATATCCATACATGTAAAAATTTGATTTACACATGTGCAAATAAAATGGCTTTAATTCAAAATATTAATTGATGAAATAAAGTAATACATATTCTTATAAATTTATATAATAAAGTACCAAATATGGCCTTTAAAGAACTATGGGGACACACAATGCAATATACAATATGATGTATTATTAACTTGTATACTTGAAACCCATATAATGTTATTGACCAATGTCACCTCAAAAAATTTAATAAAAAAAGGACCTATGTGAAACAAGTTATATAACAACACTTTTTTACTAACCGTAACTCTTTAAAACATTATATTACTCTGAAGCTCAAAAAGAGAGACAAATACTTTATATTTTATATCATCAAAGCATAATAATTATCTGCTGTTTATTTTTGATACACAGTTTTTATTTTCAATAATTTAACCAATATTAAAGTTCTGTGGTGAGAGGGTTGGTACCACTATTGAGGGTGCATTTTGGAACTGTGTAGAGTCATTTTTCATTAACATAAAATTGGTATGGCTCTAGAAATTTCAAATAATTTTACCAAATATTCATGTGGGTGAACAGACTATGCATAAAATTTGTACTTTAGCTGGCTCAGTACTTTATCAAGTATCATTTGTAATTTTGGAAAATCCTATCATCATCAACAATGCTGCTATTGGTATTTGAGTTGCCAACACATATACTTACACACTTCTTTCAGTTTTTATTTAAAGTTCTTGAATTCAAAATCATTTCCAATGTGGATATAAGCATCTGACTATTCAACTATGTCATTTAATGCAGAAACTGCTAAACTAAAATCCTGGGCCAAATCAAACCTGCCACCACAGTTTTCAAATTAAGTTTTATTTGAACATAGCTGTGCTTCTTCATTTATGTATTGTCTATGACTTTTTTTTTCGTGCTATAATACTAGAGTTGTATATCTGTGACAGAGATTTTATGGCTGGTAAAGCCAAAAAATATGAGTATCTGCCCTTAATCAAAAAAGCTTATAAACCTATATTAGATTGCATTTATTCTTAAGTACTTACATATTTAATCATATATTATTTCAGTAAAACTTCTTTTCCTTTTATTTCTCTATCATGTTAGAGTATAATATTATATACATTTAAAAAAATGTGTAGTTTCCTTACAGTGTATGTAAATTTCAATTCAGGCAGAATAAGAAAGGAGGTATTACAAAATGTATGCTACATAAAGTTAGGAGACAGAATTGTAAGCAGGTACCCTAACAAAAGCATCAGAGATACATAAAAACAATTAAGTACAAAAAGAATTATGAGTTTTATTTTAATTGTAAACATTTGAAAATAGACAAAATAATATTTAACATACATATATATAAAATATGGCATGTTCATGAAAGGAGAAAATATGTCCATCCAAATAATGTTATGGCAACATATTTAAAGACATAGAATTATATACAACATATATATTTTTTTTAAATTGTAGTTTAAAAATATATATAACATAAATTTACCCTTTTAACAATTTTAATCTTATATGACTGAAACTCTGTACCCATTGAACAACTTCTTATTTCCTACTCCCTCCAACCTCATGAAGCCACCATTCTATTTTCTGTCTCTATGAGTTTGATCATTTTAGATAATTCACATAAGTGGAATCATGCAGTATTTGTCTTAATGTAACTGACTTATTTCACTTAGCATAATGTCCTCAAGGTTCATCTGTATTGTAGCATAGGCAGGATTTATTTCTTTTTTAAGGCTGAACAATATTTCATTAAATGTACATATCACTTTATATTTATTCATTCATCTGCTGATGGACATTTAGAATACTTGCACATCTTGGCCACTATGAATAATGATGCAGTAAACATTGGTCAATATATTTCCTCTCAATCGTGTTTTCAATATATTTCCTCTCAATCGTGTTTTTAATATATACTCAGAAGTGGGATTGATTTATCATATGATAGTTCTAATTTTAATTTTTTTCATTTCTTTCATACTATTTTTCATAGCAGCCAAATTATTTTATAATCCCACCAAGAATACACAAGAGTTCCAATTCCTCCACACCTTCACCAGCATTTGTTATTTTCAGTTTGTTTTTAAATAGTGTCTGTCTTAACAAGTATAAAATAATATTTCATTTTGATTTTGGTATGCATTTCCTTGATGAACAGTGATGTGAGCATCTTTTCATATGCTTTTGTGTGTGTTGGGGGGGGACTTTTGTATATCTTCTTGGAAAGTCTATTCAATTTTTTTTACCCATTATATAATCAGGTTTCTGGTTGCTTCGTTATTGGGTCACAGTATTTCTTTGTTTACTCTGTATATTAATACCTTATCCAAATATGGTTTGCAAATAAATCTTTTCTCTCTTTCCATACCTTTCCTTTTCAATATGTTAATTGTTTCCTTTGCCATGGAGTTTTTAAAGTTTTATATAGTCTCATGTGTGTATTTTTGCTATTGTTACCTGTGCTTTTGATGTCATATCTGAGAAATCATTGCTCATTCTAACATCAGGATTTTTATCCCAGAGTTTTTTCTAGGAATTTTAAAGTTAACAGTCTTATATTTGTGTTTTTAATCCATTTTGAGTTAGTTTTTGTATAATGTATAAGTCGGTCTTTATCCTTTTACACATAGATATCCAGTTTCTCAACATTAGATGAAGTTTTTATCCTTTTACTATGGTATAATCTCAGCAGCCTTATTGAAAATTATTTGACCATATATGTGAGGATTTATTTCTGGGCTAATTCATTCCATTCATCTAAATGCCTGTCTTTATGCCAATATCATACTATTTTAAATACTGTGGCTTTGTGATATGCTTTTAAATCAGAAATTGTGGGCTTCCAGCTTTCTTCTTCTCTTTCAAGATTGTTTTGGTATCTGGAGTCCTTTGAGATTCCATATTAATTTTATGATGTTTTTTCTAATTTTACAAAAATCAGGGATTTTGTTACAGATTGAAGTGAGTTTGTAGATCACTGGGTAATATATACATCCTAACATCAAGACTTCTATCCAATTAAAATGAGTTGTTTTCAATTTCTTTAAGAAATATTTTATATTTCTTGTGTACAAATATAGTACCTCCTTGGTTAGATTCATTCATAAATATTTTATCTTTTCTGATACTATTATAAACACAATTGTTTTCTTAATTATCTTATTAGATTGTGCATTGATATTGAACAGAAACAAAATTAATTTTTATGTTGATATTATGTGCATATATATTTGTAATTATTATATTTTTCTGATTAACTCTTTAATTATTACATAATGTCCTTTTTTGTCTCTTGAAACTAGTTTTGACTTATCTATTTTGTCAAAGTGTGGCCACCTCTATTCTCTTTTGATTATGATTTGCATGAAATACCTTTTTCCATCTTTTAGTTTCAACCTATTTATATCATTCATTTAAGGTGAGTCTCTTGCAAACAACATGCAGTTGGATTTTTTATTAATACATTCAGCTACTGTATGTTTTTTAATTGGAAAGTTTAATCCATTTGCGGTAAAATGATTATTGATAAGGGAGGACTTGCCATTGCCATTTTATTATTTTTTGTTTATCTTTAAACGATTTTATCCCTCTTTTCTTCCCTTGCTGCTTTTCTTTGTTTTTTATTTTTTTTTGTATTTTGATGGTTTGATCCCTTTCTCATTTTCTTTTATCTTCTATTGCTGTTTTCTTTGTAGTTACCATAGCACTTACATCTCATAATAATTACGATCTAATGTAACTATAACACATTATCATTTTAACAATACATTTTAAACTGATAAAAACTTCAATTTTATAAAAATCTCTATTCTTTCACATCTACCTATTCCCTTTTTATCTTATTGATATCACAAATTACATTTTATATATTGTGCATCCATTAACATAATTTTACAGTTAGTTATCTTCATGTTTTATATTTTAAATTAAAATACAAATTAAAAATTAAAGGTGTTTTATGTATTGCCTTTACAGTGTTACAGTGTTTTGTATTTACTTATAAGTACTTTACTAGAATTTTAAAAATTATTTTTGTGTGCTTTTGTGTTACTTTATAACCTCTTTTTATTTTCAACTTGTAGTTCTCTCTTTAGCATTTAAGACAAGTCTAGAAGTATTGCACCTCCTCATATTATGCTAATCTGGGAACAATTCTATTTTTCATTTATTTTTGAAAGACATTTTGCAGGATATATTATTCTCTGTGTGTGTGTGTGTGTGTGTGTGTGTGTGTATTCGGCACTTTTTGTATATGATTCCACTACCTTCTGACTTGTAAGATTTCTTCTGAGAAATCCAATGAAGTCATCTGAGAGTTCTGTTTTATGTAAAGAGTCGATTTTCTCATTCTACTTTCAAGGTTGTCATTTTGTCTTTACAGTTTAATTATAATGTAGCTGGTGTGGGACTCTTTTAGTTCGTCTAAGTCAGAGTCTTTTGAGCTTTGTGAATTTGAATGTCCATTTCCTTCCTCAGATTTAGGAACATTGTAGCATCTTCAAAGAAGCTTTCTATTTCTTTTTCTCTTTCCTTCTGGAACTTTCATAATGTGTAATTTGGTCTACTTGATGGTGTCTCACAAGCTTTCCAATCTTTCTTTATTTCATTTTTTTTTTTTTTACTCTTGTAACTAGAAATTTCCAATGCCCTTTCTTCAAGATCAAGGTTATTTCCTCTGTTTGATCAAGTCTGCTTAATCTTAAATAAAATTTTCAATTTAGTTATTATATTCTTTGACTCCAGAAATTTTGTTTGGTTCTTTTTAGTTATTTTAATCTCTGTTGTTATTTTCCTTTTATTCATGCATTATTTTTTTATTTATTTTACTTATTTACTTGCATTCTCTCTTGAATATTATGAGCTCTTTATTAGATCTCTATTTCTTTGGAGGTGGTTTCTGGAGATATATGTTTGCTTGTTTTTTTCTTTGCTTTGGCTGTGCTTCTTGTTTTTTCCATGTGTTTTGTAATATTTTTTAGCTGAGTTTTGTGCATTTCAAAAAAAAAAAAAGCCACCTCTCTCAGTCTTTGTAGACTGGCTTTCTACAGAGGAAGACTTTAACTATCAATCTGACCAGAGATTCTGGGCGCCTCCGAAACTTTCACTGAAGGAGGGTAATGCACTTTCTCTGGGCTTTTCATATAATTTTCCAATTCGAGAAATTAACCAGTTTTTTTTTTTTTTAGAAGCTCATAATCTTTTGCTTTGTCTCATGTCTGTCGGCATTATTTAAACTTCTCTGATGCTGCAGCAGCAAACCATTTCACTCTTTTTTTGTTCTTGCCCTTCAGGTATTGAAAGTATGCTGGCTACCCCAGAACTTGAATCAGATGAGAAAGATATCAGCTCCTTGTGCAAATCCCTAAAAAGTCAGAACACTGGACACATGTTCCCCTATTCTCTCTCCCTTCTGTGAGAAAAGCCACAATTTGAGTGCTTCTTCACAATCATGCTGAACTGTGACAACATCTAACTGTGGTACTACAGGCCTTCTGGTGCCAAAACAATCTGCCTGTGCTCTGTTTTGCTTATAGCAGCCCCCAGACTTCCAAGCTCTGCCAGTCTTATTAACAATTCCAAGTCAAATGAGACACAGATTATCATTTTGGGCAGCCTTCTGAAAAGACAAAATGTTAAACACACATTCCAGTCTTCTCTTTTTTCTCCAAGAGAGGAGCTACAAGTCAG